>NW_027509192.1:407500-717500 GCF_051911475.1 Siphateles boraxobius
CAAAATATAGCAAATCACCGTTTTGAAAATAAAGTTCAATAACATTATTACACCAGTAGGTGGCGACGAGTGCCTGCTAAAAATGTATTTGTCATAGATTCATTATGAAATGCTGATTTATCCAGTAATAAAACAAGTGAAGTTTGTGTGTGTGTGTCATTGAATCATTCATTCAAACCGATTACATATCTTTAATGCAGCAATTGTGTCAGAACCTCGAGTAAATTACAAGTTATTTTGTTTAGTTGTCTGTTCATAATTGCGAGAGAATCGTGATCTATTTTTTATAATTTTATTTTATATATATTAATGGCAGAATAGATACTAAAATGATGTATAACCACTTTATATAGGTTTTTATTCTTATTTAGTTTTTTATTATTTAGTTTTTGTGTTGCAGTATTTGGAATATGGGTGAAAATGTGCATAACTGTCATCAGAACAAAAAAAATGTAAAGGGCTTCAAAAAAAAAATCCTTATGCAAAATAGAATATGGGTGAAATTGTGTTGCTTTGTCATAAATAATTATGACAGAATGCAAGCCAAAAATCTTAATGACCTTAAAAATAGACCAGTTTACCTTATGCAATATATTTCATCTTGCGTTGAAATGTGACCCGGACATGTTCTTGTGAGGTTCATCCAATTATGACATTTTGGCAGAAACTATAGTTACCACGGTACATGCTTTTACTAAGTTTCTTCAAGTCCATTAAAACGAATAATTATTCATTAGTCGAAACCCAAAATAGAAGTTTAATGATCAGAACCGTCCAAATGCAGGACGCTTTTATAACTTCACATGCATGTTTCCCACCGTCAGGACTGGATCATCTCCTGTTTCATAAAGCATTCTTGGGTTTTTTCTTCATTCATTATTGCGTAGCCTGAAGGCTGTGCTTCTCTCAGCTGTCTTCCTGAAATGAACTCATGACACATGACAGCATTAGCTGTGACAGCTTTCTGGCTCACACTCTTTTCAGGTGCACCTCTAGACGTTTATATAATACACTCCCAGAAGCCTACCTGCTCAATTAAAATGCACTAACTCTACTCATGTTGAAAGCTCACCATGTGCCCTGTCTCATGCCCCAGAGCATCATGGTCCGCTGGCAGGCGCCCCCCCCTGGTACCCTGAACGGAGAGCTGATGGGATATAAACTACGCTACCGGAAAGGACAGAGGAGGGCGGACACTATAGAGATCTCGACCTCACAGCTCTTTCAGCTCATTGATGGTATTACAAACCTCTGTTCCTACGGCTCCCTTAAAATCCTTAAGTTTGTGAATCTGGAAAAAAAAAAAATTCAAGGCCACGGGAAGTTTTTGAAAATAAACATACATAGATACAAGTCCTTGAAAGTGCTAGAATTTATTTTGCGCTTGAAGTTTTCTGTTTTTTATGTTGCCATGATGTTCACGCTCGCGCACGAAACTGCTACGATGTTAACTCAACGTTTGTTGTCCTCAAGTCCTTGAATTTGAGGGTATTGGACCTGGAAAGTCCTTGAAAGGTCCTTGAATTTGAGGTTAACCAAGGTGTGGGAACCCTGCCGATCCTACAGACAGTCTTTTTTTAGTATTATTTAATTTCTATTACCGTATTGTTAACACTTTACAATAATGTTCATTAGTTAACATCAATTAACTTCATTAGCATGAACTAATAATGAACTGCTCTTCTACAGCATTTATTAATCTTTGTTAATGTTCATTTCAACATTTACTAATACTTTATTCAAATCTTTGTTAACTTTAGTTTAGTAACTTTAGTTAATGCACTGTGAACTAACATGAACAAACAATGAACAGCTGTATTTCTATTAACTAACATTAACAAAGATTAACAAATGCAGTGACAAATGTTTTGCTCATGGTTAGTTCATGTTAGTTAATACATTAACTAATGTTAACTAATGAGCCTTATTGTAAAGTGTCACCACAGTATTTATTAATGTTTTGAGTTAGCTTTTTTATATATAGTTTTAAAATAAGTCTCTTATGCTCACCAAGGCTGCATTTATTTTATTATTCATGACAATTTAAAATAGCTGTTTTCTATTTGAATATATTTTAAAATGTAATTTATTCCTGTGATCAAAGCTGAATTTTCAGCATCATTACTCCAGACTTCAGTGTCACATGATCCTTCAGAAATCACTCTAATATGATGTGATGCTCAAGAAACATTTCTGATTATTATCAATGTTGGAAACAGTTGTGGCCAATTTTTTTTTCAGGATTGTTTGATTTCATTTATTTGAAATTATTCCAATTTATGAGATAATATTAAATATATATATATGGCAGTTTTTCTCTATGGTATCAATGTCAAAATTCTAGCTAGTAACTTTGGAAAACCACAAGCTTTTAGTTGTTTGATGCTTTTATGTTTTATTTTTTATCTTTTATCTGGTTTTATCTGTGTTTTATTGTTCTTTTATTTAAAATTGTTGCACTTTTTAAAGCGCTTTGTGATTTCCATCTGTGATAGGTCCTATATAAATAAAGTTTACTCATTTAGCCACAGTGACTAAGTGCTGGCAACACATATATTTAGCATATTTAAAAAAAAAAATTTGCTCTCTTTAAGGTCTGGAGAAAGGAAAGGTTTACACGGTGAGAGTGTCGGCCACCACTGTGAACGGGACCGGACCGACGACGGAGTGGATCGCAGTGGAAACCTTCGAGAACGACCTCGACGGTGAGGAATCACGAAAACAAACACATCCTTCACTTTCTCCCCATTGGTGGGATTATCCCTGCGGCCCGTCGACGTGTTTGTCTGGGATGTGGCTGTCTGGCTTAAGAAAGGATAGACTCTTTCCTAGTCTATCCCCAACACTTTTTCTATCCCCACGATTCTTTATTTGAATGTCCGTCATCACAGATAAGATCACCGTTGGACTCCATAAGACGTATTACACCAGCATGACTCGTAGAGAATCAACGTAAGAGCTTGTACAAAAGAGAAAACAAAACACCAAAATTAATAAACGCATCAAAGCAGAGTACAAAATAAGTAAGCTTAATGACTTAAACATACCTAAATATCAAACAAAATACCAACTAACAAGTAATCTTGATACAAAGAAAACAAATCAAACAACAACATAAAGATAACCGTACCTTGTTCTCCATTTAAACCAGGAGCTAAATCCTTTTAAACTCCTTGCAAACCGTAAACCTTTGACCATATATGTCTGGGTCTCGTTCAGTACTGAAATGTTTGGAGCACATGCGCAATATGAATACATTGAATGTATTTCAATGTATATTCTTCAATGAATTTGCCATTCACTCGCGTGACCTCCGTTACCATAACACAAATGAAACCCAAGATCAGAAAATTAAATACTATATGAAAATAAACAATAAATACATCGTTTAAGGACTGAAAATTTGAAAAGAATAAAGCAGACAATAGAAAACAAAGTCATTAACTTGAACGAGTTGCGTTATTTCTGTTCGAATCAAAGGCAGAGCTCATCAATACTGAAAGAACTTCGTTCCACTGGAGGAGTGTGTTCAACTCTGACCGCCGGAGACGGGAATCCTGGGAAAATGCCTTTTGTTTAATGCACTTCTATTGTTGAATGAAAAGCCTATTAAAGACATTAAGACGTCCGTTTATCTTTCAGAATGCCATAAGAAGCGCAGCACAACAAGGAAACTTTACACTAGCGCATCGCTGCTGAGTTGGTTACAGTAAATCTAATTGATTTCAGGCTTGGGAGAACGCTGATGTGATTACTCGTGACATTGGGCTCGGATAACCGTGTCCGAGCTGATAGGTTACTGCCGTAGCTGTTGTGTTAGATCTGCGTTTCAGTGGTGAGAACAACAGCTAGCGCAGGAGATACAACACTTTCATTTAGTGGCGGTTTCCACTATTGGCGTAGTGCGATGGATATTAGGAAAACTTGCGAGAACATTCTAAGACGAAAATGTTAAATAACATTTTTTATTAAGTTTAAGTCTATTTTTAGGACCATTATGGCCATTTTAGGGCTTTTTTAACATTTATTTTCATAATAATTAAGCTCATATTCCCCAAAAAAGTATGTACTTTTGTTTTGATACATTATGGTAATATTTATTGAATGGCAGAAACTTAATGAGAATTTAAATAAATAAATAAGTAGTGAGAATTGAATGTGCTAATGAGAATTTAAGGGGAAAATGTGCTGAATTGTCCCTAAAAAATAGACTTTATCTTCATTATACAACTTATCATTTATTTTGTGGGGGCCCAGACATTTCCTCTTGAAATTCACCCAGTAATTGAAAGCCATATTTCTGCACTGAAGGAAGCTGTTTGCTTGATGCGAGAGGAACATTTTTAGTGTGTCTTTGCCTCCGTCCTCATCAGAGAGCAGCGGGGAGCTCTGAAATTAAGCGAACAAGCAGACACGGAGGCATTTCAGCCGATTTAGATGACTAAGTTGGATTAATAGCTCGTATTTTCATTCCCAATTGGACGTATGGAGGGACCCAAGCACTATGGGAGTGTGTGTGTGCGCGATCAAACTCTCTTTGGGCTCATTTCCATCTGCTAAAATGGGAAAAGCTCTGTGACAGCCAGACCAAAGCATCTCTCTCAACCGCTAATGCCTCCGCTTCATCCACTCCTACTTGAATTAGCCCTACAAATAGGCCAGTGTTTGAAATAATGAGTCAATTTAATGACTCTAAATCCAAAAGGTTTTGTCGGAAATTAGCAGCGTTGCCTTATAAATCAGAACAGTCATTAGCGCGGGCACCTAGGATAATGCTGTCCGTGGATCCGTTTGTGCACAAGTTTTGCTTTTAAACTCGGCCAAAACAAATACGAATGAGTTTCACTGCTGTTAAAGCAGTTAGCTATACACTAATGTATTTGTGCTTGAAAGCTGCGGTTTAGCTAAGCGCTACGCTCGACCTGATCTATAATGCTGTGAACATTCATTTCATACTTTGCTCTCAGTTTGGTCATGCTTGAAAGAGAGCTTTGATTCATGTGTTAGATGAAGTTCAGCAGTAAAAGTCTCTTAGATTTCTATCTGGTACACTATCGAGATTCACACACAGACACACACACAGAGAACTGAGCTTGTGCGATTACCTGTGTCTGTCCTTCTTCAGGTCAGGTCATATATTTGTGAAAAACATCAGCTGACTCAGTTTGCCATCAGTTGACAGAAGATAAGATGACACTTTTGAAAAGCCTCTTGTCCAGTCAGATTCGAGTATCAGAACTAACGGTTATACATATAGTAATAGCCCAATGAGCTTATTTATATTGCAAAATAATAATAAGTATAATAATATGCCAATTGTATCACAAATCGCGATATTGAGCCACTCAAAATCACCGCAAGGGAAATTTCTTTATCATGAAAGCCCTATATATATATATATATATATATATATGAATGTATAAATCAGGAGACAGAGACAGTCAATAATAAGTGAAGTGGGAGTCATTTAGTTAATATTTCGCATTAAATTTTTTTTCCTAAATATACATAAAGCATTATTTTTAGTGATAGTGTAATATAATTTGTGTTATTATTCAAAACTGATTCAAAAAAGTTTAGTTTTTTTTAAATAAAAGGTTTTTCTGGGAGACTCGAAATGTACCCCCGATTCTAGAATGAGTTGCATATATATGTGTATATATATATATATATGTATATAAAAAAATATAAATTGTCAAAGATTGATTGTTCATTGTGTGTATTACAGAGTCTCAGGTACCAGGAGTCCCCAGTTCTCTTCATGTTCGTCCTCTTGTGAACCGAATCGTGGTGACTTGGACTCCTCCAGAAAACCAGGATATTTTAGTCCGAGGTTATAAGATCGGATATGGGATCGGAAGCCCTCACGCCCACACGGTTACTCTGGATTACAAGCAGCGTTTCTACAGCATCGATAACCTCGGTGGGCGTCTTTAATGCTACAAATAATCAGCCATATTGTTGTATTAGGTGTGTTTTCAGACGTTTTATGTTTTCCTCTTCAGATCCCAGTTCCCATTACGTCATCACTCTCAAGGCGTACAACAACATGGGCGAAGGCGTTCCCATCTACAACAGCGCCACAACTAGACCTCAGTCCGGTAAGACACGCACACACATGTTAAATTGTGGCAGCTTAACCATCTCTATTCAGGCAAGATGACAAAAAAAAAACAGTCTTGATGTTATTTTGAAGCATACAGTCAAACCGAAAATTATTCAGACACCAGATATAATTTGTGATGTTTGTTTACTAGTGTGTGCAGGACACTTTAGTTCAGTTATGTAAGTGAGGATAGCAAAATAAAGTAAACTGACATATTATACACAAAAATTCTTCATAAAGTGACTATCAGTGAAATTTTTAAAAATTTGGGAGCAAAAATGATTGGGACACTTTGAGCTGATCATGTTTTGCTGAAGTGTTTTTTCTTTAATTGCTAATGCACATTTTTACACCACAGACTGAACAACATGAAGCATTGCTTGCTAATTGACTGAGCTAAACTGGTATTATCTAATTGTGTAGTTAAATTTAACAGCTGACAGATATTCAACATAATTCATGTGTGAGACAGTCTAACAGAAGGACGGACAAAACCAGTGAAATATCAATTCTTGTCATATTTTATTACCATTTTCTAAACAATGTGAGAAATGTTGCAGGTGTCTAAATAAATTTAGGTTTGACTGTGTATAGTTCATCAGAGCTCAGATCTCTGTTGTCTAGCACAAAACATGTTTGTGTTTCCGTGCTGAAAATGAAACGCATGTGTAAATCTGTTACACTGCAAGCTTTAGAAGTCAGTCTCAGATTGTTTTGTAGTGGAGACAAACTACGATGTGGAGTGTGTGTTTTAAATGTAAGATGACAGGAACCACACATGCGTCTGCCTCCCTCAGTTCTGGGATACGTGGCGTGTCACGTTAGCATACATCGAAACCTACAGGTGTGATGTGTCGCACGCTTCCATCCACACATCTTCCTCACTTTACATCAGATGTGTCACACAGCGAACGCCTCTGTTAAAGGTTTCCAGACCCCCTGCCGTCCCGTCAGCTTTGACTCGCTAGGCTTCGCAAACTTTTCTGACAGACTCCAGCTTCCAGAGCTAGTGTGCGAAGTGACCCAGAAATGAGTTGTTCGCCAAGAATGAGTGTTAGCATGTTTGCGGCAATCATTTGCTGCCGTTTTCTGCTGAGAATGCATTTTTTGTTGTTGTTGTTGACAATTAAATAAGTGGATATTTACTCAGAAGAAATCGATAGTCATTCCAGGTGTGTCTTAATTAAACAAATGTTCAGAGCTCCATCGATCAGCATGCTGAATCATGTGGGTTTGTGGCTCTTAAATTAGCACAGAAAAAACACTACAGCAGGAAAAACGTAAAAATACGCACTTTTTTACAGTACACTAGTATTATTGCTTTAGTAATATATGTCTTTATTGGTTTGTTTAATTTTTTGATCGAAATAATAATAAAGTAAAAAATATTATTTTGAATTATTATTATTGTTATTATTATTATCAAGAAAAAATGCAGGAAATATATCAGTAATGTGTAACCAGAGGTTCATCTGCTAAGAAAAGTAGGGTAACACTTTAACAATTTTACAGTTTCATTGTTTCATGTTACTATAGTTATAACTATAAATTATGCATAATTACATGCAACTAAAGCAAACCCTATAGTAAGTACAGTACTTGTATAATTACAGTGTAACAAAGACACCTTAAAATAAAGTGTAACCAAAAGTTTGCCCCACTGCTAAACACAAAAAAGGATGATTTTTCCAACAAATGACACTTTTCATTGACTTCCATTGTAAGTCCATTGCTGTGCACTGTAATATTGCTTGTTTTTACAATCAAAAGGATGAGTTTAAATTCATTTCTGTAATAATTGTCACAGATACTGTCCTTAAATTGCTTAGATTATATTGAACTTGGATTATTACTGTCCTTAAATTATATTGAACTTAATTTTCACTGAGTATTTTTCTGTATTTCTATAAATTCAGAATAATCCAAGATTCTTGTAATAGAAATTGTCCATTTGACAAATTATTATGTAATGTTTCTGCACTGTTTTATACTTTTAATTATGGATCTTGATTCTAATAATCTCTCTTTCTCTTTTTCATTCATTTTCCTCTTACTTGTCCACCACTGCACCATCTATCCATTTATTCCCGTCTAACGCTGATCAATCCTTCCATATTTTTTTTAAACCCATGTGATTTTTGTTTGTTTTGTTCTCCATTTATTATGATTTGCCTTGACTCATCTGTGTGTGTGTGTGTGACGCTGCTGTCAGACCCCATAGACCCTGATATTGATTTTTATGAACTCTTCAATAACCCATACACCCCAGCCCCCGACCCCACACCCATGCTGCCCCCGGTGGGCGTTCAGGCCACTGTCCTCAGCCACGACACCGTCAAAGTCAGCTGGGCCGACAACTCGCTCGCAAAGAACCAGAAGATCACCGACTCCAGATATTACTCCATCCGCTGGAAGACCAACATCCCCGCCAACACCAAATACAAGGTATCGTTATTTTGTTAGAAAAGGCTTAATTTCACTTTCATTTTCACTTAAACAGGGTTATTTTAGAGAAAGTCGACATGAAATGTAAGTTATGATAGTCTTTTATTACCCATTGTGACGTATATCCGAGTGAAACGGCTTCTCAAACAAGAACAAATGTAGGGCGGGGCTTGATTTTGTCCTAATGGAATTGATTGGATGGTTGTGGTTTGCTATTGGTGGATCTCATGTGAGTGACAGGTTGCCCCGCACTCATCATCAGAGAAGAGATGAGCTGCAAGAGCAAGGGAGAGTTATTCTGATTCAAGATTACGAAGGCACAACAGTAATGATATGCACAGATTTATCATTTATAATAAATACTGCAATATTCCATAAAAAAAGAATTGTCATATTTGATTTCATGGCGATTTTAAAGCTGCTGTCCATAACTTTTGGCGCTCTAGCGGTTAATAAACAGAACTGCAAGGAAGAACATTATAGCCGGAGCTACTTCTCTGTGTTTATGTCTATGACGAGACATCAGTGTAAAATAGTCCCATATAAACACTTATTATAGGTGCACCGTAGCTATTCAGGATGAGACAAAAACACGGTTTGGAAATTGGATTTATGATTGTATTTGCTTATTTTGTAACTTTTGTAAATTTTGTTCAAGAGGAAATGTCCGGGCCCCCAGAAAATAAATGATAAATGATAAGTTGTACAATGAAGATAAAATCTATTTTTTAGGGACAATTCAGAACATTTTCCCCTTAAATTCTCATTAGCACATTCAATTCTCACTGTTTATTTATTTATTTAAATCCTTATTAAGTTTATTCCATTCAATAAATATTACCATAATGTATCAAAACGAAAGTACATAAATAATAATAATATAAATAAAAGTATTTTTTCCTATTACTATAGGAAGCTTTTTGGGGGAATATGAGCTTATTATGAAAATAGATGTAAAAAAAAAAGAAAAAAGGCCCTAAAATGGCCATAATGGTCCTAAAAATAGACTTAACACAAAAAAAGTTACAGGCTTTAAAAGTAAAACCATAAAAAATAAATCATTACATGAAATTAAATAAAAGTTAACTGAAATAAAATATTTTTCAAAAAACGTATTGGTTTCACTTTATTTTGATGGTCCCTTAACACATTCTGTTGACTGTAAGTACATTTGCACATACATGTCTACTAACTCTCACTAGAGTATTAGTACAGTATAAGTAGACAGTTTAGTCTGGCAAAATGAAAAACACTCATTTTTATTCAATTTAACTTGATGTGAACTAAAATGAATGAAAAAAAAACTATATAGACATACTTTAAAAAGAAATTACTGAAACTTTAACCAAAAAAAAAAAGATATGACTATAACTAATTCAAAATATTAAGGAAAAACTATAATAGCATCTCAATGATACTAAAATCACGCTGGTTCTGAGGAGTGCGATTTCACTATAAGTGTTTTTCTCCTGCATGCGCTGAGCGCCCTCTAGTGAGCTTTCTCACACACTGCAGCGGAGACACCTGTGGGCAGTTCAATACTAGTGTCCTGCTTACTGCATACTACAGAGTATATAACATATTTTTTAATTAGTTATATGCAAAAAAAATCTGCAGTTAAACCTAGGTCTTCATAAATATGTTTGTTTTGTCAGACGGCAAACACCACGTCTCTGTTCCACACGGTGACGGCTCTGAAACCCAACACGCTTTACGAGTTCTCCGTGATGGTGACCAAGAGCCGCAGGAGCAGCACGTGGAGCATGACGGCCCACGGGACCACCTTTGAGACCAGTAAGAGCCCACAGCGCTTAAACACCATCACAATGATCGCTTTACCGTTTAGATGCTGTTCTGAAGATGAAATACTACAGGATTAAATGATAGTTAAACATTATTTTTTCTGTTACATTTTCTCTTAAACACTAATATACAGAACTTCAACAAATTGAGCATTTTGGTTATATATTGTATTTTGTTTATAATTTATGAACTAAATGCAATATATATCTATATTAGTGCTGTCAAATCGACTGAATGTGATTAATCACATCTAACATAAGTTTGTGTATGTATATATATATATATATATGTGTGTGTGTGTGTGTATAACCCTATATATAATTATATATATATATATATATATATATATATATATATATATATATATATATATATATATATATAATCACACATATATTATACAGACTTTTATGTTAGATGTGATTTAATCAATTTGACAGCACTAATATATATATATATATATATATATATATATATATATATATATATATATATATATATATATATATATATAATATATATTACATTAACATGCATGCACCAATTTTTTAACTAAGGTTCCCATTATGTTTATGCATGTATGATTGCAATTGAGCCTATTTTTATAAATAATGTACTTCAAATATGATTATCATTTGTGTTTTGTGTGTTGATGTTGACAACTTATTTTTTGTTTATATTAGTTATAAAGTACATTTAAAAAAAATGAAAAAGACAGATGTTTGGTTTCAGGATGCATGCAAAATTACTGCATATTTTATTAATGTCTCATTTGCATTTCAACATGATTTTGGGACAAATTGTTAAGACAATTATACTATCATAACTTGGTAAAGTTTTTAGTAATAGCCATTTACACTGTTTATTGTATTATATCCTTTTAATGGTGTTTGGTGTGTTTTGTAGTTCCCGGTTCTGCTCCAAAAGATGTGACTGTGATCAGTAAAGAAGGAAATCCACGAATGATCAACATCAACTGGCAGCCTCCAACCGAAGCCAACGGCAAAATCACAGGTGTGTGAAGAACAGGACGCAGTGTTTGACATATAACACACACAATCATTCTCATGATTTACACAGCCGTTCAAAAGTTGGGGTCGGTAAGATTTGTAATGTTTTTAAAAGAAGTCTCTTCTGCTCACCAAGGCTGCATTTATTTGATTAAAAAAATCTGTAAAATCAGTAATATTGTGAAATATTATTTCAATGTAGAACAGCTGTTTTCTATGTGAATATATAGTAAAGTGTAATTTATTCCTGTGATTAAAGCTGAATTTACAGCATTTTTACTCCAGTCTTCAGTGTCACATGATCCTTCAGAAATCAGTATAATAGGATGATGTGATTCTCAAGAAACATTTATGATTATTATCAATGTTGAAAACAGTCGTGTAACATTTTTTTTAGGATTCTTTGATGAACAGAAAGTTAAAAATAACAGCATTTATTTGAAATAGAATCTTTTGTAACATTATAAATGTCTTTACTGTCACTTTTGATCAATTTAATTCCTCCTTGATGAATAAAAGTATTGATTTATTTTATTTATTTCCCCAAAAAATTAAATAAAAATTCTTACCGACCCCAAAGTTTTGAACGGTAGTGTTTAATGTTACAAAAGACTCTATTTCAGAAAAATGCTGTTCTTTTGAACTTTCTGTTTATCAAAGAATCCTGAAATAAAAATGTAAATAACTGTTTTCAACAATGATAATAATCAGAAATGTTTCTTGAGCATCAAATCATCCTATTATACTGATTTCTGAAGGATCATGTGACACTGAAGACTGGAGTAATGATGCTGAAAATTCAGATTTGATCACAGGACTAAATTACACTTTACTATATATACTATATATTACGATATAGAAAACAGCTGTTTTACAGTGAAATAATATTTCACAATATTACTGGGTTTGTTTTGTATTTTTAATCAAATAAATACAGCCTTGGTGAGCAGAAGAGACTTCTTTTAAAAACATTCAAAATCGTACCGACCCCAAACTTTTGAACGGCAGTGTAAATTATGGATGCCAATCACAGGAACTAGATTACCGTAAAACTTCAAATAATAGCCGAGGCCCAAATAGACGCATGTCTCTTTTACACGCCTGGTGTGGCGACAGGTTTGGGTAAATAGAGGCCGGGTCTATTTTTTAGTTTCGGGTTGTATTTAATCTTCTAAAACCCGTCAGATCATCCGCTGTTTGGCGGCCGCCAAAGCAAATTTGTCTCCCGCCAAAGCCTTTTTTGATCGGTGAGTGATGTAATAGAATGATTGCTGCGCTTGACAAGGCGCAAACGAGCAGAGAGAGAGAGAGAGATAGAGAGAGAGAGAGAGAGAGCGCAACGGCCGCGCGCGCGCACTCTCACGTCTTCAAACAACACGAGCGCTGTCTTGCTCTCTCTCCCTCGCACATATTAATCAAAATCAATTGACACGATAGTAAAAGGTCGGAAGACCGCAGTTTCACGTGGAGCATTTGGAGATTTTAGAGACTCTAGGAACAACATCTCAATGAACAACATCTCAACACTAAATTATAAAAGTCTGTCTCATATAGACGCCTGTCTCAAATACAAGCCGGTGCAGTTCGACGATTTGGGAAAATAAAAGCCCGGGCTATTATTTGAAGTTTTACGGTATTGTATTATTACATGCGTCAGAAGGATGATTTTCAGACATCTCGTCTCTCAGGGTACATCATCTACTACAGCACCGATGTGAACGCTGAGGTTCATGACTGGGTCGTGGAGCCTGTGGTGGGAAACCGACTGACCCATCAGATTCAGGGTCTCACACTGGACACTGCTTACTACTTTAAGATCCAGGCCAGAAACTCCAAAGGCATGGGACCCATGTCAGACGCGGTGCACTTCCGCACCCCTAAAGGTGAACCCAGCTCATCGCTTACTCACATCCGTTACACACTACTTATGCTCACTTGTTCATTCTGTCTGTCTTCATTTTCAGCTGAACCATCTGACAAAATGTCAAGTGATCAAGGTAATTAAACATGTTTTTATTGTAAAGTTCAGGCAAACAAACAGGAATTTAATTAGTTCACAAGTTAGTCTAGTACAAAATAGTATAGAGAAATAAATAAAAAATAATAATACGATAAAAATGTGTCAAGGGCTTGGAACTGATTATTTCAACTTGAAAGCTCAACAATAAACCATGAGAAAACATGAGATCAAGTATGTGAACTTGCAACAGAACACAATTTATATTATTATTTTACATTTGATTATTTTATTTATTTCTAAATAACTCTTCGGTATATGTTGGTGTGCCTTAAGCATTCATTATAAACCAGTAATCATATGTTTGACAATTCTGCATGGATCGGATCAATATTTAAATTTTTCATTTATTTACTACTTAAATTATGACTGCATTTATTATGTAGCTGAATTATTTGTCCCATTTTTATTAAAATAATTTAGCACTTTTTAAACTTTTTTTAAATGCCATAAATTGTGTATGACAGATAGTTTAGTCATTTATCATGCATATATATGATTATTATTTATAAACGATTAATTAATAAATAACGTTAATTAATCTGTCTAATAACGTCTACAAATATAATAATAATCTGTTTACCAAGCTCTGACAATGTATGGAATATTATATTAAGAGATTAACAAATTGCAAGCCCAACTTTTACATGCATCATTCATTTTGACTGTCAATTTATTATGCATATATAATGAAATAATATTATAACTGTTTATGTGTACAAGTTTAATACGATCAAAACAATTTCCGGACATAAATATATCCTGTTAGCTATCTTTATTTGCAGGAGTTTAATTGTAGCTTTAAATTAGGGCTGCACGATTAATCGCAATTAAACCGCACGCGATTTGGCAAAGGCTGCGATTATTTTATGCACACTTTGTCAGTGCAGATCGCTAGTAAACGCTACTCCATCTGAACACCAGAGAGCGTCTCACACACACACACACACACAAGCCGCAGAAGTACGATAACACACATCATTCCAGGAAATCGCTGTAGCTGAATAAACAGAAGATTAAAACGCTTTAATTAAACATGACTAATAAACACACGACTGCCTTATTCTGTCAGAAGCACATCATCTCGCAGAAGGAGGAGCTCAACTGTCCTTATGAAGTGAGTTTGGAGTAAAGCATGTTATTAAATGTTGTATTTGTTGGGACAAGAGGTTCATAAATGCTTCTTACGTTTGACGCGTGTTTCTTTTTCAAATGCACGTTATAAGTGACTCAAACTCATAGTGCTTTCAGAGTGAGCAGCGTTTAAGAGCCGTACATCAATGACAAGCTGCGCATAAAACATAATCGCAGCCTTTGCAATTTCAAGCCATCTCGATTTAAGTGCGATTTCATGTAAATTGCGATTAATCATGCAGCCCGACTTTAAATGTAATTTCAGTGCAATTCTAGATAGTGTTCATCCCTGCTACATACCTGTCAATAACATGGCATTTATGTCAGATGCATTGTGGGATAGCTGAATGTCGCTGATGTCTTATTGCCTATAGGGCTGCAAGTCAAACCTGGTCACCCGACCCTGCCGGAGCACGGGATTGGATCCAATATGGGTAAACATGAAGACACACACTTTAAAGACAGACGCCATGATCTCAATGAGACTTGTGGTTTAGTAAATCTCTCTCTCTCTCTCTCTCTCTCTCTCTCTCTCTCTCTCTCTCTCACAGATAAACCAGGCATCACGGGCAGCCAGGAGAATCATATCCTGGTGATCGTGGTCATAGTTTCTGTGGGAGCGTTCACCATCATCGCTGTGGTCGTGGGAGCCGTCCTGTGCACGCGCCGGTCAAACTCCCATCAGAAAAAGTGTGTTCTTCACTCTTCTGCCATCTTTTAAAAACACCTGTATAACATCTGTATATAAAAACAACAAGCAATGAGACATTTTCTGTTACAGTGGTTTTACCACAGATAAAGAGTTTTCTTAGGCCTGTCATGACACAGTTTTTAATTACTTAATCAGTGCTGCATGATCTGACATTCGTCTCTCAAAACTATTGATTATTGTGTGATTGTTTTATTCCGTCACTACGAACCCTCGAAAAAATCCTGAAACTTTGTATTTTAATGTTATTAAAATACTAACTAATTATTATTAGTTGTTTTATTATATAATAAAATATTAAAATCCAAATTATTAAAATATGGGACTATAATTTTTTTTTAAATGCATATAATATATTTAAATGTGCATTTCGTAAGTATTTTATATTTTAATAACTTTTAAATATGTAATAAGATATTTATAATATTATGTATTAATATATGAAATCTATTTAATAATTTCATAAGATTCCAAAAAAATGTAATGAGGTCAAATCTAAATTTAATTTGAATTACTTTTAAACTGTATTTATGCACCATTGAAACTTTACTTGAAATAAAGATAAATTGAAATACAATAAAAAATATATATATATGTTAAATCAATTATTTTTTACTTTTATGTATATCCAATACATATATATATATATATATATATATATATATATATATATATATATATATATGTATATATGTGTGTGTGTGTGTGTGTATATATATATACAGAATTGTATACAGAATTAATGGCACCTCTGGTAAATATGATCAAAACTGGCTGTAAAAAATAAATCTGCATCGTTTATCCTTTTGTTCTTTCATATAAAAAAATTGCAAAATTCTAACCTTTCATTGAAGTGAATGAATTGAAAGTGGGGTGGAAATCACATTATGAAATAAATGTTTTTCTCCAAAACACGTTTGCCACAAATATTGGCACCCTTTTATTAAATACTTTTTGCAATCTCCTTTAGACAAGATAACAGCTCTGAGTGTTCTCCTATAATGCCGGATGAGTTTGGAGAACACCTGACCAGAGATCAGAGATCATTCCTTCATACAGAATCTCTCCAGATCCTTCAGATTCACAGATCCATGTTGGCGCTCCTCCTCTTCAGTTCAGTCCACTCATCAGGTCAGGGACTGGGACGGTCATGGCAGAAGCTTCATTTTGTGCTCCGTAACAAATTTTTGTGTTGATTTTGATGTTTGTTTTGGATCGTTGTCCTGATGGAAGATCCAAACATGGCCCATTATAAAATTTCTAGCAGAAGGCGTCAGGTTTTGATTTTTTATCTGTTGATATTTGATAGAATCCACGATGCCATGTATCTGAACAAGAAGTCCAGGACCTCCAGCAGAAAAATATGCCAACAACATTAAAGATCCAACAGTACATTCAATTGTACACATGGGGTACTCTTTATCCTTGTGTACCAAACCCATCTAGCGTGTTCGCTGCCAAAAAGCTCTTTTTTTAGTTTCATCTGAACACAGAAGCCTGTGCCGTTTGAAGTTCCAGTCGTGTCTGACAACTGAATTTGTTTGTTTGTTTTTTTTGTTTTTGGATGAGCGAGGAAGATTTCTCTTGAAACCCTCCCAAACAACATGACGTGATGTAGGGTTTTTTTTGTAGGTTTTTTTTTTTGGCTTTCTGACCCCCAAGACTCAACTAATCTCTGCAATTCTCCATCTGTGATCCTTGAAGAGTTTTTGGCCACTCAAACTCTCCTCACTGTGCATTATGGCAATATAGACACACGTCCTCTTCCTGGCAGATTCATAACATCTTTAGTTGATTGGAACTTCTTAATTATTGCCCTGATGGTCAAAATGGGGATTTTTAATTCTTTAGCTATTTTCTTACAGCCACGTTCTATTTTGTGATGGTCAACAATCTTTTGATGCACGTCAGAACTATATTCTTTGGTTTTACTCATTGTGATGGATGATTACGGGGATTTGGCATTTGTGTTTCCTCATATTTAAACTTCTGAGAAATAAGAAGTCATGGCTGGACAATGTCATGTTCCTAGTCACCCTGGTGTGTTAAAAAAGGTAAATATTAATGGGAATATACTTCAGACATATTTTACTCGTAAAAAAATTCTAGGGGTGCCAATAATTGTAGCCAACGTGTTTTGGAGAAAAACATTTATATAATAAAGTGATTTCCCCCCCACTTTCAATTCTTTTACTTCAATGAAAGGTTTGAATTTTGCAGATTTTTTTGAATGAAAGATCAAAAGGATAAACGATGCAGATTTATTTTTTACAGCCAGTTTTGATCATATTTACCGGGGGGGCCATTAATTCTGTGTGTGTGTGTGTGTGTGTGTGTGTGTGTGTGTGTGTGTGTGTGTGTGTGTGTGTGTGTGTGTGTGTGTGTGTGTGTGTGTGTGTGTGTGTGTGTGTGTGTGTGTGTGTGTGTGTGTGTGTGTGTGTGTGTGTGTGTGTGTGTGTGTGTGTGGCCTGGTAAACCCTACCTTATGGGGACAAAATGTCCCCATAAGGATGGCAATATCTGAAATCCTTGTTCGTGTGGGGACATTTTTTGGTCCCCATGAGGAAAACAGCTTATAAATCATACTAAGTGATGTTTTTTGAAAATGTAAAAATGCAGAAAGTTTTCTGTGATGGGTAGGTTTAGGGGTAGGGTTAGTGTAAGGGAATAGAATATACAGTTTGTACAGTATAAAAATCATTATGTCTATGGAAAGTCCCCATAAAACATGGAAACACTACATGTGTGTGTGTGTGTGTGCGTGCGTGCGTGCGTGCGTGTAAAAATTATTTTATTATAATCATGAACACCTTAAGTAAATTTAGCTGTAGAAACCAGTTAAATGCGTTAGAAAGGTTCAGTTGTGTTTGTGTTTTCAGGAAACGTGCAGCCTGTAAGTCCAGCACCGGCTCACACAAGTACAAGAGCTCGTCTAAAGACCTGAAACCTCCTGATCTCTGGATCCATCACGAGCGTCTGGAGCTCAAACCCATCGACAAATCCCCCGATCCCAACCCGGTCATGACGGAGACGCCCATCCCTCGCGCCACCCAGGACCCGGTGGAGCCCAGCCATCAGATTCAGGAGCTGGAGGAGAGTGTGTCCACTCGCCGGGGAGTGAGACCCAAAATCATGATGCCGTTCGACTCTCAGCCTCCACAACGTAAGTTCGCAGAGCAAACCGGCACATCGTTGATTGTCCCATAACATTTCAACCTGTCTTGTGCTCGTCATGCGGTACCATGTGTTTATGTGCTGTTCTTTCATGTCGTCTTGTGTCATAATAGCTAGATTCAAACCTAGTGAGCTTCCCTCTTAAGCAGCCTTTTTAGGCATTTAGGATATTCTCACTATGATAGTGCTTTGCTGAAAGATACGGATGTTGCCTTCTAAGAATAGTGATTCCAGGGATTGGCCTCAAGAATCCTGATCTTCATTTTTGCATTGCATATTATCCATCCTGGTCAAAATAATTCCAGAATGCAATACATTTAAAAAAAAAAAAAAAAATCCATTTACAATGGCAGATGATTGAAGATAAATTATTATAAATGTCTAATTCATTCAATCTAACAGATCAGTGTAATTTTAGTAAATACCGGTAGTGTGATTTCTATTTATTATGTTTATTAGAGCATCATAGGAACATGCTAACACCTAACTATTGAAATAATATACTATAATGAATAAAACTATTTTTTTTCATGAGATTTATTTTTATATCAGAATTTATTTTGATAATTTTATTTTTATTGATAAATATCAAAATGAGTATTTTTTTTTAATTTTCTAATTATTTGTGCACTAATGAAACTAACTGAAACATAATACAAGCATAATACAAAAAGTAAAATAGTTTTATATTTCTATTTAATATATTTTTACTTTTATAAAATAAAATATGTTCATATATAATATATAATCTTATTTTTGATTTTTGATTTTCAAACTATAATTTCAGTGAAGTAAAATTAAAACTACAACAATTTATTTAAATGACCAACAAAATAGAGCGCTCTAAATCAGTCAGTTGTGAGGCTGCGTCTCATTTAGGATGCTGCCTTAGTAGGGATGCTGTGTAGGCAGTAGTCTGAAAATCAGCTCACTAAGTGTGTAGCAGATGTGTTGTCGTGTTGATCTCACTGTGTGTGTGTGTGTGTCCTCTCTCAGCTGTGATTAGTGCTCACCCCATTCATTCCCTCGATCATCTTCATCACCATCATCATCACTATCACCTCCCGCCGCGCGGTTACCTTCATCACCAGATCAGCCTGAGAGCGCCCGCCTCCCCAAACACACACTTACACAAGTCTCCGTCTGCAGGTGAGACACACAGCTGACACCCCAAACACACACTTACACAAGTCTCCGTCTGCAGGTGAGACACACAGCTGACACCCCGAACACACATTTACACCCCAAACACACACTTACACCCCAAACACATACTTACACCCCAAACACACACTTACACAGGTCTCCGTCTGCAGGTGAGACACACAGCTGACACCCCAAACACACACTTACACAAGTCTCCATCTGCAGGTGAGACACACAGCTGACACCCCAAACACACACTTACACAAGTCTCCATCTGCAGGTGAGACACACAGCTGACACCCCAAACACACACTTACAACCCAAACACACACTTACACAAGTCTCCGTCTGCAGGTGAGACACAGCTGACACCCCAAACACACACTTACACAAGTCCCCGTCTGCAGGTGAGACACACAGCTGACACCCCAAACACACATTTACACAAGTCTCCATCTGCAGGTGAGACACACAGCTGACACCCCAAACACACACTTACACCCCGAACACACACTTACACAAGTCTCCGTCTGCAGGTGAGACACACAGCTGACACCCCAAACACACACTTACACAAGTCTCCATCTGCAGGTGAGACACACAGCTGACACCCCAAACACACACTTACACCCCAAACACACACTTACACAAGTCTCTGTCTGCAGTTGAGACACACAGCTGACACCCCGAACACACACTTACACAAGTCCCCGTCTGCAGGTGAGACACATAGCTGACACCCCGAACACACACTTACACAAGTCTCCGTCTGCAGGTGAGACACACAGCTGACACCCCGAACACACACTTACACAAGTCCCCGTCTGCAGGTGAGACACACAGCTGACACCCCGAACACACACTTAGACAAGTCTCCGTCTGCAGGTGAGACACACAGCTGACACCCCAAACACACACTTACACCCCAAACACACACTTACACCCCAAACACACACTTACACCCCAAACACACACTTACACAGGTCTCCGTCTGCAGGTGAGACACACAACTGACACCCCAAACACACACTTACACCCCAAACACACACTTACACCCCAAACACACACTTACACAGGTCTCCGTCTGCAGGTGAGACACACAGCTGACACCCCAAACACACACTTACACAAGTCTCCGTCTGCAGGTGATACACACAGCTGACACCCCAAACACACACTTACACAAGTCTCCGTCTGCAGGTGAGACACACAGCTGACACCCCGAACACACACTTACACCCCAAACACACACTTACACCCCAAACACACACTTACACAGGTCTCCGTCTGCAGGTGAGACACACAGCTGACACCCCAAACACACACTTACACAAGTCTCCGTCTGCAGGTGATACACACAGCTGACACCCCGAACACACACTTACACAAGTCTCCGTCTGCAGGTGATACACACAGCTGACACCCCAAACACACACTTACACAAGTCTCCGTCTGCAGGTGAGACACACAGCTGACACCCCAAACACACACTTACACAAGTCTCCATCTGCAGGTGAGACACACAGCTGACACCCCAAACACACACTTACACAAGTCTCCATCTGCAGGTGAGACACACAGCTGACACCCCAAACACACACTTACACCCCGAACACACACTTACACAAGTCTCTGTCTGCAGGTGAGACACACAGCTGACACCCCAAACACACACTTACACAAGTCTCCATCTGCAGGTGAGACACACAGCTGACACCCCAAACACACACTTACACCCCAAACACACACTTACACAAGTCTCTGTCTGCAGTTGAGACACACAGCTGACACCCCGAACACACACTTACACAAGTCCCCGTCTGCAGGTGAGACACATAGCTGACACCCCGAACACACACTTACACAAGTCTCCGTCTGCAGGTGAGACACACAGCTGACACCCCGAACACACACTTACACAAGTCCCCGTCTGCAGGTGAGACACACAGCTGACACCCCGAACACACACTTAGACAAGTCTCCGTCTGCAGGTGAGACACACAGCTGACACCCCAAACACACACTTACACCCCAAACACACACTTACACCCCAAACACACACTTACACCCCAAACACACACTTACACAGGTCTCCGTCTGCAGGTGAGACACACAACTGACACCCCAAACACACACTTACACCCCAAACACACACTTACACCCCAAACACACACTTACACAGGTCTCCGTCTGCAGGTGAGACACACAGCTGACACCCCAAACACACACTTACACAAGTCTCCGTCTGCAGGTGATACACACAGCTGACACCCCAAACACACACTTACACAAGTCTCCGTCTGCAGGTGAGACACACAGCTGACACCCCGAACACACACTTACACCCCAAACACACACTTACACCCCAAACACACACTTACACAAGTCTCCGTCTGCAGTTGAGACACAGAGCTGACACCCCAAACACACACTTACACAAGTCTCCGTCTGCAGTTGAGACACACAGCTGACACCCCAAACACACACTTACACAAGTCTCCGTCTGCAGGTGAGACACACAGCTGACACCCCAAACACACACTTACACCCCAAACACACACTTACACAAGTCTCCGTCTGCAGGTGAGACACACAGCTGACACCCCAAACACACACTTACACAAGTCTCCGTCTGCAGGTGAGACACACAGCTGACACCCCGAACACACACTTACACAAGTCTCCGTCTGCAGGTGAGACACACAGCTGACACCCCAAACACACACTTACACCCCTAACACACACTTACACAAGTCTCCGTCTGCAGGTGAGACACACAGCTGACACCCCAAACACACACTTACACAAGTCTCCGTCTGCAGGTGAGACACACAGCTGACACCCCAAACACACACTTACACAAGTCTCCGTCTGCAGGTGATACACACAGCTGACACCCCAAACACACACTTACACAAGTCTCCGTCTGCAGTTGAGACACACAGCTGACACCCCAAACACACACTTACACAAGTCTCCGTCTGCAGGTGAGACACACAGCTGACACCCCAAACACACACTTACACAAGTCTCCGTCTGCAGGTGATACACACAGCTGACACCCCAAACACACACTTACACAAGTCTCCGTCTGCAGGTGAGACACACAGCTGACACCCCAAACACACACTTACACAAGTCTCCGTCTGCAGGTGAGACACACAGCTGACACCCCAAACACACACTTACACAAGTCTCCGTCTGCAGTTGAGACACACAGCTGACACCCCGAACACACACTTACACAAGTCTCCGTCTGCAGGTGAGACACACAGCTGACACCCCAAACACACACTTACACAAGTCTCCGTCTGCAGCTGAGACACACAGCTGACACCCCAAACACACACTTACACAAGTCTCCGTCTGCAGGTGAGACACACAGCTGACACCCCAAACACACACTTACACCCCAAACACACACTTACACAAGTCTCCGTCTGCAGGTGAGACACACAGCTGACACCCCAAACACACACTTACACAAGTGTCCGTCTGCAGGTGAGACACACAGCTGACACCCCGAACACACACTTACACCCCAAACACACACTTACACAGGTCTCCGTCTGCAGGTGAGACACACAGCTGACACCCCAAACACACACTTACACAAGTCTCCGTCTGCAGGTGAGACACACAGCTGACACCCCGAACACACACTTACACAAGTCTCCGTCTGCAGGTGAGACACACAGCTGACACCCCAAACACACACTTACACAAGTCTCCGTCTGCAGGTGAGACACACAGCTGACACCCCAAACACACACTTACACAAGTCTCCGTCTGCAGGTGAGACACACAGCTGACACCCCAAACACACACTTACACAAGTCTCCGTCTGCAGGTGAGACACACAGCTGACACCCCAAACACACACTTACACAAGTCTCCGTCTGCAGGTGAGACACACAGCTGACACCCCAAACACACACTTACACAAGTGTCCGTCTGCAGGTGAGACACACAGCTGACACCCCGAACACACACTTACACCCCAAACACACACTTACACAGGTCTCCGTCTGCAGGTGAGACACACAGCTGACACCCCAAACACACACTTACACAAGTCTCCGTCTGCAGGTGAGACACACAGCTGACACCCCGAACACACACTTACACAAGTCTCCGTCTGCAGGTGAGACACAGAGCTGACACCCCAAACACACACTTACACAAGTCTCCGTCTGCAGGTGAGACACACAGCTGACACCCCAAACACACACTTACACAAGTCTCCGTCTGCAGGTGAGACACACAGCTGACACCCCAAACACACACTTACACAAGTCTCCGTCTGCAGTTGAGACACACAGCTGACACACCAAACACACACTTACACAAGTCTCCGTCTGCAGTTGAGACACACAGCTGACACACCAAACACACACTTACACAAGTCTCCGTCTGCAGGTGATACACACAGCTGACACCCCAAACACACACTTACACAAGTCCCCGTCTGCAGGTGAGACACAGAGCTGACACCCCGAACACACACTTACACAAGTCTCCGTCTGCAGGTGAGACACACAGCTGACACACCAAACACACACTTACACAAGTCTCCGTCTGCAGGTGATACACACAGCTGACACCCCAAACACACACTTACACAAGTCCCCATCTGCAGGTGAGACACAGAGCTGACACCCCAAACACACACTTACACAAGTCTCCGTCTGCAGGTGAGACACACAGCTGACACCCCAAACACACACTTACACAAGTCTCCGTCTGCAGGTGAGACACACAGCTGACACCCCAAACACACACTTACACAAGTCTCCGTCTGCAGGTGAGACACACAGCTGACACCCCAAACACACACTTACACCCCAAACACACACTTACACAAGTCTCCGTCTGCAGTTGAGACACAGAGCTGACACCCCAAACACACACTTACACAAGTCTCCGTCTGCAGGTGAGACACACAGCTGACACCCCAAACACACACTTACACAAGTCTCCGTCTGCAGGTGAGACACACAGCTGACACCCCAAACACACACTTACACAAGTCTCCGTCTGCAGGTGAGACACACAGCTGACACCCCAAACACACACTTACACAAGTCTCCGTCTGCAGGTGAGACACACAGCTGACACCCCAAACACACACTTACACCCCAAACACACACTTACACAAGTCTCCGTCTGCAGGTGAGACACAGAGCTGACACCCCGAACACACACTTACACAAGTCTCCGTCTGCAGGTGAGACACACAGCTGACACCCCGAACACACACTTACACAAGTCTCCGTCTGCAGGTGAGACACAGAGCTGACACCCCGAACACACACTTACACAAGTCTCCGTCTGCAGGTGAGACACACAGCTGACACCCCAAACACACACTTACACAAGTCTCCGTCTGCAGGTGAGACACACAGCTGACACCCCAAACACACACTTACACAAGTCTCCGTCTGCAGGTGAGACACACAGCTGACACCCCAAACACACACTTACACAAGTCTCCGTCTGCAGGTGAGACACAGAGCTGACACCCCGAACACACACTTACACAAGTCTCCGTCTGCAGGTGAGACACACAGCTGACACCCCAAACACACACTTACACAAGTCTCCGTCTGCAGGTGAGACACACAGCTGACACCCCAAACACACACTTACACAAGTCTCCGTCTGCAGGTGAGACACACAGCTGACACCCCAAACACACACTTACACAAGTCTCCGTCTGCAGGTGAGACACACAGCTGACACCCCAAACACACACTTACACCCCAAACACACACTTACACAAGTCTCCGTCTGCAGGTGATACACACAGCTGACACCCCGAACACACACTTACACAAGTCTCCGTCGGCAGGTGAGACACACAGCTGACACCCCAAACACACACTTACACAAGTCTCCGTCTGCAGGTGAGACACACAGCTGACACCCCAAACACACACTTACACAAGTCCCCGTCTGCAGGTGAGACACATAGCTGACACCCCGAACACACACTTACACAAGTCTCCGTCTGCAGGTGATACACACAGCTGACACCCCGAACACACACTTACACAAGTCTCCGTCTGCAGGTGAGACACACAGCTGACACCCCGAACACACACTTACACAAGTCTCCGTCTGCAGGTGATACACACAGCTGACACCCCGAACACACACTTACACAAGTCTCCGTCTGCAGGTGAGACACACAGCTGACACCCCAAACACACACTTACACAAGTCTCCGTCTGCAGTTGAGACACACAGCTGACACCCCGAACACACACTTAGACAAGTCTCCGTCTGCAGGTGAGACACACAGCTGACACCCCAAACACACACTTACACCCCAAACACACACTTACACAAGTCTCCGTCTGCAGGTGATACACACAGCTGACACCCCGAACACACACTTACACAAGTCTCCGTCTGCAGGTGATACACACAGCTGACACCCCGAACACACACTTACACAAGTCTCCGTCTGCAGGTGAGACACACAGCTGACACCCCAAACACACACTTACACAAGTCTCCGTCTGCAGTTGAGACACACAGCTGACACCCCGAACACACACTTACACAAGTCTCCGTCTGCAGGTGAGACACACAGCTGACACCCCAAACACACACTTACACAAGTCTCCGTCTGCAGTTTAGACACACAGCTGACACCCCAAACACACACTTACACAAGTCTCCGTCTGCAGGTGAGACACACAGCTGACACCCCGAACACACACTTACACAAGTCTCCGTCTGCAGGTGAGACACACAGCTGACACCCCGAACACACACTTACACAAGTCTCCGTCTGCAGGTGAGACACACAGCTGACACCCCAAACACACACTTACACAAGTCTCCGTCTGCAGGTGAGACACACAGCTGACACCCCGAACACACACTTACACCCCAAACACACAGTTACACCCCAAACACACTTACACAAGTCTCCGTCTGCAGTTTAGACACACAGCTGACACCCCAAACACACACTTACACAAGTCTCCGTCTGCAGGTGAGACACACAGCTGACACCCCGAACACACACTTACACAAGTCTCCGTCTGTAGGTGAGACACACAGCTGACACCCCGAACACACACTTACACCCCAAACACACTTACAAAAGTCTCCGTCTGCAGTTTAGACACACAGCTGACACCCCGAACACACACTTACACAAGTCTCCGTCTGCAGCTGAGACACACAGCTGACACCCCAAACACACACTTACACAAGTCTCCGTCTGCAGGTGAGACACACAGCTGACACCCCAAACACACACTTACACAAGTCTCCGTCTGCAGTTTAGACACACAGCTGACACCCCAAACACACACTTACACAAGTCTCCGTCTGCAGGTGAGACACACAGCTGACACCCCGAACACACACTTACACAAGTCTCCGTCTGCAGGTGAGACACACAGCTGACACCCCGAACACACACTTACACAAGTCTCCGTCTGCAGGTGAGACACACAGCTGACACCCCGAACACACACTTACACAAGTCTCCGTCTGCAGGTGAGACACACAGCTGACACCCCGAACACACACTTACACAAGTCTCCGTCTGCAGGTGAGACACACAGCTGACACCCCAAACACACACTTACACAAGTCTCCGTCTGCAGG
The DNA here is from genome assembly GCF_051911475.1 of Siphateles boraxobius. Taxonomy (NCBI): domain Eukaryota; kingdom Metazoa; phylum Chordata; class Actinopteri; order Cypriniformes; family Leuciscidae; genus Siphateles; species Siphateles boraxobius. The sequence goes on from NW_027509192.1 coordinate 434,674, forward strand.
TGAGACACACAGCTGACACCCCAAACACACACTTACACAAGTCTCCGTCTGCAGGTGAGACACACAGCTGACACCCCAAACACACACTTACACAAGTCTCCGTCTGCAGGTGAGACACACAGCTGACACCCCAAACACACACTTACACAAGTCTCCGTCTGCAGGTGAGACACACAGCTGACACCCCAAACACACACTTACACAAGTCTCCGTCTGCAGGTGAGACACACAGCTGACACCCCGAACACACACTTACACAAGTCTCCGTCTGCAGGTGAGACAGACAGCTGACACCCCGAACACACACTTACACAAGTCTCCGTCTGCAGTTGAGACACACAGCTGACACCCCAAACACACACTTACACAAGTCTCCGTCTGCAGGTGAGACACACAGCTGACACCCCGAACACACACTTACACAAGTCTCCGTCTGCAGGTGAGACAGACAGCTGACACCCCGAACACACACTTACACAATTCTCCGTCTGCAGGTGAGACACACAGCTGACACCCCGAACACACACTTACACAAGTCTCCGTCTGCAGGTGAGACACACAGCTGACACCCCGAACACACACTTACACAAGTCTCCGTCTGCAGGTGAGACACACAGCTGACACCCCGAACACACACTTACACCCCAAACACACACTTACACAAGTCTCCGTCTGCAGGTGAGACACACAGCTGACACCCCGAACACACACTTACACAAGTCTCCGTCTGCAGGTGAGACACACAGCTGACACCCCGAACACACACTTACACCCCAAACACACAGTTACACCCCAAACACACTTACACAAGTCTCCGTCTGCAGTTTAGACACACAGCTGACACCCCGAACACACACTTACACAAGTCTCCGTCTGCAGGTGAGACACACAGCTGACACCCCAAACACACACTTACACAGGTCTCCGTCTGCCGTTGAGACACACAGCTGACACCCCAAACACACACTTACACAAGTCTCCGTCTGCAGCTGAGACACACAGCTGACACCCCAAACACACACTTACACAAGTCTCCGTCTTCAGGTGAGACACACAGCTGACACCACAAACACACACTTACACAAGTCTCCGTCTGCAGGTGAGACACACAGCTGAAACCCCAAACACACACTTACACAAGTGTCCGTCTGCAGGTGAGACACACAGCTGACACCCCAAACACACACTTACACCCCAAACACACACTTACACAAGTCTGACACACCAAACAAACACACACTTACACAAGTCTCCGTCTGCAGTTGAGACACACAGCTGACACCACAAACACACACTTACACAAGTCTCTGTCTGCAGTTGAGACACACAGCTGACACCCCAAACACACACTTACACAAGTCTCCGTCTGCAGTTGAGACACACAGCTGACACCCCAAACACACACTTACACAAGTCTCCGTCTGCAGGTGAGACACACAGCTGACACCCCAAACACACACTTACACAAGTCTCCGTCTGCAGGTGAGACAGACAGCTGACACCCCGAACACACACTTACACAAGTCTCCGTCTGCAGGTGAGACACACAGCTGACACCCCGAACACACACTTACACAAGTCTCCGTCTGCAGGTGAGACACACAGCTGACACCCCGAACACACACTTACACCCCAAACACACACTTACACAAGTCTCCGTCTGCAAGTGAGACACACAGCTGACACCCCGAACACACACTTACACAAGTCTCCGTCTGCAGGTGAGACACACAGCTGACACCCCAAACACACACTTACACAAGTCTCCGTCTGCAAGTGAGACACACAGCTGACACCCCGAACACACACTTACACAAGTCTCCGTCTGCAGGTGAGACACACAGCTGACACCCCAAACACACACTTACACAGGTCTCCGTCTGCCGTTGAGACACACAGCTGACACCCCAAACACACACTTACACAAGTCTCCGTCTGCAGGTGAGACACACAGCTGACACCCCAAACACACACTTACACAAGTCTCCGTCTGCAGGTGAGACACACAGCTGACACCCCAAACACACACTTACACAAGTCTCCGTCTGCAGGTGAGACACACAGCTGACACCCCAAACACACACTTACACAAGTCTCCGTCTGCAGGTGAGACACACAGCTGACACCCCAAACACACACTTACACAAGTCTCCGTCTGCAGGTGAGACAGACAGCTGACACCCCGAACACACACTTACACAAGTCTCCGTCTGCAGGTGAGACAGACAGCTGACACCCCGAACACACTCTTACACAAGTCTCCGTCTGCAGGTGAGACACACAGCTGACACCCCGAACACACACTTACACAAGTCTCCGTCTGCAGGTGAGACACACAGCTGACACCCCGAACACACACTTACACCCCAAACACACACTTACACAAGTCTCCGTCTGCAAGTGAGACACACAGCTGACACCCCGAACACACACTTACACAAGTCTCCGTCTGCAGGTGAGACACACAGCTGACACCCCAAACACACACTTACACAAGTCTCCGTCTGCAAGTGAGACACACAGCTGACACCCCGAACACACACTTACACAAGTCTCCGTCTGCAGGTGAGACACACAGCTGACACCCCAAACACACACTTACACAGGTCTCCGTCTGCAGGTGAGACACACAGCTGACACCCCAAACACACACTTACACAAGTCTCCGTCTGCAGGTGAGACACACAGCTGACACCCCAAACACACACTTACACAGGTCTCCGTCTGCCGTTGAGACACACAGCTGACACCCCAAACACACACTTACACAAGTCTCCGTCTGCAGGTGAGACACACAGCTGACACCCCGAACACACACTTACACAAGTCTCCGTCTGCAGGTGAGACACACAGCTGACACCCCAAACACACACTTACACAAGTCTCCGTCTGCAGGTGAGACACACAGCTGACACCCCAAACACACACTTACACAAGTCTCCGTCTGCAGGTGAGACACACAGCTGACACCCCAAACACACACTTACACAAGTCTCCGTCTGCAGTTGAGACACACAGCTGACACCCCGAACACACACTTACACAAGTCTCCGTCTGCAGGTGAGACACACAGCTGACACCCCAAACACACACTTACACAAGTCTCCGTCTGCAGGTGAGACACACAGCTGACACCCCGAACACACACTTACACAAGTGTCCGTCTGCAGGTGAGACACACAGCTGACACCCCAAACACACACTTACACAAGTCTCCGTCTGCAGGTGAGACACACAGCTGACACCCCAAACACACACTTACACAAGTCTCCATCTGCAGGTGAGACACACAGCTGACACCCCGAACACACACTTACACAAGTCTCCGTCTGCAGTTGAGACACACAGCTGACACCCCGAACACACACTTACACAAGTCTCCGTCTGCAGGTGAGACACACAGCTGACACCCCGAACACACACTTACACAAGTCTCCGTCTGCAGGTGAGACACACAGCTGACACCCCAAACACACACTTACACAAGTCTCCGTCTGCAGGTGAGACACACAGCTGACTCCCCAAACACACACTTACACAAGTCTCCGTCTGCAGGTGAGACACACAGCTGACACCCCAAACACACACTTACACAAGTCTCCGTCTGCAGTTTAGACACACAGCTGACTCCCCAAACACACACTTACACAAGTCTCCGTCTGCAGGTGAGACACACAGCTGACACCCCGAACACACACTTACACAAGTCTCCGTCTGCAGTTGAGACACACAGCTGACACCCCGAACACACACTTACACAAGTCTCCGTCTGCAGGTGAGACACACAGCTGACACCCCGAACACACACTTACACAAGTCTCCGTCTGCAGGTGAGACACACAGCTGACACCCCAAACACACACTTACACAAGTCTCCGTCTGCAGGTGAGACAGACAGCTGACACCCCGAACACACACTTACACCCCAAACACACACTTACACCCCAAACACACACTTACACAAGTCTCCGTCTGCAGGTGAGACACACAGCTGACACCCCAAACACACACTTACACAAGTCTCCGTCTGCAGGTGAGACACACAGCTGACACCCCAAACACACACTTACACAAGTCTCCGTCTGCAGGTGAGACAGACAGCTGACACCCCAAACACACACTTACACAAGTCTCCGTCTGCAGGTGAGACACACAGCTGACACCCCAAACACACACTTACACAAGTCTCCGTCTGCAGGTGAGACAGACAGCTGACACCCCGAACACACACTTACACCCCAAACACACACTTACACCCCAAACACACACTTACACAAGTCTCCGTCTGCAGGTGAGACACACAGCTGACACCCCAAACACACACTTACACAAGTCTCCGTCTGCAGGTGAGACACACAGCTGACACCCCGAACACACACTTACACCCCAAACACACACTTACACAAGTCTGACACACCAAACAAACACTTACTATATATAGTTATTATTTTAAATTTGTGTGTATATATATTTGATATATATTAAATATAATTGTTATTAAGTTGAAACATATTATAGTACATAAATTAAATATAATCTAAAAAAATTTAATAAAAAAAGATTATACAATATTTAATATTCATGTATTACAATATTTTTTTATTTAACATTAAAAATATATATATTATATATATGTTATACAATATATTTTAAAATATTTGTGTATTTTAAAACATTTAATGTGTATATTATACAGTATATACACACAATAAAAAATATATATTAAATATAATTTATATTAAGTTTAATTTTTTTTTATAAATATAATATATTCTTCTTTTTTTTAAATGTTATATATATGTATACAAAACATTTTCTTTAAGAAAAGTATAATAATAATAATGTTATATAATATTTTAATATTTAAAGAAAATATGATGTATAGTGTATATATATATATATATAATATATATATATAGTTTTATTTTTTATATTCGTAAAATATGAAATAATTGTATTAATTGATTTATTTCTTCATCACTGTGTGTGTGTGTGTGTGTGTGTGTGTGTGTGTGTGTGTGTGTGTGTGTGTGTGTGTGTGTGTGTGTGTGTGTGTGTGTGTGTGTGTGTGTGTGTGTGTGTGTGTGTGTGTGTGTGTGTGTGTGTGTGTGTGTGTGTGTGTGTGTAGAATCTGTGAGGAACCCGCCGGCTGCACCTGAACCTCCGGTTGCCCCCAGTCAGCCCGTCACATCAGCTGATCTCCAGAAGACTGAGTCATTGATCAAAGAGGAAGATCCGCCCAGTATAAACCCAGCAGCGGCCCACATCCGGCCCATACATCCGCTCAAGAGCTTCGCTGTTCCAGCGCTCACGGTTTCTGCCCATAACCCGCCCACCTATGAGACGGCCTTACCCAGCACCCCCCTGCTGGCTCAGCCAGGTCCGCTCCCTGCTTCATCCATTCTAACATGATAAAAACGGTACTCTACGGCTTTCGCACCGGAGGAACCTTTTCATAGTTCCTAGAACTATTGGCGGAAGTTCCCGGATTTTAGCGTGTTCGCACCGCAGGAACTGGGAACGATTTTAATTCTAGGAACTCCTTTTGGAGGAACTAATTTAGCTCTTACTTCAGAGTCGGGTCTAAACCAGCACTACAGGAACTACAGTGACGTTAGTGTTCGCTGATTGGCCGAACGCACGCGAAACACCAGCACCCGCTATTTATTTTTTAAAAAACTGTGAACACAGATTATAGCCTGTATATTTACTCCAGAAATTAACTCTACGCACATGGAAAACAGTGATAGATGGGCCTCTTAACCTTTACCCTGAGGAGAAAATCCAACACAACTTTAAGGAGGCCAAGAGAAACATGATTATGTATTTCTGCTCAGCAACACGAAATACACACTAATACCTTTTCATATACTGTCTTTCTATGTATAACAGTTCTATCTAATAACGTATTAGACAGGACTGTTGGACAGATTGTAAACTAATGAACACTGAGAATGTGAGCTCAGGCTCTGGCTGGCGTCAAAATAAACACAACAACAAGCTCTGCTTACGACACTTCAGAGTTCATACTGGCGGTGCGAATGCAACCGGGAAAACATTCCTGTGGGAACCATTAGTTCTCGGGGAACCACTCCGGTGCGAAAGCCCCTTATGCAACTTTGTGGATTTATCATGAATCCATCCTCCACACCGTGTTTTCGTCATATCCTGATTCACTACGCCACGCCTATAATAAGTGGGACTATTTTAGACCGGGCAGCCGCTACTGCGTCGTATACGTAAACAGAGAGAAGCAGCTCTGACTACAATGTTCTTCCACAAGATGCATGCAGTTTTGATTATTAACCACTAGAGCGCCAAAAGTTTCATAGTGTACCTTTCAGAGAAACTACTGTGGTTGGTTGCTTTACGTGTGGGAGAGTTCATAGCATGTGCTGTTCTCTGTGTTTCAGCGCCCGGCGGGAAAACTGCGTCCATCGGGACACTAAATCGAGCTCGAGCTCCCGTGCCCGTAACAGTCCCGAATGCTCCTGACCAATCAGAAACCAGCAAGATGCTGGACATGGTGAGTGCCGGAGACACTTTTGAGTTTTTGTTGAATATTCATTATGAAACGTCTCGTTCACATTTCACCACAAATTTAAAAGAAGGAAATAAGATATTATGTTTTGCATATAGAAAATGAAGCCAATTTTTAGGACCAGTATTTTTTTTTTTTTTTACATTGTGACATAATTTGCATGACAAATAAACTGTTACTTAGTTTAATATTTAATAGATAATTAGTACACAGTCTCCAAATTTGTATTATTTTGTGCAGTAAAAAAATCTAAATTCTAAATCAATTCTCAAATCAAAATGGGACTTTCCCACACGGAAAAAAAGTCTATTGAATTTGTATATAAAATATATTTGTTGTCCATTGAAGTATTTGCTCGTTTACTTTATATTAAAAAATTCATGGAAATTGTAAAAAAAAAAAAAAAAAAAAAAAATTTCTTGTTTTCTATTTTTAATTTTAGAGTGAAGTGTGATCTTGACACCCTATTATTAAGAAAGTTGGAATCTGTGTTTAATTTGATTTATTTTTCTCTCTTCTTTTTTTTACCCATTTATCTTTTTACTCACCGGCCGAATTAATTTGAATCGCTTTCTCTTTCTGTGCCTAATTTAAAAAATGCACTGTTTTTCTTTTCCTTTTTGATTTGTTACACTTCTGAAATGCATGCCTTTTGTTTGTTTTGTCGTAGGTTGCGCTGTAGCGTTATTCTCTCGTTTCTCGGCTGCTCCAAACCCGTTTCCCTCCCTCGTGCTCCTCTCGCTTTTCCTCTTTCTGTTTGTTTTGTCGTTGTTTGTCCCTCCGTTGTCTTGCATCCCTCAGTCCTAACTCTAACATGGCTGGTCTGGCATGGCTCTCTCTCTCTCAGACGTATGAGACGGATGAGCTCTCGGAAGAAATGGCCCATCTGGAGGGTTTGATGAAGGATCTGAACGCCATCACTACAGGCTGAAGCGCTTCAACACACACGGCTGAACCTCGTCCTCAGGAACAACCAGGACATTTGAATGAACACTAAAACATCTCCGCTTCATCTTCTCCATCCTGCATGGATATTGCCAGAGAAATCTAGAAAACGATGAAAACTCAATGCCATTTTTCTCAAATCGGATGAGCCAATCTGCACAGAAAACATACTTTTAATGATTTTTTTTGGGGGGGGGGGGCGGGTGTATTTACGTATTCCATATTTTTAGCCTGTTTATGTACGTTTTCATTGTGTATACAGCCACTTTAGGACTTTTTTTTTCAAGGTCAAAAACCTCACATGCTCATCATACATTGGGCTTCATTCATGAAATGCAAGCAGAATAACTTTATGGAAATTATGCGTAAACCGTTCAAATCAGTGCAACAATTTACACATGAATTTATTAATGATTTAAACGTGTGGATCATGAATATGCTCGTTTGTTGCACATTCTTACATAAACGTTGCACATAAATGTTGCATTCAATCATTTCAACCATTCTTGCATAAATTGTCTATAACACCATGTTAATTGTTGCATTTGAATTGAATGCAGCAATTTACACAATAACAGTTTTTGGACAATTTACGAACCGTTATTTTTTGTTTGCTCATGATTTCAAATGAATGTGTCATGGCTTTATTTCAGTGTCTTACATCATGTTTAAATGCTTCATCTAATGCCGTCATCTCTGGAAGATCTCAGTGTCTCCTGCTCTGGGACGCTGGGAGCATTAAAGTCTGAATATGCATCTGCATTTTCCACTTCTCTCTTTATGCTCTGAACGACCATCTCAACTCAATCTGAATCCAGTGATGTTTGGTGCTTCAGAAACTCCTCAAACGTGGGACGCTTGTTCCTCATGTACGCTCCTCTACCTCCGGACCCTGACGCCTGTTTTCGGGGCCCCGGAGATTCATCATGAAGGAGTTTAATGCCAAGTGACTCTCAGATTTTTGTACTTTGAGAGGTATATATATATAGATATACAATGAACTGCAAATGTTTGCTTACATGAATACTTTGTACACTCTCAAAAAAGACAATTTTTATATATATTCATGTTTTGGTTGGTTTTTATATGAAAACGACACATTGCTTTGTAAACATTTTCCATGTAAGTTATGAAATATTCTGCGTTGTGTTTTCACCGTGCCGTTTAGCCGACCCCTTCTCCCAAAGAATGAGTGGAAGAAAATATCAGCGACGAACTCTGCCTTGCTCGTGTACAGTTTCTCACGTCATGAATGTCAATGTGGCTGTAACAAGGTCTGCTTATGAATTCTGTTGTTGTTTGTGTTTACAATAACAGGGGGAGATTTAAAAAAAAAAAAAAAAAGGAAAGAAGACACTGAACCATGTTGTGTGGCTGGTGTACCGTCAACTGTCATTTGCACTTTTTATATTTTGGATTTGAAATGAATCGCTGATGCCATGTGAAATATGAACCTATTTTATGTAACAATGATGTCACAAGTAAACAGCTGGTTTCAAAGACATTTAACTGTTGTTTATTTTGTTACGTTATTAAATAAGACCATATTTGCATTTGTTTTTTTGCTGGAAAACATATTGCTTATATTTGGTCAATGGAGAAAAATTGGATGTATAATTATTATTTATTGTAAATTATAGTAGCTTTTACACAACTTATCAATGCTGTTTTTACGCTCTGAAAAACCGTTGATGTATAAAAGGCAAGTTGTGGCCAAATCAAAATGGACCCAATACAAAGCCCTGTGGGACACCGCTGGTTAAAACAAAGAGCATGGGACTTTCCCACACTGAAAAAAAAGGCGTATTGAACTTAAAAGATTTATTCATGTTCATCAATTCCACGTGAATCAAAATTTGTTGGACATAATGGAGTTCCAAAGTGATATATGGTCCCCTGATTTATTTTATTTCAGTTATTTTTGTCACCACTAAATTATAAGATTGTGTTAGCTAGCTAACAAACTATTAGATAGAAATATCACATCAACTCTTTCCCTACCATTAACAAAATTTTCCGGCAATCCATGTTTCCACTGTTGTACGGTAGGGGGCGCTATTACACATCTTTGGAAAGAGTACTGACTATCTGGATCAAAAAACAGGCAATAAAGAAACAGGCAATAAAAGCATTGCTGATGATGTCCTTGACAAAAAATTCCACACTTTTTGTTCAAAATGTTGCTTTTTTAATGAAACACCCACAATAAATAAAATTTAAAAAAAAATTTAAACAGAGGCGCTTTCTTTTGATATATTCATACAACAAAATATTCTGGGGGCCATACATTTTGTTTAAATTATCAAAAATGCTGGAAGTGTCTTTCAACTTTGTTCAAAAACGCTAGCAGGGAAAGAGTTAATATCTAAGCATAGATAAGATAATGTTTGGTCATAACATTAAACTAACAAGTCTCCCCTTTTTATAATTTTGCTTAAAACACATTAAATAATACTCAATTTCAACATTTATTCAATATATTTTAAGTCCCATGCAAGTATGCTGGGAACTAGTTTCATAAATCAACAGCAAACCTGTTTTCGAGTGCTAGTTCACATTCTCGACTCAATGTTATCCAGCAGATTGAACGTTATCAAGTTTAGAAGAGAAGCATTATTTTGTTGTGTAAATCACAAATATCATGATTAAATCGGACACTCTGTTTTCCCTTTTGTTTTTAGCACATTTACAACCTACTAAGTAACATTGAAATTGATTGTGCTTGATATCATGTGACATGCAGCGTTTGTTAACTAGGAATTCTGCTCAAAATGCAAATGATATAGACCGAGTCATTTGTTTACGGTATCAAACAAAAATGAATAATCAGACAAAATGTGTTAATCAGAAAAAATTTATTTGCTCAAAAACTTGGATCTATACACTGTTGAAAAAAATCTTATCTCATCTGACAAAATTATATAACCCTTTCTGGTAATATCATCTGGCATTATTTTGTGTTGTTAACATGCATTTCAGGACCATTTTACTGCAAACCCTATTACACGTTTGTTTCAAAAGCTAGGACTTTCTGATGCTAAAAAAAATCAACCATGTTAAATTTAACCGAGTACTAGTAAAACTATTTTGATTTGACCGTTTACAATCAGTAGCGTAATAAGCCCGTACACATGAACAATGGTTATCCAACATTTATGCAGCGTGAAACAAACCTACATCACCTTCAGTCTTACGATTAAGACAATAATAGCAACGTTCTCCGTGTCCGTCAAGATTCCAAGGTAATGATTCTAATGCTTCCATGGAATTCTGAGTGCATGTCATTATTCTTTGGCACTAATAAAGAATGCAGAATAAAAATCTAATTATATTTTAGGAATGATGTTTTTGAAGTCTTCAGTAGAACATGTACCCTCTTCTTGCTATGAGAAGGGTTTGAGATCTTTTCATGATGTTTTTTTTTTATTTTTATTTAAGGACACTGATCACTCCTGTATCACTCTGGGTGACGGGGAAACATTAAATTACTTTATATACAGCATAACCGAGGTCAAAAAGGATACAGGAAATGTTCTGCATACATACAAATATACAAACTCACTGATGAACATTTAAACTTCATACCTTCAAAAAAAAAAAAAACACATAAAAGTAGTGCCTCTGCAGTCTAAACACCAAACTGGGACCAAATGAAGATCCAGAGCAAAAGCCGGTGATCGAGAGCAACGTTTGTGAGCGTAGCTGGGCTTTGGGTTCTGGATGAGCAGGAAGTGATGCGTGATTCCTGGCTCTAGTTCCTCTGAAACGAGCTCTGGGCGGCACTGGTGGCGGCGCTGGCGGCTGCGCTCTGGAAACTGCGATTCGTGAGGACGCCCTGGGAGAACTCCTGCTGGGCTTTCTGGAAACTGGCACCAGTGCGACGGTAGTTGGAATGAACCTGGAAAACACCAACGACACATGAATCCAAACCAAAGAGCCACAGATTTTTACTCAGAAACTCTGAGATACTCACCATTTTCAGTAAAAAGACGGACAGCGCGGCACTGGCCGTGAAGAAGGCCGCCACCACCATCATGATGACACCGACGGCTTTATTATGACCCATCGCTTCTATGGCAATAATCCAGCCGCTGGAACCAAGAACAACAGCGAGTAAACGATGTGTGGGTGATCCGGATAAATTATGCTTTGCCTACTACAGATGTCCATACAAAAGAATATTTCAGATCTTCTATTGTGAGTCGATACTTTTTTTTCTCCATGCATTTTTGCAATATATACTATTTGTTTTGTTTAAAATGAATAGAATTCAAATTTAAAAAATAAAATATTTACAATTGTTTGTATATCAAATCAAATTAATGCATATAACAAACCAATGAATAATATAAATATATATTCATACTGTATTAATATATATATATATATACACATTTTATATATTTTTATCTCTAATTGTATTCTATAAAATATGTATAAATACACATTTTATTAAATTCATATACACATATATATTAAATAAATGCTAAATAAATAATAAATAAAACTATTTGAAAACATGTTAAATATTTCCCATTTTTACAATATATATACTATTTGTTTTATTTATAATCTGAATTCTAAAAAAAGTAAAGAAAATACAAAAATAAAATTGTTTGATATTGAATTATATTCTATAAATGAATGCATTTATCAAACAAATAAATAATAGAACAATTATATAAATATATATATATATGCACACGTTATAATTTTATATATTTTATCTCTTATTGTTTTCTATAAAATATGTATACATGTATTACATTCATATTCATCATTATACGTATATATTAATTAAATTCTGAATAAATAAACATTATTTAAAAAATCTAAAACAAATGTTATACATTTCTAGCTATAATTCTACAATAGCCACATATCTATTTTTAACATTACATGCACATGAAATACTGATTTCAGCAGAATTTATGAAAACTAAACTAAAAGGAATCTAATCGTAGTTTCTAGTTTATAAATGAAACTTGCACAGATATGCAGGAAATCCCCAGTTTAGCCTCATTATACAAAAAATATTGAAATCTCAGAATGCTGCAACTGACCAATCAGAATGAAGAGAGTCTCATATTAATCATATTCTCATTAAATGTCATTAATGGAAGAGTACTGAGAAATCAAGCACTTTTATTTCAGGGCAAAGCGCTGCTTTAAGAGGAAAGGATAAAGCAAGAAGTTTCAAGTGCAAGAGAACATACTTCAGATAGGAAGCAAGAGTTTTAAAGGAAGTCCAGCAGCAGAAAACCGTTAGTTGAGGAAGAGACACTGGTCAAAGAGAAGAAGAGAGAGCCGAGTGTCAGAAAGAGGAGAAAAGACAAACGGTGCAGCTCACAGACTTATTTCTGCGCTCAAATATTCCTTTAACACTCGTATAGTGATAGAGATCCGTAACAAAAACTACTGGTGAATTACTGTAATCCAGAATGAAGCTGTGAAGAAATGCACTTATTTTCCTACCTGTTGCCCCATCTGGGAATGCCAACGCTGTGGATCACAGACACCACGATCTGAGCGAAGAAAACGAAGAAGAAGAAGAAGAAATTGAAGGAGCTGTCAGACCTGAAAGAGAAACACATATATGAATCAGCAAAGTGACAGAAATATGCTGACAAAATCCTATAAGGACACATCATCAGGGACCGGATTCACCAAAATCCTCACCATAGAACTTTTTTGCTTACAGTCGCTGTGGCTCGTGGTTTTACGAAGTTACTAGCCAATCAGCATTTTCACTGGCCACAATTTTGAGATCAATATCATGGGGAAAAACTGCCATATAGATATTTTTATATTATCTCATAATTTAGAAGCAGGATTATTAGGCTGCTGTGACTTTAAGACCTGAAGCACGGATCATTACATGCGTTTTCTTTCTCACCGGTTTATTTATTTTTTATTTTTTTTATTTATCCTTTATTTTACTAGGGGATGTCCCATTGAGATATTCAAATCTCTTTTACAAGGGGGCAACAATTACACAAGTTACACAGAATCACATAAACAAACACAACAAACTAAACAGATTTAGAGTACATGTTCACTTAAAACATAACTGACTGTATTTACGTGAATACTCATCAAGACTGGCATTTTGACATTATTTTGTGTGTATATGAATGTTTAAGTGCGATAAGCCGTGAAAAATAACTAAATTTAGTACCAAGTTTTTGGGAATGCACAAAATTCTTATCTTTATTCTTAAGTTAGAAAATAAGAAATAAACAGCAGTTAAAGGAATAATTCACTTCAAAATGAAAATTCTGTCATCATTTACTCGTCCTCAAGTTGTTTCAAACCTGTATGAATTTCTTTCTTCTGCTGAACACAAAGGAAGATATTTTGAAGAATGTTAAAGTCAGTCCTCGTGTGAGTTCACTAGTGTAACAGCGCAGCGCTTCTGTGTTGTACGTCACACGTAGGCTCACTATTGGCCGACGCTGGTCATGTGTGTGATGCGTGTAACGTACACTAGCGAACTCACTCGAGGCCCACAGAGAAGGAAATGAATAGTTGATTTAAAAGTCGTTATTTTTGTTTGTTTTTGCGCACAAAAAGTATTCTCGTCGCTTGATAAACTTAAGATTGAGCCACTGTAGTCACTTGGACTATTTTAACGATGTCTTTAATAACTTTTCGGGGAACAAGTTTCAATCCCTTAGAAGCCTATGGAGGAGTGATCCAGCTCTCAGATTTCATCAAAAATATCTTAATTCGTGTTCCGAAGATGAACGAAGGTCTTACGGGGTTGAACAACATGAGGGAGAGTAAATACTGACAGAATTTACATTTTTGGGTGAACTATCCATTTAAGATAGGTGGGGAAACGCATTTTTGTCTATGCTATCTGGCAACATAGGATTCCATTCATTATGCTAAGCTAAGCTAGCGGCGGTGCTGCCAAACTAAAACATTACATGCACTGAGACAAAAATGCGTTTGCCCAACTATCTAAATGTAGGAAAGACGGTGAATAAGCCCTATTTAAAAAAATGGTGCAGTGTTCCTTTAAGAAGAATTTCATTAAGAATGTTTGGTAAATCCGGCCCAGGTTGTGTCACATTAGTATATATTATATTAATATATTATATTATATATATTAAAGGAGAGACTCACCGGAAGGCTTTATAGACGGGCCTGTACCAGCAGAGGAAGGAGCACGGACTGAACAGGATGAACCAGAGGATGGAGAAGCCGAAGTCAATGCCTGCTTCTCCGTGATTGGTGAAGTACGCCAGACAGGCCAAGACGTTCAGAAACAGCGTCATACACTGCCCTGCACGGACACACACACACACACACACACACACACACATCAAACAAGAGCAATGTCTGATAATCTGATCCAGTCCTAAAGCTCAACACTGAAAGTCCTGTTTCCCTTCACAATACAGAAGTTAAATGGATTACAGAATTTAAAAAAATTTAAGTACAATTAAGTATAATAAATAATAAATTAATACAATATAATATTAAACTTAAACATTAGAAAAGGAAATTAAAGCTAAATAGAAATAAACTATTAAAAATAAAAATATTTAAAAAATAAAGTTTAATTCAAAATACTAACAAATACCACCACAGTATGTAAATAATAAATGAACACCGTTTAATATTCAACAAGAAAATAAAATGAGGTTTTATTAAGGTCTAAAATCAAACCATCAGTGGTCAATCAAATGAGACATTTTTTTAATGAAAAATTATGAATAATAAACTTTTTTTGTACTTGGAACAACATACTCCGATGAATCAATCAAAATAAAAGTATTTATATGTAATAAAGGAAAAAAGGGTTAAATTAAGCATTATTACCCAGTACTTTTTTAGGTAAGTACACGCAAGTTAACGTACTGTAAAAGGAAGCGTTTCCCACTATTTTACCATACGTGTACGCACAGTGTACTTACCCACAGAGTAAGTACAGAGTAGTGTAAGGGAACTACATGGGTGAAGTTCAGGTTTAGGGGTTGGTTCAGGGTTAGTGTCATTACTACATTAATCATGTGACGCAGGACTGTAAAATAAAGTGCTACTGAGAAAAACTTGATGTCGATGATGTTAAACTCACACATCCACAGGTAATACATCATCTTGCAGAGTCTCTGATGCTCCGCCGGGATCTCCTCCGAGAAGTCCTGGTAGAAGCAAGGCTTGATGGGAAAGAATTTGGGGAGAGGAGGCCAGTTGTTCTGTTTGCCTGAGGAGAAACAGATGCCCATATCACACAAAACTCGTCCAACAGTCACAACAAATAAAGCCGTCTGTTGATTTATGCAACTGTGTGAGTTCAGAGGTGTATGCAAACACACTCAGAAGGAAATACTAGCATATTGTGCACTAAAAACTGCATACTATTATTTTTAAAAGTAGCATGTGCCAGAGTTATTATTGATAACTTGTAACAAATTAGATTAATCGTGATTAATTGCATCATAAAAGTTTGTGTTTATATAATATGTTTGCATTATATATACGTGTGTGTGTGTGTGTGTGTGTGTGTGTGTGTGTGTGTGTGTGTGTGTGTGTGTGTGTGTGTGTGTGTGTGTGTGTGTGTGTGTGTGTGTGTGTGTGTGTGTGTTAAAATAAAATAGGTGACATTTTACAAAAGGTTCCATTAGTTAATTTATTAACTGACATGAACAAACAGTGAGTAATAAAACTTGTTTAAAAATAATGATTGATTTTAGTTAGTAATTGTTCATTGTTGGTTCATAGTTCACAGTGCATTAATTCATGTTAACAAAAAACACTTGATTTTGAAAATTCTATTATTAAATGTTGAAATATAACATTAACTAAGATACTGTAAGTAAAAGCTGCAGAAGTATTGTTCATTATTATCATTCATGCTAACTAATGAAACCATAAAAACTCAATATTGACTTTATTTCAGCCCAGGCAACATTTCTCATTTTTGTTTAGTTTAAGATGAAGTACTGCAATAACTAAAACTAAATCAACTCAAACTTATATAGACATATTTAAACGGCAAAAACACAAGAAAATGACCAAAAATTTAGAATTAAAATGAACCTGGAAAAATAGAATCTAATTAAAAACATGAACAAAAACTGTAATAGTATATCAATGAGTCTAAGAGCATAACATGCAGTGATAAATCTTTTAAACACGCAACATAAGCCCAGATTACACACAGTCATCTTGAAATTTAGTGTAGTTTTGTATAAAAATGCCTTAACTCGGGGCAGTCTGATTAAATTATGTCTCAAGAGCATGAAAATAGTGGCTGTAATTACAAATAGTTTATTCATCACACTGAATTTGAAGTCAGATGCATTGTGGGATACTGCATCTGATGCAAACGTAATGGTTTGGTGTACACACTGCGGGATGAGAGAAGAGTGTGTGTGTTACCTGCTGTCGCTCCTTGGCTCTGTAACTCTTGTTCTCGTCGATCGAGCTCGGCTGCTTTCCTCTCCAGCTCCTCCTGCTGTTTCTGCAGATTCACCTGCGCAGCCGCAGCCACGGCCTGCACACACAATTCAATTCACGTTTATTTGTATAGCGCTTTTTATAACACACATCATTTCAAAGCAGCTTTACAGAAAGTGCATGAGTCCACACTGCAATTTAGAGTGATCTGTTATCAGAGAAAACTGTTTAAGTTATGCATTTCAGAAATATACATATACAAACCCACAGGTAGCAAAAAAACGTATAAATTTAAACAATGTAATAATTTAATGCAGAAACAATGAGCTTATCGAAGTAATAAATACGTGTTTGTTAACAAATGATTATGACATTTAGAAAATACAGACAGAGATGGAACGCTTACAACCTTTGAAGAAGACACGTATAGATTGTGTGTGTGTGTGTGTGTGTGTGTGTGTGTGTGTGTGTGTGTGTGTGTGTGTGTGTGTGTGTGTGTGTGTGTGTGTGTGTGTGTGTGTGTGTGTGTGTGTGTGTGTGTGTGTGTGTGTGTGTGTGTGTGTGACGCTGACCTTTGGCCCGGGATCCACAGACGGCTGCAGGACCGCAGGTTGAGACGGGACGCTGGAGGCCGGGATGGTGCTTCCCTGACAACAAAAAACATCATTATTGGGATTTTATTAATGAATAATAAAATGCAAAAGATTGTTGTTTTGCATCATATTGCTGTTGGAGCATGCACACACGTCATGCACGGTTAACCATGGTAAAACCAGCTTATTGCTTTATTACATTAGAGTTCAGAGCACAATTACATAACTCTGATAAAGATACTCGTCTTATGCAAACAGTGGAATAATGTTTATTAGACTCACCGAGTTACCGTCAGGAAACGGAGTGAAACTTTCTATGCCATCGATTGTAGAGTTCGTCACCTGAGTGACAGACGGATCCTGAAAGAGATGGACAATATTATTATTAGATAATGATTATAATTAATTACTTATTATAATACTCACTATACCAATCAAATCATCATATTATAGTGATTTCTGAAGGTTCATGTGACACTGAAGACTGGAGTAATGATGCTGAAAATACAGCTTTAATCACAGGAATAAATTAGTTTACTATATATTCACATAGAAAATAGTTATTTTAAATTGGTGTGTGTGTGTGTGTGTGTGTGTGTGTGTGTGTGTGTGTGTGTGTGTGTGTGTGTGTGTGTGTGTGTGTGTGTGTGTGTGTGTGTGTAAATATTTATACATGAAATAAATATTATATTAAATAACTGAATATTATCGTTTCACAATAATAATTTATATTTTTTTATTGTAATTAAATGTTAATGTTTAAATGCCATTAAATTCATTTATTTAAAAATTAATATACATTTTTAGACATTATTATTATTTCATGGATCCAGAACAAATTAATCCAAATCAAATCTAAATTTATTTATAAAGCACCTTAAAAACCACAATGCACCCAAGTGCTGTAAAATTTCAAAAGGATAAAATAAAATACAAAAATATATATATTAAAAAAAAAATATATATATATATATATATATATAAATGAATGTAAATGCATCCAATTCCAACCCGAATGGTCCTTACAAAGTAGCAAAGGCCTCATTAAACAAATACGTCTTAAGATGTGTTTTAAACATGTTTACAGAGGCAGAGGATCTGATAGACACTGGTAAACCAATCACAGCTCAGGAAAGCTCGATCTCCTTCCTGACCGAGGGTTTTCAAGGAGCATCTGGTTTGCCATCTTTTCAAATTGAATTAAAAACATAATGCACAAGTTTTATTGAGTCACATGCCTCAATTACAATACGTAGTGACATCATCATCATCATCATCACAGCCTGGTGAACCGGTCACACTCATCCAATTATATTTCAGAGATGTCTCTGTGGCCACAATGAGGAAGTAAAATCCTGACATTAGTACTGATCCTTCCTTACACTAATTCACTCATACAGTCCATCAGTTCACGACTCTAAACCACAGCCGCCACACACACACACACACACACACACACACACACACACACACCTTCATTTGAGTGTTGTTTGCCCATGTTATTCTCTGCTATAGGCAGATGAGGACAACATCATCTAAATATATGTAGATTCCTCTAGAAGACTCTTCTCCTGAGAACGTTCACTGATTATTAATGTGAATGTATTCATTAATCATGTGACGTTGCATCAGCCAGTCAGAGCAGGACTTTACAGGAAGCAAGTTAAATATTGACCCAGTGCGGGACACATAAAACACAATAGATATGGAGGACTTCCTTTGTCCTCGGGAGGATCTTAAAAGGGTCAAATCTGGAAAAATCGAATTCATTGTCCTATAAAAATCAACTTTCAGAACATAAAACATCCAACAAAGGTCTTTTATTGAATCAAAGCTGAAAATATTCCTCAGAAAGTTGCAAAAAAATTACAAACGCACTTTTGAAATATGCAATAAGTGTGTTTGACTGTGTATCTGTAACACACCTGTTCTCATTCCCACAGGCCTCGACCCGAATCAACACAGAAACTCCCTTCAGACCGGCGCCTGACAGGACAACTGTGTTTTACAACACAAGTATCGTTTCAATTTGAGCAATTCTTATCAATTCCCAGTTTCAGTTCCAATATGGGAAAAAAAGTCACACATTTAGATATCAAACATATCCTGTGTTTTTGCAAAGCCTTCCGGATACCATGAACAAAAATCAGCCGCTTAAAGAACATCCAGTTAATAAACTAATATACATTTCCAACATTATTAAAGGCAAGTATACAGTCAGTAAATACAATGAGAACAAATATGCAGATTAGCACAAATAAATACAACTGAACAAAGTTCAGA
Organism: Siphateles boraxobius; assembly: GCF_051911475.1. Lineage (NCBI taxonomy): Eukaryota > Metazoa > Chordata > Actinopteri > Cypriniformes > Leuciscidae > Siphateles > Siphateles boraxobius. The sequence goes on from NW_027509192.1 coordinate 454,447, forward strand.
AATTGATATTAATGTGAAACAACACTGTATAGGTTTCTTTTCATATTAATCCGTATTAAAGTTACAAAAGTTATTCAGTCAAGATCAGTGAGTGATTAAATTTTTCCTATGTTTATTGACTAACAGTAATGACACAGATTTATTAGGCTACTGTCACTTTAAGTCCTATACATGGATCTAATATACTGATACACTTGAGTGTTCTTTCTCAACTGTTTACATTCACTTCACACATAACCGACTGTGTTTACGAGGATATTTTGACACAATTTTATGAGTATTTCTATATTCAAGCTCAAGAAGACGGGTCATTAAGGTAATCATTAAGGTCTAAAATCTGAAAAGCACAAAAACGTCCATGTGTCAATCAAACTGTGATGTTTTGAAAGCACATCTCTGTGAGTGACAGGTTGCCCCGCCACCTCATCAGAGAAGAGAAGTCTCTGCAAGAGCGCGAGGGGAAGTTATTCTGATTCAAAATTATATTTCAACACACAAATAATGATGTGCACGGATAGGCTAAATCATTTTTGATCAATACTGCACTATTCTATTAAAAATAAGAATTGTCAGATTTCTCTACAGCCATATTCTCTTCTGGCCACAACAATCAACAGGTAATATGATGCAACTTATGAAACATGACATGCAATGTGAAAATGGACACTTTCATGAATCAAAACCATCAAAATCAGTGCATAAACATCCGAATTATGATTGTATTCCAGCAGACGAGCGATCTGTATTTCCCGTCGAGGGGGACGTGGAGCACAGGAATGTTTGCTTTGTGCATAACTCAATATTCTGCTGCATTAAAGAAACAGACGGAAACTATATGAGACTCCAGACAGTGAAAACACAACAGAGATGCCAGATGACAAACAGACTGTACAAATATCATTGTAAAACTAAAGCAAACCGTGATACGTCTGTGTGCAGGCGACACTTAAACTACACTTACAATGTCAAACTAATTGAGAGATTACAACATATTTTTACTTTTATAATTAAGCATTTGTCACACAGCAAGACTAAAAAACTAAACATGTTAATAAATGCACCTAAAATATACACTTCACATTTTACATTCATATTTACATGGATTTTAACCCAAAATTTTAATCTGGATTAAAACGGCATGTTATTTGTCAAATCCTGACTTGTTAATAAGCATATAATGTAATGCGTATAATGCATCATTATTATTTAATGTAGCATATAATGTCTATTTCTTATGCATGCCATATTTTCTTGCATTTAAAAATTGTGCATTTGAACTGCAAAAAAAACAAAATATTGCAATATATGCAATCTATATTCACATTACACATAGAAACTAGAATCATAGAATAACCGAATATTACCATTGATAAAAAGCTCATGATATCAAATACACCATTGTGAGATCTGACCGTTTTGCACTGTACAATGCATTATTGTCAGTCACGTTTGTTGTTTTCATTCAATAATCAAAATGCATGATTTCACTTGATAATGCAAATCATGTTGTGCAGAAAGAATAATGACAGCCATGCATGTCTTGATCTGATGCATTCAGAAATCTTGAGTTTTGTCTGACGCATTCCAGCTGGATTCTGTGGCGCATTAGAGATGATGAAGAGAAGAATAGTCGAGCACAGGTGATCAGAGCCTCACACTCACTGTGTGACTCACAGAGTTACATTCAGGCAGTTATAATGTTATTGCAGCGCTTGTTAACCGTGTTGTGACATTAACAGGAGTGGCGCTCTGGCCTTCAGCGTGTCACCAAACCTGCGCGGATACACACCCTTCACCAGCGACAACACAAGCTAACACCCGCATCAGAAACCATGACACGTCAACGGCCGAACCGAACTCATCTGACCCAAAACTCCCATCATCATTCTCATCATCATCAGCAACACAAACCCTGCGAAACTCCCCTAAACACCCGCTTAAACCCCTCAGAAGCGCTTCTCCTGTGGACCGCGCGTTTCTCACCTGGAATGGATTGACGTCGACTGTGTGATCGAACGGGTTAGAGTCAAATCCCGACATTGTGAGGGACTTTATCCGTCTTTAGAGTCCAAACTGAGCGGCACCAGAGAAACACTGCGAACTCTGCTGTTTCCTCTCCGCACTTCCGTAGTGAGTGCGAGACGCGCACGCGCTGCAGATCTGGCTGCGACGTCATCAGAAGAGACGGTTATTTTCTTGTTAATATTATTGTGAGGTGAACTTTTTTATATTCTGCATGAAAAAAATGTATATTCACAAACAAAATTTTCTGACTGTCAACTTAAATTTCACCTCTTTTTAAGGAACTCTATCTGCTAAAAAGAGTTTTTAAAATGATTAAAAATAAAAATACCACTTAATTACATTATATCGAGATTTTCTTTTTGTTATAAAAAAATACCGTATTTATTTTTATTTATTTAAAGTGAAACCACGTCACTATGTTAAGTTTGAATAATTGTTGTGTTGTAATTTTTTTCAGTGGGATAGAAAAATAAAAAGCATTTATTGTAGAATTATTCATATTATTGGGTTCTATAAACAATAAAATAGTCATAAACATGTTGTTCATTATACATTATACTTAAGTATTAAATTCTGTTCAATTTCATTATACTGAATGACATTTTCTCTATTGTTTCAATATGAATAAATAATAATAATATAAGAAAAACGTATTACATGTTTAACCTCCTTATTTTGTTACTTTAACTTAACCATTAGATATTCATAGAAATAGTCTAGATTACATTTTAAAATAAAATGTACATTAATGTTATTTTACGGAATGACATTTATTTACATCTAAAGGCCCGTGATTGGTTGGCGAGCCGTGACGTCACCTACGTGACTGTCAACGTTGCAGACATGGCGGAAGTGAAAGGTCAGTTTAATCTCACTTCACATTTCATTGTTTATTTTCCAAAGCGTTTACTAACAAGCAGCGGGCTGAAACAGAACTTGTTGTTGTTATCGTTGGTTTGTGTGTCGTTTGGGTGGATTCGTTATTTGTGCAGTTGTACGGATTTGAGTGTGTAAGCGTTTCTCATCGCTGTGATTCACATCCATTCATTCATATGACATCAGAGAATGTGATTTAGGTCACGCTTGTGCGCGGACGGTTTCGCTCAGATGATGATAGTGTCTCTGTGCCCGCAGTGTTTCCTCTGTGCTGTGTGGTGCAGAACTACGCCTGGGGTAAAGTGGGCCGGGACAGTGAGGTGGCCCGGCTCGTGCTCGGTGGAGACCCTCAGGCTCTCATCCAGGAGAACAAACCCTACGCAGAGGTACAGTGTGGATCTGACCCGAAAAACTCAATCCCCCACCAAACCCAAAAAACCCCCTCAAATTACTGTATAAAAATATAGATTATCTCTATATAAAATCCTTTCAAACTGATAGAAATTTCATGAAAAAAATAAACAGAATTTTGTTTATATCTTCCTCATGGATAACTTTTTGTTATTGCATGTGTTGTAATGAAAAATAGAAATAAAAACTCACTTTTGAGAAAGCCGAAGAGAGCCACATATACCTCTAAATTGTGTAATAATAATTATTATTGATGTTATAATTATACATCCCTGCATTAATTATAATTAGGGATGCACCGATATGAACAATTTGGCCGATACCGATAACTCTTTATATTTGAAAGACAATATATTGGCTGATAAATCTAAATTACAATTTTATGTAATTTTTGAGAGCCTGATTACAAAAACAAAAGTCTCACCATTTAAATCCAAGACATAAGCACACAATTATAATGTTCTTATAATAATTTTATGTAGCTTATATGACAGACTTGCGCTGAACATGTTTTTTCCTTTTTTTGATGTGATTTCAATCATATTTTAAGCAATTCAAAACATTCATGTTGAACAGTGCGCATCTGAAGTGTCTCAGCTGAAGGAAATAATACATTATTTAACAGCTTTAATATATCAGCCAAATTTTCTTATCAGGCCGATAACGGTAACATTTAAAATGAACATGATAACGATATAGTGGCCGATAAATCGTACATCCCTAATAATAATAATAAATAATAAAAAAACACACCTTTGAGAGCCAATGAGCCGAACATTGCAGAGACTGTCAAACTGTGTCTATATCCCTATTCAGACTATAATTGTTTCTCATTGTGTCGTAAGGTATTTTCAACATTTACTAGTCTGTGATTTTATTGCCGTCTGAATCCAGAATGTCAGTGTTTTTCTCCCAACACCCGCGTAAAAATCCACGGCCTACTGTTATTGACAAACACCAACGTCATACAGTGATTAGATTGCTGTCCAAATCCACATTCACTGTTTAAATCCTTTTTTGACCACTACCGAGTGCCAAACGAGAACTGTTTTACTTCAGATGCATTTTAAAGATCTAGCCTAGACTTTTATTACGGAAATCCTGAAAGAACAATATTAGTGTAACAATTTGAAATAGGCTGAATTATGTTTACCTCATGTAAATAAGGCTCTCTATTCATTTATTTCCACCAATTTCCACATTCTGAGATAAAATACAAGACAGAAAACCACAGTTTAAAATACAGTGCATTGTGCGGCTGTCGCACACATTGTGTATGAGACTTTAACAAGCGCAAGTGTCTCTGAAAATAGCAGCTCACTTAAAGGTCAGGTTGACATTCCCTTTATCTGGCAGTCTATTAATAAACCCACAGCATGTGTTCAGATATTCAGACAGTCTATTTTGAATAAATAACCATCTTAAAGGACCCTTCATTTTTGGTTTCATTACTTCTGCAGCAATTATGCACTTCACCCACTGATCTCTAAATATATATATATATCATTATACAGATCAGTGACTGCACCTTTAAGAACAGTTAATACTTATAGACAAAATGAATCTCTGATCATTACATCTTTGTTTTCTGTTGTCTTTCAAGCTTTGGATGGGTGCTCATCCCAAAGGCGACGCTCTCATCAAAGACAACAGGATATCCCAGAGGACACTGGGACAGTGGATAGCAGATTTCCCAGGCTGCCTGGGGTCAAAGGTCAAGGACACATTCCACGGTCAGCTCCCTTTCCTGTTCAAAGTGCTGTCCGTCAACACGGCTCTGTCCATCCAGGCGCATCCCAACAGGGTGAGATTGGAGAGCGTGCTCCTCATAGAAATGTACTCGGGTACGAACAGAACGATTCGCTGATTTAGTTTGTCCTTGTCTCTTGACAGGAGTTGGCTGCCAGACTCCATGCGCAGTTTCCTGAACATTACCCAGACAACAACCACAAACCGGAGATGGCCATCGCACTCACTCGCTTCGAAGGGCTCTGCGGCTTTCGGCCGATGGAGGAAATCTTGGGCTCCCTCAAAAGTGAGCGTTTAATGAACCAAACGAGATAACACTGGAGATGACACAAAATTGCAACCGTTTTACATTGTTATTATTATGTTTTTCTCATTGAATATCTCAACACCTGGAAATATGTCATATTGCAGAAGTTTAATGTGTTGCACACAGAGGACATTTGTGTGAATTGCAAATCTCCTAAAGCTTTTAAAATGATGGAAGTGTTTGTTTAATCATTGTTCACCAATGAAACAGAATCATAGCTAACTTCTGTATATTATACATGATTTTGTTTTGTACTTCGCTGTACTCATACAAATAATTTTATGGAAATTGTACTAGAAAAATAATTTAAAGTTTAGAGAACAAAAATAATTTAAATTATATATAAAAAATACATTATAATAAAATCTATCAATCTATAAATGTAATATATTTTGTATATTATATATATATATGTTATATATATATATATATTTGTTATATATATTTATTTATTTATTTATTTATTTAAGAACCTCAATACAATATCAGTAGCATACGTAAGTCGCTTTGGATAAAATCGTCTGATAAATGATTAAATGTAAATGTTAAATGTATATATTAGTTCAAACCATGCATAATATTAGCAATGAATATTTTTGATTGACTTTTCGCAGTAGAAGTGCCTTGGCTGCTCATATGAATACTGATTTAATAAAGAAGGTCTGTGTGTTTTCAGATGTCCCAGAGTTCCTTGCGCTGATCGGGACTGAAGCAGCTGAGGAGCTCCAGAGCGCTGTGGGAGACTCGGGCCGGACGTCTCTCGCGCTGAAGAAGTGTTTCACCAGAATGATGAACTGTGAGAAGAAGCTGTTTGTGGATCAGCTCAACATGTTGGTCAAGCGAATCTCAGAGGAAGGTGAGAGGAAACCAGCAGATTATTAAACGCATGCTATTCAAGACCTGTTCTGGTGAAACCCGTCTGACCTGTTAGATACCTGTGCATTTTAGAATTGAGTTTAAAATTGTTCTTTTTGTTTTTAAATACTTAAAGGGATAGTTCACCCAAAAATGAAAATTCTGTCAGTAATTACTCATGTTGTTCAACCCCGTAAGACCTTCGTTCATCTTCGGAACACGAATTAAGATATTTTTGATGAAATCTGAGAGCTGGATCACTCCTCTATAGGCTTCTAAGGGATTGAAACTTGTTCCCCGAAAAGTTATTAAAGACATCGTTAAAATAGTCCAAGTGACTACAGTGGCTCAATCTTAAGTTTATCAAACGAAGAGAATACTTTTTGTGCACAAAAAAACAAAAAGAACGACTTTTAAATCAACTATTCATTTCCTTCTCTGTGAGCCTCGAGTCAGTTCACTAGTGTAACAGCGCAGCGCTTCTGTGTTGTACGTCACACGCATCACACACATGACCAGCGTCGGCCAATAGTGAGCCTACGTGTGACGCACAACACAGAAGCGCTGCGCTGTTACACTAGTGATAAACTTAAGATTGAGCCACTGTAGTCACTTGGACTATTTTAACGATGTCTTTAATAACTTTTCGGGGAACAAGTTTCAATCCCTTAGAAGCCTAAGGAGGAGTGATCCAGCTCTCAGATTTAATCAAAAATATCTTAATTCGTGTTCCGAAGATGAACAAAGGTCTTACAACCCCGTAAGAACAACATAAAGGTGAATAATTACTGACAGAATTTTCATTTTTGGGTGAACTATCCCTTTAAACAATCCGGCATCGAGCTATTTGTCTGAGCTACTCTATCTACACAATCCCACACCTAATCTGAGATCTGGTGAAGAGAGACTTCTCTCTGTTTAAGCATAGAGGAGATCGAGCCTTCGCTATTGCCGGCTCTTCCGGCGTGTATCAGATCGACACAGGCTTTAAAGGTTGTATCAGCGATATCAGGCCCAAACAAAAATTATCACATTCATCTAATCTTTCCTAACGATCCGCTAGCTGCCCTCCCCATAAGCATGCTGTCAAAAAACCGCGTCTCTGTAGGCAGCCTAGGCTCTAAGATCTGCACACAAAAACAAATGGGTACAACCACCACTCAAAACCAAAATAAACAGTGTTCTAACCAATCACCGACAGGGGCGGGTGTTGTTTGTTTTTGCGCTCGTGCACGGCGCCTGCACGCGAAGTCGGAGCTGAAGAATAAGCCAGCGTCTATCAACCCTATGCTATCAACGGACCAGATACATTTAACATGGAAGAGGCAATCCCCAAGAAGAGAAGGAGGATTAGGGCGAGGGAATACCCTCGTTTTTCGTCAAAGAAACTAATAATAATCGGGAAGGCTTTTGAACGGTGGAGAGAACTCAAAGATTTGAAAAATTTTAAATCGGCCGCCGAGGTTGCACTGTTTCTTCTGGACAGGTGAGTAGCTTGTAGTGCTGACTTTTTTGTATGTGAACTGTGTGTGAAAATATAATTCTTTAAAAAATATGAGTGAAGCTCTACTAAACTCGGATAGCTCTAGCGAATATCAGATTGTAGGGATTTAGTGTGTGAGATTGGCATGCTAGTGAGCGAGTTGATTCTGACGAATTGGAATTCGTTGAGGGAGGGGCGAGCTAACTTGGTTTGTTTGGGATCTCGATTCAAACACAAACAGAAGTGATGTCACCCACAATCGCTGATACAACCTTTAACTGTTTTTTATTTGTCTCTTAAAGCCTTTTGTTTGTTTGTTTCCTTGGCTTCCAATTCACTGTGAGCTTCTGTCATGAAAGTGTGGTTTGCCCTGTGTTTCCTGTTTTTTTGTGTCTTTGTTCAGCTGTGCTTGCTGTTTTTAAATGTGCTAGATAAATCAAACAAACTTGAAACTCAACCCTGTTGTTTTGTCCCAGAGGCTGCAGGCAAAGACACCTCCAGTAGTAACGGAGAGCTGCTGCTCCGACTGCATTCCCAGTATCCCGGGGACATCGGATGCTTTTCCATTTACTTCCTGAACCGGATGGTGTTGCAGCCGGGGGAAGCCATGTTTCTGGGAGCAAACGAGCCTCATGCCTATCTGTCTGGAGGTCAGATGTCACCGCATTACTCATAAAACATGTTTCTTGAACATGGTATATCTTTGTAAAGTCTGAAAAAACTCAAAATTTAAATAGTAGTATTGTAGTTTCTGCTTAATATTCACAAATCATTCTTTAAGCAGGATGTGGAGTTGTAATTATTATATAAAAGTTATAATTTTTGTGAAACCTATTCATTTAATGTTCATTAATATTCATTTATTCCATACATTCATTTAGTTGTAATTTTTGTGAAATAAATTCAATAATATACACTTAATATTCATTTAATGTTCATTCATATTAATGTATTCAATTTAGGTTTTGTTGTTGTATTTTTTGTGATATATACAGTATTCATTAATATTCACTTAATAATCCATAATATTCATTTATTCCATGTAGGTTGTGTAGTTGTCATTTTTGTGAAACGTTCATTTAATATTCATTTATTCCATATATTCAATCAGTTGTACTTTTTGTGAAATATATTCACTTAATATTCATTTAATGTTCATTCATATTAATTTATTCCATATATTCAATTAGTTGTACTTTTTGTGAAATATATTCATTTAATGTTCATTCATATTCATTTATTCCATGTAAGTTGTGTCGTTGTTCTTTTTGTGAAACATATTTATTAATATTCACTTAATAATCCACAATATTCATTTAATATTCATTTATATCGTGTAGGTTGTGTAGTTGTACTTTTTGTTAAATATGTTTATTAACACTCATTAATATCAATTTACGATGTGTTGTGATCTTTGTGAATTATATTAATTAATATACATTTATTCCATTTAGGTTGTACTTTTTTTTTGTTGAGAAATATATTATTTAATATTCATTTAATAATCCATAAAATGTATTTAATATTCAGTTATTTCATGTAGGTTTTGTCATACTTTTTTGTGAAATATATTAATTATTCACTTAATGTTTATTAATTTGCATAATATTCAGTCATGCGTATTCGATGTTTAATGTTTCTCTGAATCCTGCAGACTGTGTGGAGTGTATGGCGTGCTCTGATAACACCGTACGTGCCGGACTGACTCCCAAATACATAGACGTGGATACGCTGTGTGAGATGCTGAATTACAGCCCGGCTCCGGTCAGTGCCAAAATCTTCCCCTGCGTACGGGACAACAGCGACCCCTGCGTCTACCTCTACGACCCTCCTGTGCCAGACTTCAGCGTCATGAGAATACAGGTGTGCCACACACCTGAGCTGTCTTTCATCACGATCCCATAGAGAGCAGTGGTCATGTATAGATATGAAACAGCTTCACTTCAACCATGCAGTATCATTATTTCTGTATTACAGTATTCCATATTATCACAGAAGCACTGGGATAAAAGTTTATAGTTGGGATATAAACACTGATGTCTATGGTAGCGATCAAAATAGAGCAAATCACCTTTTGAAAGTAACTCGATTCTTCAAACAGAATCATTATTACACCAGTAGGTGGCGACAAGAGACTGCTAATAATGTATTTGTCAATGAATCATTCATTCAATAGATTAATTCAAAAATGCTGATTCATCCAGTAATGAAACAAGTGGAGTCATGGGCTGCATCCAAAATCGCATACTTTCACTACTATATAGTAGGCGAAAAACATTATGTGTAAAAAAAAGTACGTCCGAAGTCACGGTACTCGTAAAAGAGATGACCTACTACTTCCGGCGAGATTCTTAAGTGTGTATTCGATGGACACTTTACTATCCCATAAGGCCAAGGGAGAGGATTTGTGAATGGAGGTGAACATGGATATATACACTAGATGTCGCCTTGGGGTTCTAAGCATGCGTCAAAACCGCCGCCATCTTGGAACAGGGGTCTTGTCATAGGAAGTAGCTAGGTAACGCTGAATTCATGGATGATGCCGGACTTTTCTGCTGCGTATGGATGTTCACACGAACCAAATCTAAAAACCAGACAGCAAGGGATTACATTTCACAAGAATGTGAATTTTTTTTAAATTTCTCTGGAGTCAATGATAAATACATGTCTGACCGTTGGAACGAACCAAAAAGACTAGAAAATCGCACTCATGGCGATTTCTGGTGATTTTATTTCCGTTAGACCTTTCCCTACCTTAGCCAAGTCGACATCTAGTGTATATATCTATGGGAGGTGATGTGACGCAACTGACGCTGGTAGGTCACATGACAATGACAACATGGTGAATGTAGTATGTCCAGATTACATTCATACTATATAGAACGTACTTTTAGCGGTCATGAAGTAATAACTTATTCAAAAGAAGTACCTACTCAAGAGAGTATGCAATTTTGGACAGTCGTTGAATCATTCATTCAAGAGATTCATTCAAAAATGATTCATCCAGTAATGAAACAGAGTCATTGAATCGTTCATTTAATAGGATTTTTTTTTTAAATCGAATGAATTAGATATTTTTTTTAATCGACTGCAGCAATGAACATTTCGTCAGAACCTCTAGTAAATTACATGTTATTTTATTTAGTTGTCTGTTCAGAATCGAGAGAGAATCATGACCTCTTTTTTTAATATTTTAATTAATTTAACGATTTTCAATTTATCACGAATTATGCAGCTCTAATATTATTATAGTAATATTATACTCATTTTCCTGGTGTTGTTCTCCAGATCCCCGCCTCAGAGCATCAGTACACCGTGAGCGCGCTGGAATCCGCCGGGATCCTGTTGGTAATCGACGGAGAAGCCGTCGCCACTTCTGCTGCCGCCCTCTCTGACATCACTCTGAAACGAGGCTCCGTGCTCTTTATTTCAGCCAATGAGAGCGTCTCCTTACAGGTGACATCATCGACGGGCATGACCATGTTCAGAGCCTTCTGCTTACTGTAGGAGACTTCATAAACATCCAGCGTCCATCTGTTCTGTCCTAATATAAACACACCGCTGAAACAGTTCAAGAAGAAACCATGTTCCCATGTTTTTGTCTTCATCACGAACTCGCATGACCCCTCTTTAGCCAGAAATTATGATCATTATGATGACATTTAAGAGTTAAAATTGCTATGCTTAACCAAAACAACTAAATATGAATAATGAATCGGTTTGAATTATGATTGAGGTTCTGTGTGCATGTTCTTTTAAAATATGTAAAAGTCAATGAATTCCTTTTAGTCAAAATGAAACGCAGTTCACAACGGTTTTAATTTAATATTGTGACACATTTACCGGGGAAACAGGATATTCAATCAGATTTGATTGGATTGTGAATGTTCCAGAATAAACTCAGACCAGAATGAGTTTAAACCACCAGCATTGAATGAACTATTGATGGGTTTTAGAAAATATGTTTTGCCTACAACAGTAACTTAAAACAATTGCTAACTGGGTATATTGTTAGCCCGCACTAGCGGTGATGTCAGCAAAAATTCAGATCAAGTTGTTACATTTTGATGAAGACAAATCATTTTTCTCTTTAGAATACCTTGCACTGCTGAATCATTCATAATAAGACAAGGAGCACGTCTTAACGGGGCCATATGTAAGAATTGTGTCATGTAGTAATCGCTGTTTTATTGCCAATGTGTGAACATCTTGTGATGAAACTTAAAAGACGAGGCCTTCCCCGTCTTCCTAAGTTGCCTATGAACGTCTGTCGATTGATTTTTATGCGAAGGACTCGGGAAGCTTTTGCGGGAAAAACAAAAGGATGTGATGGTTACGCGCTCCCGAGAGCCACTTCCGTTCTATGACACGTGAAATAATTTCTTATGTTCAGGATAGTGCCGAAAGAGCCATTATGTGCTGTACTGTCAATGTGTCATGCAAAGAAAAGGGATTCATTCAAATTATAGTCTCACCTCTATATACAGTAGTCTATACTACTCTCAGATGTATCCTAATCAAATATCTGTAATTTTAATTACCTCATCTGTCGACATGAAGGCAGTCAATCGCGGAGCTTGTGCTTACATACTCATATCAACATTGAATCACGATCATTCTCATGGACGTTACGAACACAAGCGATGTTGCTGACTGCAGTTCCCCTAACGGCCACCAGTGTCGCTAAAAAGTCGTTTCTGAAGTTGTGATTTCATGTTGAGGCATATAAATTAAATGCATGATCATCAGGGATGCATGATCACTCACTATTGGCTGCAAGATATAAACATTTAAAGAAACGAAATTTGTCCCGTTAGAGTTTTTTTGTTTTGTTTTTTGCATAAGGACGTATAACATAAAACCCAGACGGAGGACAGTAACAAATTAACTTTTACATAAAAATCAGGTAATGTAGACATGAGACCAATTTTAAAGTTTTTTAGACTTTTTCATGGTATTACTGCTGAAGAACATCGAGTCCTTGTTGCAGACATACTCTTCCATGAAGAACTTCCACGTTTTTTTTCACAGTTTTATGGGTTTATTGATTCACTTGATCTGACTACCAGTGCAACTGATTTTAAAAATAACCCTGCAACCTGAAAAAAGGGTTTTAATACATGTGAAACTTTATTAACGACTTTTATTCTCCTTTATTACTGTACGGCTTGATCTGTGGTTCTGTTTTATTGCTGTAGTTAGTTACTATTTGCACTAGAGAGCACAAAGGATGCTGGGAATCACCGGCATCCTGATGTTTGTTTACTGTATTTTTAGTGCCCTCTAAAGATTTGTACGTGTAAAACCAGAAGCCTGACCTCAACTCTGTTGGCCTCCGGGATTATTTCTATATTTTTGGAGCTGTATTATTCTGAATTGTTATGGGATCCAAGCATGTGTTCGACGGCTAAAGCGAGAGTCTGAATGAATGAAAGTATGGCACTTTCTGAGCTGTAATGGAGCATGTGTCTGACAAGAGGAACTCTGTATGTAATTCTAATCTCTAATAAATAACGGTTCTGTAATCTTTCAGCTGCTCATTTCTGACCAGTTTTTATTGCGTAAACACCAATGCAACAGGTTTTGCAGACAAAGGTTACGTTTCCCATTGCTCATTCAGCAGTTCATTAAACGCTTGTTGACAATGTCTTTTATTAGATCATCTTGTTTACTTTAACACAGTTATACTGTAGCGTCATGTTTCTGTTCTTACGGTTTCCTCTTGGATGAAATTCAAATAGGATATGATAGTAAATTTCATAAAATAATGCATTTTAGAGTTCATATCATGATGACATCATGCAACACAGCTGTTTTAAACATTTATGTTTTTTAACATAAAATCATCATATTAGAGTGATTTCTGAAGGATCATGTGACACTGAAGACTGGAGTAATGATGCTCATAATTCAGCTTTGATCACAGGAATAAATTACATTTTAACATATTCAAATAGAAAACAGTTATTTCATAATATTTCACTATATTCCTATTTTTATTGTATTTTTTATTAAATAAATTCAGCCTTGGTGAGCAGAAGAGACTTCTTTCGAAAATATTTAAAATCTTAATGACCTAATATATATGTATGTATATACAGGTCCTTCTCAAAAAATTAGCATATTGTGATAAAGTTCATTATTTTCCATAATGTAATGATAAAAATTAAACTTTCATATATTTTAGATTCATTGCACACCAACTGAAATATTTCAGGTCTTTTATTGTTTTAATACTGATGATTTTGGCATACAGCTCATGAAAACCCAAAATTCCTGTCTCAAAAAATTAGCATATTTCATCCGACCAATAAAAGAAGTGTTTTTAATAAATAAATAAAAAAGTCAATCTTCAAATAATTATGTTCATTTATGCACTCAATAGTCAATACTTGGTCGGGAATCCTTTTGCAGAAATGACTGCTGCAATGCGGCGTGGCATGGAGGCAATCAGCCTGTGGCACTGCTGAGGTGTTATGGAGGCCCAGGATGCTTCGATAGCGGCCTTAAGCTCATCCAGAGTGTTGGGTCTTGCGTCTCTCAACTTTCTCTTCACAATATCCCACAGATTCTCTATGGGGTTCAGGTCAGGAGAGTTGGCAGGCCAATTGAGCACAGTAATACCATGGTCAGTAAACCATTTACCAGTGGTTTTGGCACTGTGAGCAGGTGCCAGGTCATGCTGAAAAATGAAATCTTCATCTCCATAAAGCTTTTCAGCAGATGGAAGCATGAAGTGCTCCAAAATCTCCTGATAGCTAGCTGCATTGACCCTGCCCTTGATAAAACACAGTGCACCAACACCAGCAGCTGACATGGCACCCCAGACCATCACTGACTGTTGGTACTTGACACTGGACTTCAGGCATTTTGGCATTCCCTTCTCCCCAGTCTTCCTACAGACTCTGGCACCTTGATTTCCGAATGACATGCAAAACTGAGCAACAGTCCAGTGCTGCTTCTCTGTAGCCCAGGTCAGGCGCTTCTGCCGCTGTTTCTGGTTCAAAAGTGGCTTGACCTGGGGAATGCGGCACCTGTAGCCCATTTCCTGCACACGCCTGTGCACGGTGGCTCTGGATGTTTCTACTCCAGACTCAGTCCACTGCTTCCGCAGGTCCCCCAAGGTCTGGAATCGGTCCTTCTCCACAATCTTCCTCAGGGTCCGGTCACCTCTTCTCGTTGTGCAGCGTTTTTTGCCACACTTTTTCCTTCCCACAGACTTCCCACTGAGGTGCCTTGATACAGCACTCTGGGAACAGCCTATTTGTTCATAAATTTCTTTCTGTGTCTTACTCTCTTGCTTGAGGGTGTCAATGATGGCCTTCTGGACAGCAGTCAGGTCGGCAGTCTTACCCATGATTGCGGTTTTGAGTAATGAAACAGGCTGGGAGTTTTTAAAAGCCTCAGGAATCATTTGCAGGTGTTTAGAGTTAATTAGTTGATTCAGATGATTAGGTTAATAGCTCGTTTAGAGACCCTTTTCATGATATGCTAATTTTTTGAGACAGGAATTTTGGGTTTTCATGAGCTGTATGCCAAAATCATCAGTATTAAAACAATAAAAGACCTGAAATATTTCAGTTGGTGTGCAATGAATCTAAAATATATGAAAGTTTAATTTTTATCATTACATTATGGAAAATAATGAACTTTATCACAATATGCTAATTTTTTGAGAAGGACCTGTATATATATATATATATATATATATATTTATTTAATATTTTATTTTTATTTTATTTTTTTAAACAAGACATATAACAAAGCTTTTAGAAATGCAAGAATTGCAGCCTAAACTAAATTGTCTAAAGCTATTAAAATCATGCAAATTATTGAATCATTAACTTCTCTATATTATACATGATTTTGTTTTATACACTCATATTAACACACGTACATTTTTGAAAGTATTATTAAAAAAACTAATAGAAGAGATACTAATAGTAGAAGAGATCTAGTCCTGATATGCAAATGAAGGTTAACAGTTAATCTTTATGGGCCTCTTCCCAAAATCAGAAGAAAATAAATAATAATAAACAAATATTAATATTTAAATATAAAATACATAATACAAATATTTAAATATATTTATTTATTTTAAAAAAAACATCAGTACAATTTTAGTTCAAATCATAAAAAATATTACCAATGTACAAATTTGCTTCACTTGTTTGTTTGTTTTCTGAGACCAACTGGACATTTTCTAAGATGTGAATCATCCAAATGTTCCTCTGCTCTTTCTTCTCTTGTGATATCCAGTGCTTTACCGAAGTGATCATATTCAACACATTCAATAATGTTCCTAATGATTGACAGATGCAGCAGCCAATGAGTCCAGAGTGAAAATGTGCTGCTGAATCTGATTGGCCGTGGGTTTGAGGGCCCAGTAGAGTCTCTGCAGCGCTTGCACGTCCTCTAGAGCATTATGGGCCGCGTATGAAACTCCCAGAAGGCTCTTCACCAGGTCCTCCTGCTTGAAGCTCTGAAGGCCACTGTCTTTGAGAAGCTGTCGGGCCAACGGGAGTGTGTCCACAAATCCACACAGGTGTTTCTGGAAGTCTGACCTGAGGCTGAACTCATCCAGAGCTCTGACCAAAACAGGACAGTCGAACCTGCGGATGTTGTGACCCACCAGGAGCGGCCGACCCAACATCTGGAGAAAGGTAATGAAGGAGACCAGGGCTTCTCGGAGAGAGCTGGTGAGAAGCGGCCTGTGGTGGAGAAACAGACGCTGGCGTCTCACACTGAAACCTGTGATCCTGGAAGCGCTGGGTTGCATCGGACGACGAGGAACCATGAAGAGGTTGAAAGTGTGACTCCCACTCACTGCCGCCAGCTGGACCAGATCACATGAGCGGTCTGGAGATTCACAAGATATGCAGAAAGTAACATTACTGTATATTTACAGTCAAACCAACAATTACTCAGACACCAGATATAATTTGTGATGTTTGTTTACTAGTGTGTGCAGGACTCTATAGTTCATTTATGTAAGTGAGGATAGCAAAATAAAGTAAAATAAATAAATAGTAAATCGCATCCAAAATAACAGTTTGTGTTTACATAATATAAGTGTGTGTATTGTGTATAATTATTTTGTATATGTACATGCATGTACGTATATATTTAAGAAATATTTGCTTATATATATATATATAATTTGTAATATATATAAATAACACATTTTTCTTAGATATATACATGTATGTCTGTGTATTTATATATACAAAATAATTATACACAGTACACACACATATGTTATGTAAACACAAACTTTTATTTTGGATGCGATTAATCGTTTCACAGCCCTAATTTGGGAGCAAAAATGATTGGGACACTTTGAGCTGATCATGTTTTGCTGAAGTGTTTTTTCTTTAATTGCTAATGCACATTTTTACACCACAGACTGAACAACATGAAGCATTGCTTGATAATTGATTGAGCTAAACTGGTATTATCTAATTGTGTAGTTAAATTTAACAGCTGACAGATATTCAACATAATTCATGTGTGAGACAGTCTAACAGAAGGACGAACAAAACCAGTGAAATATCAATTCTTGTCATATTTTATTACCATTTTCTAAACTATAGCGAATAAACTGTGATAATGTGAGGAATGTTGCAGGTGTCTAAATACATTGTTTTGACTGTGTATACACCATACACGCAATACCAGTCAAAAGTTTGGAACATTACTATTTTTAAAGATTTTGAAAGAAAGTCTCTTCTGCACATCAAGGCTGGATTTATTTGATCAAAAATACAGAAAAATCTGTAATATTGTGAAATATTATTACAATTTAAAATAATGGTTTTCTATTTTAATATATTTTAAAATATAATTTATTCCTGTGATGCAAAGCTGAATTTTCAGGATCATTACTGCAGTCTTCAGTGTCACATGATCCTTCAGAAATCAGTATAATATAATGATTTATTATCAACGTTGAAAACAGTTGTGCTGCTTAATATTTTTTTTATAACCTGTGATACTTTTTTCGTGATTCTTTGATGAATTAAAACGTTTTTTAAAAAGACCAGAATTTATTTAAAATAGAAATATTTTGTAACATTATACACTACAGTTCAAAAGTTTGGGGTCAGTATTTTTTTTTAAAGAAATTAATGTTTTTTTTATTGACAGTAGAGATTTATATTGTTAGAACAGATTCCTATTTTGCATAAATGGTGTATTTATTTATCAAGGAATCCTGAAACAATTTCACAGGTTATAAAAAATATTAAGCAGCATGACTGTTTGCATTGAACTTTCAAAAGTTGCATTTGAACATAGAAAACCATTATTTAAAATTATAATATATTGCTGTTTTTTTCTGTATTTTTGATCAAATAAATACAGGCTTGATGACCATACACGACTTTTTTCATAATATTTCATAGACTAGGATTTGAGAATATGATTCCTAAAAATGATGTTACCAAGCCGTAGGTAACTTATGTTGTCAAAACTGAGCAGAGACTAGCATGGAAGCTACATCATTTACACATTTCTCATGGTTAATAAGGAATTGGTTTATAAAATCACATACCCAGACCAGTTGTTTCTAAATCAAAGAACACAGTACACGGTGGATGCTGAGAGCTAGAATCCATTACTCATTTTAAACTAATCGGATGTTGCTTTTCCGTCTGGTCTGCTATGTTGAATGTTTGGATCATGAATATTAATTACGGTACGACATGACGTTTGTCAGTAGTCCAAACTGATTGGCTTAAAGGTGTACGTCAGTAGGCGGTCGCTAATCCACAAGCGAATGAACGAACGCTCATGAGGGCGTGTCCTATGCATAACAATGTTCATCGATTGGACGCTCCTAACAAGAACGTCACCCTGAATGAATAAATATTCATGTTATAAACCTTCTACTTTAAACAGCGACATCAGGTGGACTGCAATAACCAGTCTATTTTTAAAAGAGTTAATACACTGTTTTTGGTGTAAATATTATGTTTTTGAAAGTATTTCAAAATCACACAAGTGTTTTTTTTTAAATAAAACAATTTTGATCTATTTTTTTAATCAGCACTTTTATTTTGAAAAGTGGCTCTAGTGATTTATGTACGGGCTAGAATAACGCGCCCGCCCGTGCATGTTTATGCCGTTACCCCCATAATTCGTGCACGTCTGATCACGTCTAACCTATTCGTCTAACACACTCCACTCTGCTTCTGGCTCTCGTTATAGATCTTGTGTTTTAAGCTATAAGGGCATATTAAGAAAGCACGCGTGCGTTGCCCTACATCTCCGTGTTTTGGTAAAGGATTCATTGTCTCAGGGTAAGTACATCAACTCATATTCAATAAACAGGGCCGTTATATTCACAGATTATTACTTATTTACATCGTATTGAATCTTGCTATCTACGCTTTGCATTATGTATATATATATATATATATATATATATATATATATAAATAATGAATTATAACGTTATAAGCACACACATTATGGAATTCAATATTTTATATAAAAATATGTGTGTGTGTGTATATATATATATATATATATATAAATAATGATGATTATATAATATATATTTTACATCACTAATGAAACATTTGTATGTCTAATTTATTTTCATGTGTTTCAGAATCATGGCTTCTCAGGTGAGGCAGAACTTCCATCAGGAGTGTGAGGCGGCCATCAACAGACAGGTTTACCTGGAGCTGTACGCATCATACGTCTACCTGTCCATGGTGAGAGAGCAGGCATTTATTATATCAGTGATCACTTATGACTAGGGCTGTATTATTATAATGAATAGTCTTCAGGGGTTCCATACTTACATTGCTTATTTATATTTGTATATAACCTGCTGTACATACACATATTGTCTATTGTGTATATTTATATTTTTATCATCCGTCTATGCCGTGGAAGCTTCTGTCATCAAGACAAATTGTATTTGTAAACATACTTGGCAATAAAGCTCATTCTGATTCTGATATGGGTTCATGGTTGACTTTTGTTCTCTCCAGGGATATTATTTTGACAGGGATGACAAGTCTTTGCCCAATTTTGCTAAGTTTTTCCACGAGCAGTCTAAGGAGGAGAGAGAACATGCAGAGAAGCTGATGAGTCTGCAGAACCAGAGAGGAGGACGGATCTTTCTGCAGGACATCAAGGTACGGGACAGGGCAATCGAGTTAGAAGTTCATCAGCTGGAGAGAATGAGCATTTGTTATGTGTGTGTGTGTGTGTGTGCACAGAAGCCGGATCGGGATGAGTGGGGCAGTGGTCTGGAAGCGCTGGAATGTGCTCTGGCTCTGGAAAAGAGCGTAAATCTGTCGTTACTGGAACTTCACAAGGTGGCAACTCAACACAACGATCCACATGTGAGTACACAACAAATAAGGTCATGACATTTTAAAATTGGCGATTAACTGGGTTATCTTCAACTAAAACTAAACCATTACAAAACATTGTTGTTTTAAAGTGGAATAAATGTAAACTGAAATTAAATATGTAAAAAATAAAATAAAAAAATAATAAAAATGGTTTTAACTTTAGTTAACGATAACACTGTTAATTACTCATTCTAATTTGTCAAAAAATATTTTTTTAAAAGACATTAAATTATTTTATTTAACTTTCATGCAATTTTAAGTACTAATATAACTAAAATTTAAATATATAAACATAAAAAACAATAAAATGACAAAAACACACTATAACTATAAATGTATATTAATTATAAAAAAATGTACTATGAATTATTTAATAATCACATGCCTGGAAAAGTCAAGAAAACTATAGTTAATATAAATTATAAACCACTTCATTGGTTATAAATTTCTCTTTGTTAGAAATGATTTTTGAAAATCCTTCTAAAGTAATCAGTAATCACTCCTGCAAAAGTTACAGTAGTTCTTCAAGTCAATAAGTTTGGGGACCTTCATAATTTGACTGGTAATGTGTCCAAAAAATCAATGAGTACTTTATTGTAAGAGATGTGAGCTTTGTTGGTCAGTTTTTCAAATGGGAGTTACCCAGAATGCCAAATCAGCCGGCTGGAAATAGACCTAATTTATACATTCGATCATCTCCTGTTGGGAGGGTTTGAGCTCAGACTGGTAGTTTAGCATCAAATTTGTCTGTGTGATCTCAAAGTCTGACCCTAGATCAGATCACGCCTGTAAAGAGTTTAACTGTATGTAGAACCCATGAATTAAAATCACCACCTGTAATTACTGCAACTCATTGTTAGTGGGAGAGCAACTAAAACCTGTTCTGAAGTCAATGGCGCAATATGTTTAATTTTTTTTGTTATTTAAAATGAGCCTATGGGCGGGTCACAACACGCACACACTCTGCTTATTACACACACACTCTGCTTATTACACACACAGGGACGCGCAGCAGCACACAAACATGCCAAATATTAAACATAAAAGGATTACAGTGTAAAAGATTATTATTGTGTACTTAAAGATATGGTGAATCAGGCTTGTCCCGTAGATGATCTGAGCTTTAACCTCACACACACACACACACAGCTTTAATCTCGTGTACGAGCAGATCCGCTTCCTCGCTAGAGAAGCGTTCAGTTTTTCCGCTTGCAATTTCGTCATGTAAATAGCGAATCCGCCATGGTGCGAGCACAACTGGCTTTTGAAGGGAATGGGAGATGAGACTCTGGTTGGTTTATTTCACGTTACGCCCAAAACACACCCAGTACTCATTAAGAGAATAGGGACGACCCTTCTAGACCATGCACCGACCATTTTTCCCGTTATTAAACTAGCAAAAGTGGATTCGGAACTAAAGCCCTGTTTACACGAGAACGCTTGCGGGTTAAAACGTAAAAATATTTTATCAGATGTGTCTTTCGTTTACACAGCGACAACGTTTTTGGGGCTTAAAGGATTAGTTCACTTTTTAAAAAACTTTTGCTGATAATTTACTCACCCCCATGTCATCCAAGATGTCCATGTCTTTCTTTCTTCAGTCGAAAAGAAATTGAGGTTTTTGATGAAAACATTCTAGGATTTTTCTCCATATAATGGACTTCACTGGGTACCAAACGGTCCAAGGTCCAAATTACAGTTTCTGTGCAGCTTCAAATGGCTTTAATAGATACCAGACGATGCATAAGGGTCTTAACTAGCGAAACGATCGGTCATTTCAAAAATAAATAAAAAAGTTTAAGTTTTACAAGCACAAATGCTCACCTTGCTCTGTTGTGTGATGCACGTTCGTGACTCTCCTGTTCGAACTCGTTCATCAAAATGAAAAAATCTTTTTTCGAGGCATTTCGTCCATTCAACAAACGAAATGACTCGAAAAAAGATTTGTTCATTTTGATGAACAAAGGGCGTCACAGAACAGAGCAAGGTGAGCATTTGTGCTTGTAAAACTTAAACTTTTTTATTTATTTTTGAAATGACCGATCGTTTCGCTAGATAAGACCCTTATTCATCGTCTGGTGTCGTTTAAAGCCCTTTGAAGCTGCACTGAAACTGTCATTTGGGCCTTGGACCGTTTGGTACCCAATGAAGTCCATTATATGGAGAAAAATCCTAGAATGTTTTCATCAAAAACCTTAAATTCTTTAAGCAAAAAAGTGAAACCACCCTCCAGAGTGGAAATATTAAAAACGCTCCACCGTCGCGTTCCCATCTAAAGGGTAAAAACACAAATCTGCTCACGGTGGCTCTCGTCGCGTACGCATTTACGTCACAGGCATGCGCCAGTACAGGAAAATAACAACCAACATGTCGGATTATTTCCATACGCCGGACCTTCAAGTTGCCCTAGCAGCTGATAAACGTACAAGAGTCTTTTGCTGTTCGCGTCACGTCGTTTGATTTCGCGCTACTAGGGAGAGAAGTAGAAGGAAGGTTGTACGCAGGCGCGAGGACTTAGTGTTGTTGTGTGTCAGTGCTTCACATTGCCACCTAGCCGTCTGGAGTGCATACTACATCGAATTTCACACACTTTCGCGTCACCATATGCATCCAGATTCCCCCCCCCCCCCCCATAACGCTCGTCTAAACGCAGAATAAAAAGTGATAACGCAACAACACTTTTGCGTTTTCTCTTCAGATCGTTTCCGTGTAAACATAGCCTAAGTGCACTTGCGCCGTGCGCTTTAGACCATGAGTTTAGATCCTTAAAATAGGGCCCTATATGTTTGTGAATGTCTGATGTGCTCTCCGCCGTTCTCTCACACCAGGTTTGTGATTTTCTGGAGACGCATTACCTGGACGAGCAGGTGAAGTCCATTAAAGAGCTGTCTGACTGGGTGGGCAGCCTGAGGCGTATGGGAGCTCCTCAGAACGGCATGGCCGAGTATCTGTTCGACAAGCACACTCTGGGGAAGAAAAGCTCTTAGACAGTCAGTCTCTCCTGTTTATGATGAAATCAGTCAGTCAGCCAATCATAGCCATGCTGGAAACCCTGCTGTAGTTTAGTAGAGAGCCTGCCCGAACATTTTATAAGCCGAGCTATAGCCAGGGTTCGAAACACACAATGGCCTTGTTCATTATCATTACATTCAGTAATATATGTATATATACTATTATAGTAATGAACACTAGGGATGCACTGATACTGAAATTTTGGCAGATAGCTGATAATTCTTTGTATTGAAAGCCGATAACTGATATTTTGGCCGATAAATCAACATTTTTATATAATTTTTGAGCCTGATTACAAAAACAAGTCTCACCATTAAAAGCGATGTCTCAAGCACACAATTATAATTATCTATTATAATTTTATGTAGCTTATATGACAGACTTTGCGCTGCACATGTCGCACTGAACTATATTTTCCTTTTTGAGGCAAAAAGCCTTTGATTTCAATCATATTTCAAGCAATTCAAAACCATCATGTTGAACAGTGCGCATCTGAAGTGTCTCAGTTGAAGGAAATAATACATTATTTATCGTCTTTAATACATCGGACAAAATTTCTTATCGCCCGACAACGGTAACATTTGAAATGAACATATATGGGCCGATGCCGATATGGTGGCCGATATATTGGCATCCCTAATACACACAACATTTCAAATGCAATTGATTGACAGATAAACTGTGTGCTCCTACTTCAGTGTTGTTGTGGATATTTTCAGCAAACAGTTTGCCTCGTACATTCAGATTAACAGTGTTAAAGACGGCAAATGTTATCATTCAACTGAACTGTTTATATGCCATATAAACGCATTATGTTCTTCGCCCATGCAATAAATGCACGACCCTGAATGAGTGCGGTTCAATATCGTATTTAATTCAACTACTCTGGTAAAGATAATGTTATGATCCATTTCTGATTTAAAATCAGTCTGAGCTAGAAACACATCTTCATATTTACTGTTAAAGCTTCACATTACAGGTAGACTACATTCTTTGACAAACATCTATTCGCACCCTGGCTATAGCCCAAATACCATATTCACACCACATTTAGTGCTTTAATTATATGCAATATTCTATATGTAATCATTCAAACTAGTTGATCTCAATAAAAATGCCTAAAATGAGTGAAGTTGTATGTGTATTTCTTTTAGACAGAACTGTATGGTATTCACTGGCAGGAAGTAACAAGGAAGAAAAAGTGACCACAATAGTTCAAAAAAAGAACAGAAGACATTTGAGAATAATCATGCATAATTAATGAAGTTTGAGAATAGATGCATAATTTATGAAGCTTTTCCTGGCTATGTGAAAGTGAGACAGCAAAAAAAAAAACTAATCTAGACCGATAACAACCTAAAATGAAAACTAGTTATTTTATTTCATTTTAATTTAACTAAAATAGCAAGCTAATTTCTGTTGAGTTTAATTTTAAGTACTAAATAACTAAAATTCAAATAAAAATGAATTACAAATAACTATTTTAGATATTTGAAACAACAAAAATAATACTCAAACTAAAATAAATATGAAAGCAGAAATATATATAAAAAAACTATAATAGGATATTAATGATACTTAAAATAACACACTTAATAAGTGACTTATTAATCACAGGTCAAGAAAAGTCATGGAAATTCCTATTCCTAGCCAAACATGTTAAACAACTGCATGCTAACTATAAACGTTCTGCAGTAAAATCCAGCCGAAAGTGAACAAGGCATTGATTTTACACATTTTTCACCTCATTCTGAGGAATAAGAATCACACTAAGTCCGTGTAAAGAGCACAAGTTGGTACAAAACACTTTAATTCTGTTGCAATCCCATAATGCATTGTGTTTGGGAGGTTTGTTCTGCATCAGTGGCTGTTTGTGAATCAAATCACTACATTTTCTTTAATATTATTTGGTTTTTCAATATCAAAAAATCATTCATTCGGCAACAATATTTATTAAAATGAGCAGTGGCGACTACCAATGAAGTGCATTCTATATAGACGCGTTTCTTGTATACAAACAGCGCATTCATGGGGCAAAGCCGCTAACAGGTGTAATGCCGAGTTCTGCATGCACCTCCCGGGAGGTAACAGTCATTTATGCAACAGTCAATCTCTGCAGATACCTTACAACATCTGTTCTGTCGAATTATTATCACCATTAATGAACCCCACAAATAATATTATAAAGGTTTTAAACAGTACTTGGAGCTGCATGCAATTCTTGGCATGAGTTAAGCAATACTACTGTTTTCTGCCTACTATAGTAATGAAGTATTTAGGATGCAGCCAGTAGTGAAATATAGACTTAATATGGAGAAGATCGAGTGGTTTTACTGATCCACATGATTTATCTCTTCCCACATACAGGAATATAATTTAAAAAAATGTGTGGAATCCATGTCAGAAATTGAATCAATTGTGCATGTTATGATTCATAATGCACTTTCTCCTCCAGAATATGAATTTAGGGGCAGCATATGTAATGTTGTTTTTTTAGGGTTTATGAGGTTTCTTAAATGTCCAAAAACACATCTGTAAGCCCTTCTCTAAACCAGCCTGAAAGAGCAAACTCACGCTGGTCTAAGCTGGTATTTTCCACCTAACTTAAGCTGGGTGCACACTGTACGAGTTTGGCTACGATTTGGCCGTCTAAAACAAATTTTGCAAATCCTAAAAGATTCCTCAGATCCTAAGCTAAAATCTGAAGTCTTTGATCATTAGTTTAACATGTTCACCGACAGCCGATTCATGACCATTGCGATCTATATCTATATGTGATCTATATAGAAGAATTTCTGGCAGTGTCAGAAGATTTGACTCCCAGTCCTTCAGTGTGACTTCTACGATGACGACCGTCAAATTGTCTTCGTTTTCCAAGAAAAGCCATGACCAAAATTAACGTTAGAGATTTCTTCGTAGCCACCATTTCAATCCCGCGTGTACCGCAGCTCACATCACGAACACGTCATCGATTAATGATGTGTAACTCCGGACGGATTTTCTTGCATGCGTCCATTTTTAACACGTCTTGACAATCTGTACTATTGTCAAGACGCGCGTCTGATGATGGTGCATTCAAGTCATCTCGTATAGATCGTATTTACGAGTTGAACGCACATGAACGCCACCACAATGTCGTGAATACAAGTGGGGAGCTCGGGATTTTCTTTAAAGGAGAACTCCGGGCAATTTTTAAGTTAATCTTGATCGTTATACCTTTGTGAGTAATGTCTATAGAAAAAAAAACGAACCGGATTGGTGCTTGCAACACGGAGCTGTTCCCGCAAACGCCCAGAGCTCCCCCTCAGCTACAAAAAACAGCAGTTATGGGGGCATATACATAAAGAGTGTCTTTGTGCATTTGTTTTAACAGACGCAAAATGCAATTAAAATGTCTGTCCAACATGAACAGGGCCCTTACATGTGACCAAGATGCGTTTAGCAACTTAGCCGTTGTTTAAATTCACCTAAATGGTGTTTTAGACGGCTAGCTGTAGTCTCGCGCTGAAGTCCCGTGGGAACTCAGTTGTAGCCCCGATCTTTAAGTTGGGGGCGTGTCAGTGAGAAACATGGCGGAATACCACGATACTTCTGTGATATTGTCAGGCTTTTCTATTTACAGCGCAGAAAGCTAATTGCCAGCACAGAATATGATAGCATTATAAAATAACAATGTAATATGTAACGATAAAGTTTGCAGTGGCTTCATAAATTAACTAAAAACATAAAAATGAAAAGCACACCTTATGCAAATCTTTGTTCTTCATTTTATAGAACTAGAGTTTAAGAGTATTTTTGTGTAATTAATTAAGAGAAAGTACACCGCCATCTTACATCGAACGCACCTGCCGTCGTAAACACGACTTTCCACCTCGTAAGTACGAACTTCCCAGGAAGACTTGAACGCACCCTATCAACTGCGATCTTACAGTGTGACATGGTTTACAGCGAGGATCATGTTCGTAGAGTCTGACGAGGAACAATCGTAAAGGACTATAATAAATCGCACAGTGTGCACTCGGCTTTAGAGCTGTTCCCTCGTTCTCAGCGCAACACCCAACAGATCCCCCTCAGCCAATGAGATGCCAGAGTCGTTGGGAGAGTTGTGCTGATTGGCTGTCGGCTGAGTCGCCATGGGGCTTGTGTTGACGGGATTGGCTGTGCTTGCGGTGGTGCTTCTGCTGATTGGCCAGGGGTTGTTTGCCGTACCGTTGATGTTTGTCGTGGTCGCCGCGTTCATGCTCCCAGAGCTGGCGGTGTTGATCGGCCAAGATTGAGGAGTGAAAGAAAACACCCTCTCTGGCGTAGACGGAGAAGGAGTCGTGTCTAACGAGAGACGTAAAGGCAGGGGACGTCGCAATGGCAATACGTGAACGGGCCGTGCTTTGGTTAACAGCTCGGGCACAGGATCTGGGAATGAGAAAGCTGGTCCTGAATGTTCACGGTCTTCTCCCACCCAAGGGAAAGCGGAGGAAGGAGGCGCGGGTGTATCGGGAGGAGCCAGGACTTGTGATCCCACCATTGGTTGTGCTAGTGAGCTGGAGCTGTCGTGAGCTCGTCGTGGTCTCGAGCG
This sequence comes from Siphateles boraxobius, assembly GCF_051911475.1. Classification (NCBI taxonomy): domain Eukaryota; kingdom Metazoa; phylum Chordata; class Actinopteri; order Cypriniformes; family Leuciscidae; genus Siphateles; species Siphateles boraxobius. The sequence goes on from NW_027509192.1 coordinate 482,109, forward strand.
AGTAACAGGCGGAGGGATGCAGTGGATGGGCGTCTGAGGACAGCTGTAAAAACCAGGTCTTTCGTAGAGTGGCATTGAGGAGAAGGCGTCATCGGCCATGTCGGCGTCCCGGGAATGGTTGGGCATCGGAGCACTCTCGGGATTGAGGTAAAGCGGGAAGCGAGAGAAGGGGGCGCGGGGACGCCGACGCAGGAGCGAGACTCGAGACGTGGGAGTCGAGCGAGGGAAATTGGTCGACTGGACGCCCAGAAGACGACTCAAGCTGCCCAGGAACGGAGTGGAGTGATTGGCCTCCTCGTGCTCCTTAATCTGCTCCAGATTGTGCTGGAATTCCATGTCCTCTTTGGGAACGCTGAGAGACAGAGAGACAACCTTGTGAGCTTGTTTTTACCCCACAACTGGCCTTGAGGATCTACTGTTACAATACAATACAATTTTATTCATATGTGACCCTGGATCACAAAACCAGTCACAAGTATATTTGTGGCAATAGCCAACAATACATTGTATGGGTCAAAATTATCAATTTTATCTTTTATGCCAAAAATCATTAGGATATTAAGTAAAGATCATGTTCCATGAAGATATTTTGTAAATTTCCTACCGTAAATATATAAAACATTTATTTTGGTGAGTGAATGCAGCACAATTGCGAACATAAATGGACAACTTTAAAGGCGATTTTTTTCAATGTTTTAATTTTTTTGCACCCAGATTTTCAAATAGTTGTATCTCGGCCAAATATTGTCCTATCCTAACAAACCATACATAAATGAAAAGCTTATTTATTCAGGTTTCAGAAGGTGTATAAATGTCAATTTCATAAAATGTAACCATGTGACTGGTTTTGTGGTGCAGGGTCACATATACCACATTTAAAAACAACTGGTGTTGACCAAAGTGCTTTACAAAAGCCAAGGAAACAAACAATAAGATAGAAAACACATAAAACAGTAAAGCAAAATAAAGAACAATAAAATGGAAAACCTGTGAACTAAGGTAAAATATTGAAAAATATTGATAATCAAGAAATATTGAAACAATTGGCAAAAGATAAGTTTTCAAGGTGGATTTAAAAATGCACTAAGTTTGGGTGGATCTGATGTAAGCCGGGCTATTCCATAACTTGATCGCAAAAGCACGATCACCCCTATTTTTCAGTCTAGTTCTAGGAACAGATAGTAGATCTGAGTCGCCCGATCTAAGTGATCTTTACTGGGAGGGCGGATGAAATATTTCTGATAGGTACTGTTTAGCCTGGTTCCGAAAAGACTTAAATAACAAACAAATAACAAAACTTTAAAATCAATTCTGTATTTAACCGGTAGCCAATGAAGCAAAATCAAAACCGGTGTAATGTGTTTACTTTTACGCTTCCCTTTGAAGAGCTGTGCAGCGGCATACGTTTTAAAATCTTAAAAAATATTGTCTTTTGACTCATCATCACTGATCAGTGCGACTTGAAAACTTCCTTGTAAAGAAAAACAATAGATGGTAGCATTTGTTTTCAGTGTGAATGCTGCGATAAACACACGAAACACATCTAAAACGGGAAAGAGCTTTGAGATTGACTGCACAACTAGATTTGACCAGAAATCTGAGGTATATTTTCAGAGACTGCCGAAAGCTACAGAACAGAGAAGCAAATTAATTCACAGAAATAACTGGATCCAGGCAGTGAAAGGTGGATTTGCAGTTATTTTGTGTCAATGTGCTGAATTTAGGGGTAAAATAATATCCTATATATTCTATTGTTATATATTGTATTGATAACTCATCAATTAAATATTTACCATAATATATTCTGCATAATTGGATGTTTTTAAATAAACACTGGCAAAAAACTATACAAGTTTTAGGGCTGGACGATATGGTGATATATATAACAATGATTCCTGGTCTTAAAGGTCTTATTGTAATTCCAAAGTTTTCTTCCGCTAAATATTCTGTTTCACTTAGAAATGTCACATTACAGAAGTAAAGGTTTGTTTTTCACTGTGCTTTCAATGGCTGTAAAATCAAGAGAATTTAAAAAAAAATTTTTGTGCACCAGAATTTAAGGTTTAAGTGTGTGTATGTGAGGACGTCCATTCACCTGATGTCCAAAGCGGATCCCATGAATGAGGGTTTGCGGTGTTCTGCGCTGGCGGCGGTGTACGGCGGCTGAGGTTCAGATTCATCCCAGTATTTATCTCTCTCAATCAGAGGAACCAGATCATACATCTCATCCACTGACAGCAGAGACACCTGGGAGAAACACAACCATTTATCTTCGTATAAGCACAGGTGCTTACAAAAAGGAGAGATATTTTGGACACTTATTGCACTTCCCAGGAATTTTGCCATATTAGCTCACTAAATGTCATTTAAAAGTCTTTTAAGTCTACACTTAAAATTAGTTTTAGCTTGAAAAATGACTCCATTCTCTTGAAATATCAGTTTTATTCTACAAAAGGATAGATTTCCCTCATGGCCGCCATATATTGTTAATTATTACCATATTATATTATTAGACACTTTCAGTTGCCAAATATATAAAAAATTGGTGACAAATGCATCTGCAAACAGAGTATTTCTACAATGGCATCAGTAACCGAAGACGTTTGTGCAATACTGCATCTCTGCCAACAGATGTCAAAATAAATTCAATACATGATGCATAATCAAATATATATTTTTAGTGCACCTTTAAAAAATAGGGTCAGACAGTCATAAACAAATGTAAAAGAAGAAAATTGAACAGAGGCTGCGTCCTAAATCGCATACTTCCCTACTATATAGTAAGCGAAACAGTATGTGACAAAATAAGTGTGTCAATGTACCCGGATCACCTACTTTTTCCCGGAAAGATTCTGAAGTGTGCATTCGATGGACACTTTACTATCCCATGAGGCCACGGGAGAGGATTTATGAATGACAGTGAAGCGACAACTGACGCTGGTACTGTAGGTCACATGATAATGACAACATGGCAGATGTAGTACGTCAGGTTTACATTCATACTACACACACTTATACAATATAGAACTTACTTTTTTAGTGCTTGCTAAGTAAGTTATTCAAAAAAAGTACCTACTCAAAAGAGTATGTGATTTCGGACACAGCCAGAGAGATTGTACAACCAGACACAAATCCATAGAACGAGACAGAATGGCACAAAGGAGATCAACACACATGTCATTAGTGGGGCTGATGATGTACCTGTAAATTACGGTCCACAAGCCAGTTCGTCTCAAAGTCGTCATCATCCTCCCCAAAAGGATTAATAAGTTGCTCTGCTACCTGAAAAAAAAAACAATGCAATTATTTTCTGGGTTTTTTTAAAAGATGATGTAGCTACATTACGTCACTGTGATGTAACCATTATTAAAGTTGTGTTTCACTAAATTTGTTTTTATAATCAAGTTTTGTATATGCCATGTCAGCTGAGAGGAACACCATATAATTATGCTGAGGTTATTTAACACCAAACAGTCATTTTATTCATTATAACCGGTTATTAGTGACTGTGAATGTGAAGTGGAGAGCCAACTTATGTGACGCCTCACTATTAAGATAACATTATTAGCACACCTTGAGCCAGCCTGCATAGAAAAAGAACTGCAGTAAGGTGAACACAGGCAGGTAGAAGTCGAGGTTGTGACCCGGGTAACCCTGGGCGGGGTCAAGGAACTGTCGACCAATCAGACAAGTCAAAAAGAAACTGTACACAGCCACAGTTACCACCTAGCAGAGAGAACAGGACACACAACCTGCTTAAAATCATGACACATAATAATAATAGGCTTGTTTGAGATGCGCCTTGCCTCGTCTGAAATGTAGTCGAGAGTAAGCGCTGGAGGAGTGAAAAAAATCGTAGGCAAGTCGGACAGTTCTTGCTTCTCGCAGTGGATCTGACTCCTGCGAGATCAATGATGGATATCGCGGGATTCACGCTCATGCACAGTGTTGCCAATAAACTGGGTGTAATTTAAGTTCTGTTGCTTTTATATGAAAATAAATATAATGAACAAGACACCCAAAGTACTTGTTATTTAATTCCATTCCAAATAAGTGTTTATCAATCATTTTTTCTTTAATACAGACATAGACTATGTGTTTTACTTTTCTTTTCTTTGTGTGTCTGTGTGTGTGTATGTGTGTGGGGGTTTTTTTATAATAAAATGACATTGCATAACCCATAGAGATCGCACTGTCCGAGAGTTCGGGAAAATTCACACATAACATACACACATAAAACATGATATCCGAGTTTTAAAATCAAACATTACATCACAGTTGTTTAAAGCAGTGGTTCCCAACCCTGCTCCTGGAGTATCCCCAACACTGCACGTTTCCTTTGTCTCCCTAATGAAACACACCTGATTCAACTCATCAGCTCATTAACCCATGTGATAAGGAGCTGATGAGTTGAATCAGGTGTGTTTGATTAGGGAGACAAAGAAAACGTGCAGTGTTGGGGGTACTCCAGGAGCAGGGTTGGGAACCACTGCTTTAAACCAATCAACATTAAGCTGTGTCGTCAGCAAGTCGTTTCCTATCATGCTTTTGATCAGCGCAGTTGGTGGAGAGAACCTGCGTGTGACTGCAGAATCAGACACGTGCGCCTTGCGCTCGCGAGAGTTTTTTGACACACGTCAGCATGATATCAGAGCATGGCGGACCGCTCTCGGACACATTTCTAACCGGCATGCATTACGCACTGATCACCAGTGATCGGTTCTGCGCAGATTTTGCTCATCTCAAACAAGCCTAATAATACATCAAAAATTTCACACCCTTCAGAGTGCACAATTGTCCATTTCAACGAATCAGAGATCACTATTAGCCATTTGCAACCAATCAGAGATCACTATTAGCCATTGCAACCAATCAGAGATCACTATTAGCCATTCCAACCAATCAGAGATCACTACTAGCCATTCTAACCAATCAGAGATGACTATTAGCCATCCAATCAGAGATCACTATTAGCCATTCTAACCATTCCAACCAATCAGAGATCACTCTTAGCCATCCAGTCAGAGATCACTATTAGCCATTCCAACCAATCAGAGATCACTATTAGCCATTCCAACCAATCAGAGATCACTATTAGCCATTCCAACCATTCAGAGATCACTATTAGCCATTCCAACCAATCAGAGATCACTATTAGCCATTCCATCCAATCAGAGATCACTATTAGCCATTCCATCCAATCAGAGATCACTATTAGCCATTCCAACCAATCAGAGATCACTTTTAGCCATTCCAACCAATCAGAGATCACTATTAGCCATCCCAACCAATCAGAGATCACTATTAGCCATCCCAACCAATCAGAGATCACTATTAGCCATCCAATCAGAGATCACTATTAGCCATCCAATCAGAGATCACTATTAGCCATCCTAACCAATCAGTGATCACTATTAGCCATCCTAACCAATCACAGATCACTATTAGCCATCCAATCAGAGATCACTATTAGCCATTCAATCAGAGATCACTATTAGCCATTCTAACCAATCAGAGATAATTTCCATTCCAACCAGAGATTAATCAGACATCAAGCGGGTAGTTAATCATTTAGAAAATATTTTAGGTTTTATATATAATATTTGGTACAAATAATTTGACATTAACCAATGCTAAATCAATCAATACTGATTGTGAAAACTCATTGTCACAGGAGACACTACAATATCTGACTGAGATCATACAAACTTGATCAATTCAGCTTAGTTTCATTTCAGATTTTGCTTGGATCTATAAGGGGAAATCTGAACAAATAATAGTCTGGTTAGTTTTGTCTACTATTAGAACTAGTTAATGAAGCTAGTCGAGTTTGAAGCATCAAACCTGTGTGTACACGAGAGGCAGGCTGATCCAGTCATATCCGTACAGCCTCATACACTGAGAACGCAGTGTGTTCAACTCCTACCAGGAGAAAACCAAAGGAAAAAACGATTGTACACCGGAAGACTTAATCGAGTCCTCAGTTAAGTGTTATTTGAGTAACTTTTTCTCAGATTTGTCTCAAACTGCGCAATCTAGAGTTTCATGACAGAACTTGCCATTGATATTCATAACACAAAGGGTTAATTCAGGATAATTAGGAAATTTTTCCCAAACATCTCAATGGCAAAAATTGTCCAATTCACCTGAATTAACCCAATACAATCAGACTCACAGGAGTTATTAGTCTAAACACACAGACGAGTGTGAGACATACGTTGAGGATGGCGGTCATTGCGACGTCGTTATTGATGCGTCCTTCAGATCGAGCTCTCATGGCCAGACTGACGAACCACATGCAGGGAACCCAGAACTTATTATGAGGAGAAGGCAGTTCCTCTAAATGCCTCAGTTCCTCAGCCGTCATCAGACCTACAGCACAGGAGAGTTTCAGTCCAGCAGTCTCAGTTTGGTGAACCCATGGACTCATTTTTAATGAATTTAATTAATTGTAATACTGTGTGTGTGTGTTTGTTTGTGAGTGTGCATGTGTGAGTGTGTCCGTGCGTGAGTGAGTGTGCGCGTGCGTGCGTGAGTGAGTGTGTGTGTGCGTGTGAGTGTGTGTGTGTGTGTGTGTGTGTGTGTGTGTGTGTGTGTGTGTGTGTGTGAGTGCGTGTGAGTGAGTGAGTGAGTGCGTGTGAGTGAGTGAGTGAGTGAGTGTGTGTGTGTGTGTGAGTGGCTGTGAGTGAGTGAGTGAGTGCGTGTGAGTGAGTGAGTGTGTGTGTGTGTGTGTGTGTGAGTGAGTGCGTGTGAGTGAGTGAGTGAGTGCGTGTGAGTGAGTGAGTGCGTGCGAGTGTGTGTGAGTGTGTGTGTGAGTGAGTGCGTGTGAGTGAGTGCGCGTGTGTGAGAGAGTGAGTGAGTGAGTGAGTGAGTGCGTGTGAGTGAGTGTGTGTGTGTGAGTGAGTGTGTGTGTGTGCGAGTGAGTGAGTGTGTGTGTTTGTTTGTGAGTGTGCATGTGTGAGTGAGTGAGTGAGTGCGTGTGAGTGAGTGAGTGCGTGCGAGTGTGTGTGAGTGAGTGTGTGTGTGAGTGAGTGCGTGTGAGTGAGTGAGTGCGTGCGAGTGTGTGTGAGTGAGTGTGTGTGTGAGTGAGTGCGTGTGAGTGAGTGCGCGTGTGTGAGAGAGTGAGTGAGTGAGTGAGTGTGTGCGTGTGAGTGAGTGAGTGCGTGTGAGTGAGTGAGTGCGTGCGAGTGTGTGTGTGTGAGTGTGTGTGTGAGTGAGTGCGTGTGAGTGAGTGCGCGTGTGTGAGAGAGTGAGTGAGTGAGTGAGTGTGTGCGTGTGAGTGAGTGTGTGTGTGTGAGTGAGTGTGTGTGTGTGCGAGTGAGTGAGTGTGTGTGTTTGTTTGTGAGTGTGCATGTGTGAGTGAGTGAGTGAGTGCGTGTGAGTGAGTGAGTGCGTGCGAGTGTGTGTGAGTGAGTGTGTGTGTGAGTGAGTGCGTGTGAGTGAGTGCGCGTGTGTGAGAGAGTGAGTGAGTGAGTGAGTGAGTGAGTGAGTGCGTGTGAGTGAGTGTGTGTGTGTGTGAGTGAGTGTGAGGGTGTGTGTGTGTGAGTGAGTGCGTGTGAGTGAGTGAGTGAGTGCGTGCGAGTGTGTGTGTGCGAGTGTGCATGTGTGAGTGTGAGGGTGTGTGTGTGCGTTCGTGCGTGCGAGTGAGTGAGTGTGTGTGTGTGTGTGTGCCACAAGATGGCAATATCCGAAATCCTTGTCGGGACATTTTTTTGTCCCCATGAGGAAAACAGCTTATAAATCATACCAAGTGATGTTTTTTGAAAATGTAAAAATACAGAAAGATGTGTGTGATAGGCAGGTTTAGGGGTAGGGTTAGTGTAAGAGGAGAGAATATACAGTTTGTACAGTATAAAATCATTATGTCAATTGAAAGTCCCCATAAAACATGAAAACACAATGTGTGTGTGTGTGCATGTGTGTGTTACAAAAAGAAGAATGATATTTAATAGCTTCTAATTGACCTAGTTGCCAAGCCTTCATTTTTAATTTAATTATTTGCAGATTACATGTAATTATATACACAGTCATGAAATAATTTGCCTGAGTTTGTCCTGAGTTCACATTGTTTTGACCGTCATTAGGGAACGAAATGAGGGCAAGTTAAATCATGACAGGATTTTCATGTTTGAATGAACTATTTCTAAAACTGTTGCTAAAGCTCTTGGGAATCTGGCAGTAATTCCTTCATTTCCTCTTTGAGTTTAAATCCCAGATACCGGAGGGTACCGGCACAAAACATGGATTTAATCGCTGTTCTAGGCCACATTACTTTCCTGCGTGCAGTTTACCTGCTTGAACCAGGTGGCTCATGGTGGGGAACCTCTTGTACACAGCGGTGCTGATGGAGCGGTAGATCAGGATGCCTGACAGATTAGCGTAACGCATGAGACTCCTACGAACGAGTCTGGCCCCTTCATCCGCGCCCCGGACGTGTCCACTAACCAGCGCTGACAGGCGGTCCGTCCACGGGACGCTCTCGAACTGACCCCACCAACGGGACACCACAAGAGTCACGTAGAAACCTGCAGGAGTAATCCTGATTTTAGATATCCTCCTCTGATAGTCCCTTTTTACTTCCTTTAAATGTGTAATATGAGGATCTATTGGCAGAAATGCAATAGAAGAGCCATAACTATGTTTTCAGTGGTGTATAAAGACCTTGCATAATGAACCGTTATGTTTTTATTACCTTAGAATGAGACATTTATATCTCCATAACCGCGGGCGCCCCCTTCTATGGAGGTCGACATATTGTGTGTTCATGTTTCTAGTGTAGCCGACAGCGAACACACAGCGAACACAGAGCGCGTTTCCTCACTACCTTGAAAAATAAGTTTACAGTGGTGTATAAAGACCTTACTTAATGAACCGTTATATTTGTATTACCTTAGAATGACCAGTTTCTGTCTACACACACCGCTGGTTCCCTTATATCAAAGCCGTCTAAGGAAAGCCTGGCCACTCCCTATTAAAGGTGCAATGTGTAAACATTTTGAGTATCTATTAACAGAAATGCAATATGACATCCATAACTTTGTGTTCAGTGGTGTATAAAGAACTTACTTAATAAACCGTAATGTTTTTATTACCTTAGACATTTATATCTACACAGGCGCGGGAATCCCCTTCTATGAAGGTCGCCATATTGTGACGTCATGTTTCTACCGTAGCCGACAGCGAACAAACAGCGTTACAGAGCGCGTTTCGTCACTACCTTGAAAGAGAAGCCGCAGAAAGCTAGAAGAAGCTAGCCATAAACACCGTGAGCAGTGACTTTTCCCTTGTCAGTGGCGTAAATATGTAGTTGGATTGTTTCATGTAACTTAATTCTTCTCCCTCGCTGTGTTATGGCTTTGCTATGTGGGGATAAATGAGCTGGTTACGTTCGTGAGACAGCTGATTAGTACTCTTGGCATTGACCGTAAAACAGTTACAGGAATCACCAACCCGTCGATCTTGGAAGCATTTTAAGTCGATCAAGTTTCCAAAATCAGAGAAAAAAAGCCTATTGTGTGTAGTAAATGGTGTCTAGGGGATGCGGAGGCGCGAACGCTGTTACAATCATGTCATTTTTGCCGCACGTACCTTTGGGCTCATACGGACGCGTCCAGTATAAACAAGGCTTAACGCTTTAACCAGCTCAGCCACAGTAACAGCTCATATTAGCCAGCTAAACTTTTACTACCCTGTTAGAAAAAATATATAGTTGCATAGTTTCATGTGGTTCTTCTCCCTCGCTATATTATGGGTTTGCTATGTGGGGAGAAATGTGCTGGTTACGTTCGTGAGACAATCAACTAATTACTATTATTATATTATGTATTAAGACCCTTGATCCTCACCTGACTATGGCTTTGTAATCTTTATCCATGATGTGGTTTATAATGGACTGTGGTGGTACAAAAACTTGGTTTACTCTGGCTATTCTCTACTGTCTCAGTCGACGATGTTTGTCCCGTTTTAGCCACCGTAGCTTCTTCGAAAGGGAGGGGTGAGCAGTGGGCTGAGCCCTTAGTGCAAACTCGCAACCGAACCACTAGATGTCGCCAAAAGCTACACACTGCACCTTTAAGCCCTATTGTACCGAATTTTAGTTGTAGTTCCAACAGAGTTCCACTGGGGGGCGATCGTCCGAGTGCAAAATGAATGGGAGTCTATGGGGCTAGACGGCTAAATTTGTCTCTTTCACCCGATTGCCGTTGAAAAATCTCAGATTTGAATGTAGATTTTGCAAGTTCAACATGGGTTATTGGTCCAAAGTTGAATGAACAAGTACTTATGTCCTTTCGATTTCTTACAGGTTGAGTTGTTGTTGCCCCTAACACGCTAGCATTCTGCTAATGGACTTTGATTGGTCAGTGAAGGACTGATTACGTCCAGAGATACCGCTTGATGGCATCGTGGCATCCGAAGTATTTTCGGCGTGGTCTTTTAAAACAACAAAACAAAAACTCTTCTAGCACGTGTATTTACCTGTGTCAGCTTGTAAAAGAAAGTGCAGATCGCGAAAGCACCAAAGTGACTGAAGGATTGCCGTAAAGCAGTTCTCTGGTCGTACGATGTGTATGATGTCATTGCCATTTTAAAAGACTTTTTAAAGAAAATAAGTGACTCTAAAAAATCTTACACCCAGTAATCTGTAATTTCTTTGCATCTCCTTTCGAAAACAACATTCAAATTACTAGACAAAAAATTATATCCTGAGAAAAGTGGATTTTTTGGGGTATAGCTCCATAGACTTCCATTCATTCTGCACTCGTCCTGTGAGCGCCCTCATATGGAGCCAGAGTGGAACTGCAACCAGTTCAGAACCCGGAAGTTTACTGGGTGAAACTTCTTCCCATATTAGACATTCTCTGCTTATATTGAAACCCGCCGACATGTTTCTTTTCCCTAAACGGACAAACGCGTTTCGTTACTATGTTGCTCTTCGTGCGAGGAAGCAAGCTTAGTTCAGCGAATAAAACACTGACACAATGATGAACAAGTAACAATAATATTCGCAATAACATATAGTTTTACTGACTAATTAAGTAAACATCATTTCTTAATTTATCCTTGTAAAGAAACCTCATTGCTGAACTGCTACTCTCTGCTGTCTCAGACGACGACATCATTTCCTGTCGGCCACCGCAACTTTTGTTGGTTGCAATTCGTAACCTCACCACTAGATGCCGCTAAAAATCACACACTGCACCTTTAAGAAAATGTTCTAAAACCAATAATATCCTTGAGTCTGTTGTAAGCAGTGTTGGGTGTAACTAATTACTAATTAATTAGTTACTGTAATTTAATTACTTTTCCCTTGAAAAAGGGATTGCTCTTAATTTTTCTGTAATTTAATTACAGTTACTTCTGATGTAATTGAGCTATATACCGTGTATTGACCAATCCGATCTCACGGCAATACATATGCATTTTATGAGGTGTTTAAATCGTACAAATTCGTACGAATTAGCCATCTTGTAAAATAATTATTAAATGTCATTTGATCAGACTGGTATTAACTAGAAGAATTCTATATAAAACAATAGTGTTAACATCAAAATATATTGCAGATGTTAAAAAGTATGTTTATAATGTAACCTTCTCCCTTTAAATTGTTTGGTCAGTTTAAGGATAATTCATGCAATTTTATAGTGTTTATTTGAAAGAATTAAAACAGTTTCATGTCTATCCATGTATTCAGCTGGTTGAGGCTGATATCAGATTTAGAAAGTAATTAAATACTTTTTAGAGAGAGTAATTAGTACAGTAATCTAATTACACTGTTGAAGAGGTAATTAACTAGTAATTAATAAATTTTAGAGTAAGTTACCCAACACTGGTGGTAAAGAACCTTTCATTTTTCATATTGACAAAATGTAATATTGTATTGATTTGTGTAGCCTAATTCAATCTCTTATGATGTCCGTAAACCCCACTTGTTTTGTTTTATTTATTTTTTTCTCTTCTCACTGTTAATGTCTGTATCCTTTCATTTGCAATAATAATATAAAAAAATAAAAACCTGCAGGGCACATTCATCTGTGAGGACATTCTCATGAAAAGTCAAGAATAGTTTTAATCAAGAGAAAGAAAGCATTTACCCAGAACGAAGGACACAGGGATGAGTTGAGCGTATTGATCACAGTATATGGAGAGCTTCTCAAACATCCTGCGCTGCTCTTCAGTCAGAATACACCTGTCAATCAAACAGCGCTTGCTTAAATACTTGCTGCTTTTACCACATATTCAAATATTCAAAGTAAAGCCTTTTGACACTGTGGACTGAACGAAAATTTCAACAATATTCTACACTGATAAACAACACTAGCAAAAATATTCTATGCCTTTAACATGGTTTTGCAGATGGTAACACCATGTATTTAGATATACCATGGTAATACCTTTAAATTATTTTCAGTAACTTGAAGAAAGTAATTAAACATCATGATAAATGGATTTGGTAATCATTTAGTACCGCAGTATTATCATGTTTTTTGGACATAGTACAATGGTAACTCTATTTTTAAATTATGAAAATATCATGGTATGTATGTAACTATTTAGTTCCACAGTATATCAAAGTACCACTGTATTGTCATGTTTTTTGTACCATATATTAACAAAAGTCATGGTATATATGAATAGCCTATAGTACTTTTTTCTATGGGGGGGGGTTACCATTGTATTTTTAAAAATAATTTTTGGAGGACCATATAAAATTTACCCTTACAAAAAAGTCCCGGGGTAGCATCATGGTGTAATTCTGGTATCACGTGGTACTTTGAAATATAGCATTATTACTGAAATTAATTGTACTATGGTATTTACATGGTACTCCAATGTACTTACAGAAATACTATACTTGTCTACTACTATGGTAAATGTTGAAAAAATAATAAACCTGGTGATGGCATTAAATTATTTGCATTAGCTTTCTAAACATGAATATACCATGGTAATCATTTACTACCAAAGTACCATAGTATCGTCATGTTTTTTGGATATGTACTATATTAACTAATGCCATGGTATTTTAATAGCCTATAGTAATCATTTAGTACCCAGGTAATATTACACTTCCATAGTATTACTATATTTTCTATATACTATTTCTTTTTTTACCATAGTATTCTTTAAAATATCCTTTGAAGTACCAAAAAAGTGCATGGTACAACTGTGACATGTGTAGAATTGGTTCTGAAATTAATGTATCATGGTATTTCCATGCAACTACAATATACTTCCTGAAATAATATGCTACTATAATGGTAAATGTTAAAAAAAAACAAAAAAAAAACATGGTAATATCATGTCCCCCCAAAAATATGATAGTACTTTTATGTAAATGCATCTCCTTACAAAAATATACTGTGGTGGTACCATGGTACCGTGATAATTTTTAAAGATTTTGGACGTGGTACCATGATATTCTTGGACGTAAAAAAAAAAACATGATTTGTAGGTCATTCAATATCATGGGACATATCAAAGCACCATGATATAATTACCTGTGATACCATTATTTTACTATAGTAGCACCACTATAAAGGCAGTAAAACTGTAATAATAAGGTGAATGATCAGTGTTTACCTGTACGTGATGCTAATAGTGCAGTACATCACAGTGAAGATCAGCAGCTCTCGATACAGCAGCTTATAGATGCTTCCTTTCCATCGCAGCAGCAGACGATAAAAGGTGCCCAGACGCGCGTCTGCGACCTGCTGTGAGTACGTGACCGTCATCTCTGACGAGCCTCACAGCCCTCCTGAAGCTGACCTTTCACCTTTCAATTATTAGAGAGAAGGATGGACAACTACACATGCATGCTCAGCACTGAATCACAGTGCACACACACACACACACACACACACACACACAGATCACACGCTAGTTTGATGATAGTTAGCATGCAGCAACACCTAAACTGATTGCAACAAGTCAATTATATTCAAATGCATGCATGGGTAAAATGAAGCAAAACTAGAATTAAAAGAGAAACACAAAACTGTAAATCCAATGTAGCAAATGCAACTGCTTACTATTCCTCGTCTTTAGGCCTCAAATAAGAAATAAGCAACTCTACTCACAGCGTGTGATGTTGTGTGAGTTGATTTCGGTCTTTACCGGAACCGTTAAGAAGGAAGGAGAACATGAGACGCCCACACCTCCGGTCACTTGACCTGCTAATCTGTTTTCCACTAACAAAGAGGCATTGTGGAAAACTGGGGGGTTTGTTAATCTCAGCAAATCTTTCAAAACACAAGCACAAAAACTCACACATATTCAACTCGATCAATAGAGTCATGTATTAATTGCAGTTATGTAATGTAAATATGATGTCAATAATCAACCACTCCTAAATGATCCATGAGGAGTTCAGGCTCCGGTAAACACTCTGTGATGCTGAGGCCCTCAGCGGGTGTTTAGGGCTCGATGTAGGGCCCTCTAGTGGAGGAAATGCCCCGGTGTGTTTCATTAACCCCTGCCTGACCACAAGAGCTGCGGCTTCGTTCAGAAACAACCGTTCCGATCCTCCACACACGAGAACAGCATCTGAGGGTGTGTTTCACGGGAATGGAGAGACTGAAAGTGTGTGAAGAGAAAAACATGATCACTGCGGTAAGACTGATTTATCTGTTGTGCCGCTCACGCTGAATTAAAATAACACAGCATAGTGATTATAATCAAGGTATTAATCAATATTTCCCTTCTAAATATCAAATGAGTTGAATGACTTCTCTAAGCTTATGAGATTTTAAAGGAGAACTCCGGGCAATTTTTAAGTTAATCTTTATCGCTAGACCTTTGTGAGTACTGACTATAGAAAAAAAACGAACCAGATTGGTGCTTGCTATGCGGAGCTGCGACCGCGAATGCCCAGAGCTCCCCTCAGCTAAAACGGCAGCTATGGGGGCATGGACATAAAGAGCGTTTTTGAGCCTCTTAACAGACACAAAATGCAATTAAAATGTCTGTCCAACATGAACAGGGACCCTACATGTGAACAAGATGCGTTTAGCAATTTAGCCATTGTTTCAACTAACCTAAATAGTCTTTTAGACGGCAAGCTGTAGTCTCGCGCTGCAGTCCCGTGCTGTAGCCGGAAAAGGTAAACAATGTCCAGGTGGGAGGGATGAGCGCGATGGATTGTAAGGCGATAGAAACTAAACCATTTAGAGCTTTATAAGTCAAAAGCAATACCTTGTATTTAATACGGAACTAGATAGGTAACCAATGAAGTGATGATAAAATCGGTGTTATATGATCATATTTTCTTGATCTAGAAAGAACTCTAGCGGCTGCATTTTGGACTAACTGTAGCTTGTTTATTGAAGATGCAGAAGATGAATTATTGACTGATAGCATATTACGTAGCTTAGCAATGTTTCTAAGGTGGAAAAAGGCTGTTTTGGTAACATATGAAATATGCTTTTCAAAAGACAGGTTGCCATACCTGTCACGTATCCCGTTTTGGCCGGGAAAGTCCCGTATTTAACCCTTCTTTCCCGCCGTCCTCCCGTATTAGTATTTTCCCGTAAATCTCCCGTATTTTAACCTGCGCTATTAAAAAATAATAATGGCCCGGGGCGGATTAAAAAAACAAAAAACATTCGCAATCTGAGCTCTGTCACTAGCCACGCGATAACTGCCAACTGCAGTAGCCTACTACAGGTACAGTTGTCGCGAGGTTAGTGTGTTAGTGAGGTCAGAGTGACAACGCAGGAAAAAAAAAAAATCGCAGACGGATGATGGACGCTACGACAGAGACGGAAGGCACTCCTGCCACAAAACCAAAACCCTCATGTAAATACCGCGATCAATGGGACAGCGAATTTACTTTTCTGAAGAGGAGCAGGGTAGGGGACAGTCGCGCGTTTGGTAACTGCGACTTTAGCATCTTAAAACCTGTTAACCGTTGCCAGTGCGCCGGCGCATTGAAGCGTTTTTTGTTTGTTTAAATAGTTCAAAGTTACTATCAGATTTAATGTTATTACCTTGACAAACTATACATCATTAAAAAGATATAACACTCAAGTTTCAGTATTTGACCACTATTGTATTCTCAGAAACTTTGAAGATGTTTCATACAAAATAAATTTCTAATAACTTTACAAAACTTTGTAGCTATTAATAACTATTTTTTCATTATGACAATAATTAATTCTACATTTACAATAAACTGCCAGGTGTCAGCTTTCAAATGAGATCATACTTGTGATTTTAGTGCAAAGTGTTTATGAACTGTAGGCTATCTGTTTCAGTTTGGGTATGCCATTTCTGAGGATTTTTCAAAAGTGGGGTTGCAGCCTAAAAAGAATGCAAAGTCTGCAACAAATTTGAACAATAACTAACTAAAAGAGTAAAGAAAAGTTATGTGACATGTAAAGAAAAACTGTAAAAGAAAAGCAATATGAAATTAAAAGAATGTGTGGAATGAAAATAAAATGTAAATGTAGAGACAAGCAATGTTAAATGAACAGAAAATATGCAAATAAGCCTTTAAAATAAATGCTCTTCATATATACCCTTTTGTGTTTTCATTTAAGCTATAACACTTGTCTTAAAATGTAAGGGATAACGTGACTGGAGCTTGGTTGCGGTGGTGGGACTGTTCGCGGTGGGCGCCGGAAAATTTCCCTTATTTTCAAATCCAAAACTTGACAGGTATGCAGGTTGCGGTCTAGTATAACACCCAGGTCGATTACTGTAGCGGATAAAGTAACAGGGCATCCTACTATGTTAAAGTCGTGCTGTGAAAGGTTTTGTGGACGCTTTTTAGAACCGATAAGTATTACCTCTGTCTTGTCTGGATTTAATAAAAGAAAATTACGCGTCATCCAATCTTTTATATCATTAACAAAATCTGTCAATTTGGATAATTTAGCGTATTCATCTGGCCGTGATAAAATATATATTTGAGTGTCATCAGCATAACAATGGAAACTAATTCCATGTTTCCTTAGAATATTACCAAGTGGCAGCATATATATTGAGAATAATAAAGGGCCTAACACAGATCCCTGCGGCACTCCATAGTTTGCCGAAGTTATAATCGATTTTTCTCCATTTAAGTAGACGAAATGGTAGCGGTCAGATAAGTATGACCTGAACCAGCTTAATGCTTGTCCTTGAACACCAGTGTAATTTTGAAGTCGATCTAAGAGTATTGTGTGATCTATAGTATCGAACGCAGCACTAAGATCAAGTAAAACTAGTACTGAGATACAGCCTTGGTCCGAAGCTAAAAGTAAATCATTTGTGATTCTAACAAGCGCAGTTTCAGTGCTATGATGTGGCCTGAATCCAGACTGAAACTTTTCATAGATGTTGTTTTCTTGCAAGAAAGAGCCGATTGAGCAGGCACAACTTTTTCGAATATTTTTGACATAAATGGAAGATTCGAAATGGGTCTGTAATTAGCTAGGTTATTTGGATCTAATTGTGGTTTCTTAATAAGAGGTTTTATAACTGCCAGCTCGAAGGATCTTGGAACATGACCTAAAGATAAAGATGAGTTAATAATATTGAGAAGAGGCTCTTCCACTCTAGGTAACACTTCTTTCAGTAGTTCAGTTGGTATAGGATCTAATAAACATGTTGTTGTTTTAGATGAAGTGATAAGTTTATTTAACTCTTTTTGTTCTATGGTTGTAAAGCATTGTAATTGTTCTTGCGGGGTAATAATTGCGGCTGAATTATAAGGCGCGAGCAGAGATCGAACGTTTACGATTTTGATTCTGATGCTTTCAATTTTCTCGGTGAAGAAGTTCATGAAATCATTACTACTAAACTGTAACGAGGTATTTTGTTCAGAGGACGTCTGTTTATTTGTCAGTCTAGCCACGGTATTAAATAAAAACCTTGGATTATATCGGTTGTTTTCTATTAATTTGCTGAGGTGCTCCGCCCTGGCCATTTTAAGGGCCTTTTTATAACGTGACATACTGTCTTTCCACGCGATTCTAAAGACCTCTAAATTAGTTTTTTTCCATTTACGCTCTAAATTACGTGTTTCTCTCTTTAAAACATACGTAGTATTATTGTACCATGGTGCTATACTTTTTTCTCTGACCTTTTTTAATCTAATGGGTGCAACAATATCCAATGTTCTAGAGAGAATGGAGCTCATAGTACTAGTTAGTTCGTCTAGTTCATCTGTTTGTTTGGGTTCAGGCAGCAGCTGGGACAGATCAGATAAGCTATTTGTGTCATGATGGTACTATAGATCACAGGAAGCAAATGCGAGTGAAGATACTTCATTTAAACTCAGTCCAAAGCAGTAGCCAGAAGACACGGTGACGCAGGGACTTAAATGGTCAACCCGATGAGTGAAGACAAACGGTGCGAAGAATCCCAGGTGAACGAAGAACACACTCCAAGCACGATAAACACTCCACGGAACACGAGACGATCAGGAACAGGATAACCAGACAGGGACACACCAAACAACGATCTGACAAGGATGAGAGAACAGCAGTGAGTATAAATAGTGTGGTGGTGATCAACTGCAGCTGGTGATGTGATGATGAACAGCTGGAGCGGATCAGGTAATGCCATACAGACACGCCCCTCACACACGTGCGTTCATACAACAACATAAACACGAGACAAGAAGGGACAGAGAAAACGTCTACCGTGACAATTTGAGAAATGATCTATGGTGGATGGACGAATTGTTCTACCTGGTCGATAACGTGGCGCAGCATGACATATTATAGCAGTGCGTAATATGCAAGTTACCAAGTAGTGGTCAGTGACATCATCACTTTGCGGTACAATATCTATATCGGTTGGATCGGTTCCATATGATATAATTAAATCAAGTGTATGATTAAGACGATGAGTTGGTCCGGTGACGTTTTGCTTGACCCCGAAGGAGTTTAATAAATCTGTAAACGCAACCCCTAACGCATCATTTAAATTATCTACGTGTATTTTAAAATCTCCAACAATTAATGCTTTATCGACGTTGACCAAAAGATCTGATAGAAAGTCAGCAAACTCTTTTAGGAAATTGGCGTAAGGCCCTGGAGGTCTATATACGGTAGCCAATGCTAGGGATAATAGGGATTTTTTTCTTACATCTAAGAGCGTGACATTTAGCACAAGCACTTCAAACGAATTAAACCTATGACGAGTTTTGAGTAACATTAAGGGTATCTCTGTAAATTGTTGCAACACCGCCGCCACGACCGATCAGACGGGGCTCATGCTTATAACAGTATCCTGGCGGAGTAGACTCATTTAGACCAAAATAATCATTTGGTTTAAGCCAGGTTTCAGTAAGGCACAGAACATCGAAATTATTATCTGTGACCATTTCATTTACAATAACCGCCTTAGGTGTGAGCGATCTAATGTTTAGGAGACCTAGCTTTAGAAATTGTTTTTGTTCACTAATAGCGAGATTTTTAGTTTTAATAACAATTAGATTTTTTCTAGATCCCGCAGTAGATTTATTATTTGATCTTACTAAACGAGGAATAGACACAGTTTCTATGCAATGTTGTACACTAGTATTAATATCAATTAAATTGGTGCAGTAGAGACTGTGATTTGGATTTTTGGTTACTAGTCAAACGGTATTTAACATCTTGGAGATGTTATCCGACAGAAGATCTGCCCCGATTCTACTTGGGTGTAAGCCATCAGCGCGGAAGAGCCTTGGTCGCTCCCAAAACAGATTCCAATTATTTACAAAAATCAGTTTCTGCTCATTGCACCATGACAATAACCATTCATTTAGCGCAAATAATCTACTGAACTTTTCATGCCCTCGTCGGTACGTAGGAAGCGGTCCAGACACAATAATCGATGTTTCAGGCGATGTGCTGCGTACCGTATCGATAAGGCTCCTGAAGTCTTTCTTCAGAACCTCCGTCTGTCGCAGCCTAATGTCGTTAGCTCCCACGTGCAGCACAACAGCTCCGACGCGCTCGTCACCGTTCAAGATCCACTGCTGCTTCAATGTATATGTAATGACTGATTATAATTAAGGTATTAATCAATATTTTTCCTTCTAAATATCAAATGAGTTGAATGACTTCTCTGGAGATTTTACTTTATTTATATAAGTTACCAGTGTGATGACTGAAATGTTCTTTTCATGTATTCTTTAATGTCTGTATTTGATATCTGAATGCAGTGCTTGCTTATTTAACACAGCTTCCAGATATGAAATAGGGACTTGTTTTGTGTTTGAGAAAGGTCTTCAATGTGTTAAAACATATAGGGGTCATTGAAGCCAATAGTTTAAGGGGCCATTTCTTTGTAAAAGCCTTTCTTTCCAGTTAGACTAAAGTTTAGCTATCCTTGAGAGAAAGAACGCATTATCTTGAGGTTTTGAAAGGACTCTCCTGTTTATAGTGAGAGCCTGGCCAAATCCAACCTTGGAAAAGCTGTGTGTCGGTGTGTGTGTTAGTCTTCTTGGTTACAGGTTAAGGAACCACTGGCATTATTGGAGATTGACTGAGTTGTTGTTCTGGACATGCTGGTGCCCAGCAACCCAAATCTGCGACCTGGAAGGTCATGACGTGCCTAACTTCAGCTGCATAATCGATGGAGATACGCTTCAGTCTATCTGTATATGTGTGGAAAATTACTGTGTTTATCTATTTCATAGCCAATGAGAATCATTCATCCTGTAAGCAATGACGTAGCTTAGACCTTGGAAATCGTATAAATGCTGTGATCTTTGTAACTGTAAGCGGGGCGGCCTACGAACTCCTGTGCGAGTATTGAAGCTGACTTCTGCTGATGAAACTGCAAACTATCTTCAGTAAATATTTTCTTTAATTTTTTATAATTCTGACTCTGGGTCTTCATTCTTCATATCTGGTTCTGGGTCTTTAACTGTATACCCCCTACAGTAGATAACATACACCTGATATATTCGCCATTTTAACAGATGGACAGTAAGTTAGCAATGATGCAACCAGTGATGCTATTAATATTTATACTAATTTATGACTCAAGTCTTGGGTAAAAACCGTCTTTTTAGTGGTATGGGTGTAATGTAGACGCACGATAGACGGGAAAACAAACAAACTCCCAGCAGTCAACGAGGCTGACAAAAGCAGTCGATCGCAGGGCGAGCAGCAGTGAAGCAGTGTCTTGCTCTACGACCAACAACCAATGTTCAAACCGTATTTGCGGTTCCAGCCGTATAATGGCCAACAGTTCGAGTTGTAATTATGAGTTAAATGAGTTAAATGATTCAGACATATAGTAATAGTTACTTAGTGTATTAATAAATGGTTAATTAACATGTATTTCTACTGTAATTCAGGGTTAATTCAGGTAGTCATAAAACATTTAGTAGTGGTCAGTTAACTATTTTGTGAGCTCATCTAAAGTGAGGACTAGTTATGCCTTGAAAAGCATTTATAAAGGACATTTAGAGGCTCAGTTAAATATTTTGATGTTCTTTTATGTTCACAGTGTTGTTTGTTTCCTTTTTCTGTTTAGAAGAGAACTGAGTCTTTACATCTAATTTATAAATGCTTTACAAGGCATAACTAGTCCTCACTTTAGATGAGCTGCCAAAAATAGTTAACTGACCACTACTAAATGCTTCATAACTATCTGCATTTACTACATTTACTTACACTTAAGTGATCATATGAATCACTGACAACTCCTAAATAACTGGTTTGTAAATAATCCTATCCTTCATTTGGAAAGTATAAATTGATCATTAATAAAGAAAATACAATTACTAAACACAATATAGGTATGCTTCTAAATAAAGAATAAAGCATTTATACAAGAATAAAGCATTTATAGCTGTATTATAAACTTCTTATTAATGTCTATTAATGCTTTCTAAATTACAAATAAACTATTTACTGATGCTTAACTAATGATTAATAGCGTGCAGTTATTATAAAGTGTTAACAAACTTTCAAGTATTTTCAAACATACCCCAAAATACCTACTGTAATTATATAATGTTTACACAGGCATCAGAGATCACAATATGCATAGATAAACATATACAATAAAAAAAAGAATGATCAAACCATTAGTTATCAAAAAAAATTGAATTTTTTGAGGAAAGACCATTTGAATCCGTTTTTCATTCAACGGAGTAAAAAATACAGACGGCCCGGCGGCAACAGTTGGAAAGCAGAGGCGAGAAGACGCCTCTTATCATTCATAATATTATTTTTCTTATTTAACGCTCTCTCTTCATAGATACTTTCTATGCTTGGTTATACCAGTCCCTAACAATTTACTTGCCATTGTAATGTGCAATTGCACACACACACATATGTATAACTAAACACAGGGGACTATCGCTCTACACTGGCCAAGAGGGGACTAGACCTGCATCTCTTTCCGATGTCTACCTATACAACAGGGGACTCTCATAGCCTGCAATGGAACTGTGTGTGTGTGAACAGTGAAGTCTGTCTTCATTATTATTTTTCTCTCTTCATAGATACTGTCTATGCTTGGTTATGCTTTAGGGTTTATGACAGAAAATAGCTCTTTAAGATAACGATTTCAGGAAGTGAATAATGATTTTATTAATCAAAATTAACTCTTTTTTTTTTTTTTCAAAATGACCAGAAACACTACTCCCTTCTTGGGCAGTGTAGAGTGATAGTCCCCTGTTAGTAATATAAACGTGTATGTGTGTGTGTGTGTGTGTGTGTGTGTGTGAGTGTGTGTGTGAGAGTGTGAGTGTGTGTGTGTGTGTGTGTGTGTGTGCAGGTTTAGGGGGAGGGTTAGTGTAAGGGGACATAATATACAGGTTGTCCAGTATAAACGAACGTGTACGTGAAGCTTCTCTTCACGTACACGTTCTCTTTCATGTGTTCTGTTTAATATTTAAATATCCTATGTTTTCAATTAATCTCAATGAATCTCTTAATCAGACTCTTCAGATTGATGTTAATTTAACAGATTATATCTCTGGCTGCCTTTAATGCTAGACTGGACTGAGCACTGACATCAATTTTTAATAAAATATTTTTGTTTATGATCTGCCTTTGAGAAGTTTTCATAGAGCGAAGGATGTTACAGATGTTTTTAAGACAAAATTACACATACATAAATATAGTTGTGTCAAAATATGTAGAACTGTGGTTTTAAGGCAATTAACAAGACAAGACAAACTGCACATTTACTTCATTCTTGCAGGTTTATTAAGATGTCCTTTACAGTTAGGAAGATTAAAAGGAAAAGAAGAAAGTGATGCTGATGTTCAAGCGGCTGCTGCAGCTTCATGACGTTTTTTCTTGTGGTTTGGTCTTGCAGTTGTGCGCTGTTCATTCAGAATGTGCTGGTTTAACGCTGCTCTTATATTTTCCATTCCTCTGGCCCCTGGTCCAGCTATGGTTCCCTTCTACAAAAATATTACCATAATAAGAACATTATTTATCAAAATGTCCAAATGCTCAGAATGTAAGAGATATTTTTTAATTACTGATTTTAACATTTACTCTATATGCCATACCTGATTGCAGAAGGCTCTACCATATCGAACCATTGTGGCAATCTGTTCACAATTCCCTTTTATGAGATCATAATGTGCACACTGGTCACTTCCCATTAGTTCTTCAATGGTTTTGATCATGTCAGCCGTGCTCTGTGGTCTGTTTTGTTCATTGTCTACATTTTTCACTTTAAAGGGACCTGGTTTTTTACTGAATGCGCAGCCGGGTGTTGGGTTCTCTGTTGAAAAGTGATGCATTGTTAAAAGATTAATGAATGTATAATGGGTATGACAGTCTTTAAAAGATTTTGTAATAAATTTGAAAGACATGATGTCATACTCATCATCTCAAAAATGTTCTGATCTTCTGTCTTTCCCTTCACAGTCTCACCACCAACATATACAGCATAGTGACTAAATAAAGGTGTGCCGCCTAATATGGTTTGAGGAAATTCCACCAGGTCCCCAAATCTATACTGTGAAGATAAAAAGATTAAAATAAATAAATTATATATATATATATATATATATATATATGACATAACTGTAAACTGCACTAATAAACCATGCAGATACAGTAAGTAAATAAGTGAGTAAAACTGTGTTGTATATAAAATGTGTAAATCTTCTATCCTCACAGGTGCTGCTGTTGTCTGAGCTTTAACAACATGCACCGAGAAGCACAGCTGGAGAAACACAGCGATCAAAACACACTTCCCGCTCAACATCTTCATCTTTTATAGGCTCCTATATGAAAAAGAAACTCATTGAGACATGTGTACTGTCCTCTACAAATGTTTGACACTATAAGCAAAGATTTTCAAAAGAGATGCAGATACATCAAAGTGTTCTGCAATAGCTGATATTTTGGATATATTTCTCCCCAAATTATAAGATCGTGCTCTAAAACGATTAAAACAGCCATTTGAACATGTTTTTCACCAAACTAAGGTCAATGCTTTCAAAACAATTAATTAAAAAATTCCAATTCTTTAGATAGCACACAAAGTAATATCAAAACTATTGCAGTTTTCTCTATTCTTATGACAGATTTAGCTATATACACACACAGCTCAATTATTGGAATGAAAAATAATTATTTTTATTCCAGTTTATTCCACAATGAAGATCTGTTTTATATGAATAATATAAAGTTAAAAGTCCACACACATTGCTGCCACTGTATTCGTCAAGCCTCTTATTTCTAAGATTTTTTTATTCCAATACACAATATTGTTTAAACTGTGAATGTAGATTGTTTTTTAACAATAATTTAACACATTTTTTTTAAACCAAAAATATGCAAGTAAACCAACAACCCAAAATGGTTTGTTCCTCTACAGTGCTATAAAACTTGTACTCAAATTGTCCAATAAAAAATATCAAGTTCAAAACAGAAGCAAATCATCATTTTACATTTAATGCTAAGCTATTTAATTATATAAAGTATGTATAAAAAAAATACTTAGCCATGAAAGAAAGAAGGCTTTTACCTGAATTTGATGATCATGTAGTGAGGGCTACGAGAGACGGACGTTAAATAGTCATTTGCAATTATCATCTCATCAGAACCGTCATTCACGATTTACTTCTTATTTGAATAGACCCACTAATAAAACATTCACTTACAAGTCATATCGGAATATCTCTTGACGGCAGTTAAGACAATAAAAATGAGTGACAAAGAAGAGCAGAGCCTCAGATAATCCTGACAGACTGATAGGCTTCCATCTAAGCCAAGGCAAGTTTTTTTATATAGCACATTTCATACACAATGGTAATTCAAAGTGCTTTACATAGAAGGAATTAAAATAATCAAAATAAATAAGAAACAGTTAAAAATAAAAAAGGAAGTAAAATACAGTAGGCTACAAACAGTCGGACGAACAGTGGCACAGTGCTCATTCAGTAAATGCACAGTTAAACAGATGTTTTGAGTCTGGATGTGACTGTGACTGTAGGAGCACATCTGATCTCTTCTGGATCTGGTTCCAGCATAGTAAAAGCAGACTCGCCATGCTTACGGTGAACCCTTGGTACAGTATTTCTAGCTGATGGTATCCTAATGATCTGAGTGATCTGTTGGGTTTATATTCACTGAGCATATCTGCAATGTATTGAGGTCCTAGACCATTTAGTGATTTATATACCAGTAATAATACTTTAAAATCAATCCTATATGTAACTGGCAGCCAGTGTAAAGACCTGAGGACTGGTGTGATGTGTTAATATGTTCTGGTTCTGCTCAGCGTTCTGTATGAGCTGCAACGGTCTTATGGTGTTTTTGGGAAGGCCAGTGAGGAGTCCATTACAATAATCCACCCTACTGGTGATGAAAGCATGCACAAGTTTCTCTAAGTCTTGACTGGAAACAAAGCATCTTATTCTTGCAATATTTTTCAGAAGAAAAATCCAGTCTAATTTATCACCAGTCATCAAACATTGTTATTGTATTTGCATTGAAATTTTTCAGATGTTAAACATTTTTCAGATGTCTGGAGGTCAATTTGCACAGATGCAATCTTTAAATTTACATTTACTGATATAGCAGACATTATTCAAAGTGACATCACGAATGAACCCTACAGTGATTAAGTGCATGCACAAGTCTTTAAGTGTCTCCTTATAGAAGTATATGAACTATATATGCTTTTTTTATTACTACAACTGCAAGTCAATCTATTGAACCATTTACAGAGACTTTAAACCATGAGATCTAAAAGGATTTGTTATCCTGCAGTTTTAGTGAACAGCACAAAATGTCTTCTTGTCCATATTTATGAAGTTCTGTAAAATTTGGATTCAAACATTCAAAGTGATGGAAAATTATAGAAAAAATAGCTTTCTTGTGGTTTCCTAGTGGACAACATCAGTTCAGCGTGTCATTCTGAGTTGCCAAAACCTTTTTTTCCGACCTCCTCCTAAACCACTTGACTGATTCACTGAATCAACATTTATTTTCTCCAGTCAGCAGCAGTGTATGTGTGAGAGTAACACCAGTATGTGCACGTCACACGTGTATACATGCACAAACACGCGTACAACGGTCAACATGCTACAATTGACGCGAAAAACAAGGTGACCTCGAAAGCACCTGCTCTGACTCTACAGCACACACATTAAAAATGTGCTCAAATTCTGCTTAAACCCACATGCACGTGCGCACACTCAGCAGATGTTGCATCTTGCACAGTGTTTGTGTACACTAAAGGGTAAGAAATGGAGAATGAACACAAACACACACAATTTAAGCTATAGCCTAATATTAATTATTGATTAACTGCTCCACTGATCTGAGATGGCTTCTGGGTGAAAGCAGATGTACTGCGGATCCTTAAGGCCAGACACTACTGGCAAAAACAGTTTTTTCATGCATCTGTCAATTTTGGGCTTTTTGGCTTTTCACAAAGTGTTTTTTTTTTCAGACTAGTGGACAGAAAACATCCAAAATACACGTTTAACTGTATCTTTTAAAGCACTTTATCTATTTGCGTCTGTAGATTTTAATGACAGTAGATATCTTTAAAGGCCGTTTTCTATAAATATATATTTTTCCTCCTACATTGAGCCAGAAATTCCACTTCAGTAACACTTACATACACCAAACTTTACAGTTTTATTCTTATCTATATTATGAAGGTTTTTACAAAGGGGTTTGTTCATATACGATTTTTGTCACGATGACGTGGAAGCAAGGAGGGAGATGGATCCACATGCAGCACACTTTATTCAATAAACTGAAAACTATACAAAGACTCAGACAGGGGACTCACTAGGATTTTCATGGGGGCTAAGCCCCCAATGAGGGTATGTTTTTTTTTTTTAAATAATAAAAAAAAGTTAACACTTTAGTTTAGGATCTAATGCTCACTATCAATTTCATTGCCATGGAAAGGCAGGGTTTTAAAATCACTGTGGTCCCAAATGTGAGGCAGGTTAGGTAGGGGGGTTCGGGGTTTCCTCGAAAAAAATTTGAGGTTGGTAGGGGGTTCAAATTTTTTATTTCTCTGATATATGCATTTCAAGACATTTTTAAGACCAAAAAAAAGAATAAGAAATAGCTTTAAAACCATGTCAGTGGGCAGTAGATTATTTGTCAATACCTGCTCTCTCCTCATCTCCATCACTCTTTCTTTTTTTCTCAGCCTCTTCATCCCTTTCTCTTCCCCTCCTAAAGCTGGGCTTTTTTAATTTAGGCTACTAAAGGCTACAATTTGTATTATATTCTCAATATGTACACATTCATTATTACTCTTGTGCCTAACATGATGAAAACGGCTTTGTTAATGTTTCTTGTCCCCTCAGAATGACAGTAAACTAATTATTACATTACAGGTTACATAGGCCTATTTTCAGATCAAAATGGCGAAAATAGACTAAACTATATTAGTTTGTCTGATTATTTTTTGTCATTCGTTTAACATTTATGACCTAAAAAAATGTCAAATATGAAATGTTAAGTTTAGCTACTTACATCTTATCTCGCACTTGACCGTACGCGTCGAGTCACACTGTTAAAATTCGCGCTCAGCAGCGTCTGTGAACATAAAGCCCGCCTACTTTGATTTGATTGGTCATCTCAAATATTCTGACAGTGACGAGCAGTGACAGACCAATGAGGCTCAAATGAACACACACACACACACCCTGTCCTCTGTTTCTGACGTGCTCTCTGCTCGGCGCCACTGCGGATTGAAGATGAAGAATGCGCTGAATCTGATTATAACAAGACTGATGCGAACACGAATTTGTGTAGCCTACATTAATCACACATTTTTCTTAAATACAGGGGCAAACTAGCTAAACAAGATAACAAGGGGGCGTGGTTAATATGAAACACCTGGAGACTAATAGACATAATAGAGAACTGCTAAACAAGAAAAGACAGGGGAACACATCACAACATTGCTCATCCCTCGAGTGACCCTGGCGGAGGAGATCCCTCGAGTGACCCTGTCGGAGGAGATCCCTCGAGTGACCCTGTCGGAGGAGATCTCTCGAGTGACCCTGTCGGAGGAGATCCCTAGAGTGACCCTGTCGGAGGAGATCCAGGACCCTGGCAGAGGAGATCCCTCGAGTGGCCCTGGCAGAGGAGATCTCTCGAGTGACCCTGTCGGAGGAGATCCCTAGAGTGACCCTGTCGGAGGAGATCCAGGACCCTGGCAGAGGAGATCCCTTGAGTGGCCCTGGCGGAGTAGATCTCTCGAGTGACCCTGGCAGAGGAGATCCCTCGAGTGACCCTGGCGGAGGAGATCCCTCGAGTGACCCTGTCGGAGGAGATCTCTCGAGTGACCCTGTCGGAGGAGATCCCTCGAGTGACCCTGTCGGAGGAGATCCAGGACCCTGGCAGAGGAGATCCCTCGAGTGACCCTGTCGGAGGAGATCTCTCGAGTGACCCTGTCGGAGGAGATCCCTCGAGTGACCCTGTCGGAGGAGATCCAGGACCCTGGCAGAGGAGATCTCTCGAGTGGCCCTGGCGGAGGAGATCCCTCAAGTGGCCCTGGCGGAGGAGATCCAGGACCCTGGCAGAGGAGATCCCTCGAGTGGCCCTGGCGGAGGAGATCCAGGACCCTGGCAGAGGAGATCCCTCGAGAGATCCAGGCGGAGGAGATCCCTCGAGTTGCCCTGGCGGAGGAGATCCCTCGAGTGACCCTGGCGGAGGAGATCCCTCGAGTGACCCTGGCGGAGGAGATCCAGGACCCTGGCAGAGGAGATCCCTCGAGAGATCCAGGCGGAGGAGATCCCTCGAGTGGCCCTGGCGGAGGAGATCCCTCGAGTGACCCTGGCGGAGGAGATCCCTCGAGTGACCCTGGCGGAGGAGATCCCTCGAGTGACCCTGGCGGAGGAGATCTCTCGAGTGACCCTGGCGGAGGAGATCTCTCGAGTGGCCCTGGCGGAGGAGATCCCTCGAGTGGCCCTGGCAGAGGAGATCCAGGACCCTGGCGGAGGAGATCCCTCGAGTGACCCTGGCAGAGGAGATCCAGGACCCTGGCGGAGGAGATCCCTCGAGTGGCCCTGGCGGAGGAGATCCCTCGAGTGACCCTGGCGGAGGAGATCCCTCGAGTGACCCTGGCGGAGGAGATCCCTCGAGTGACCCTGGCGGAGGAGATCTCTCGAGTGACCCTTGCGGAGGAGATCCCTCGAGTGATCCTGGCGGAGGAGATCCCTCGAGGGACCCTGGCGGAGGAGATCTCTCGAGTGGCCCTGGTGGAGGAAATCCCTCGAGTGGAGGAAATCCCCCCCCCCCCCCCTGATGTAAACTGACTCAGGGGGTACTGTGAGCTTGTGGGGTGTTTCATCAGCCAAGCCCACAGTAAATGGCGAACCGCTCAAGTAAAGGGCCAGGTCAATATATCCTTCTGTGGTCCAGCCGGTATAGTCATCTGGCATTAGCTGAGCAATATCCTCATCCAGCCCGCTCCAGAACAGCTCCATGAGCTCGGTGTCATCAAATGATCCCAGATGACAGCAAGCCAAGAAGTCCTTCACATACCTCTCAATCGGCTGGCCATCTTGAAACATAGAAAGAAATCTTCTTAGCACCTGGTTTCTAAGAGCTGCTGGATCCATTTTGTGGTGAGTTCTTCTGTCACGATGAGGTGGAAGCAAGGAGGAAGCAGGATCCACATGCAGCCACTTTATTCAATAAACTGAAAACAGGACTCAGGAGAAGTACTCGGGACTCAGGAGCAGGACTCAGGAGCAGGACTCAGGAGCAGGACTCAGGAGCAGGACTCAGGACTCAGGAGTAGGACTCAGGAGCAGGACTCAGGAGCAGGACTCGGGAGCAGGACTCGGGAGCAGGACTCAGGAGCAGGACTCGGGAGCAGGACTCGGGAGCAGGACTCGGGAGCAGGACTCGGGAGCAGGACTCAGAAGCAGGACTCAGGACTCAGGAACAGGACTCAGGAGCAGGACTCGGGAACAGGACTCAGGATCAGGACTCAGGATCAGGACTCAGGAAATGTGTCATCAAATGATCCCAGATGACAGCAAGCCAAGAAGTCCTTCACATACCTCTCAATCGGCTGGCCAACTTGAAACATAGAAAGAAATCTTCTTAGCACCTGGTTGCTAAGAGCTGCTGGATCCATTTTGTGGTGAGTTCTTCTGTCACGATGAGGTGGAAGCAAGGAGGAAGCAGGATCCACATGCAGCCACTTTATTCAATAAACTGAAAACAGGACTCAGGAGCAGGACTCGGGACTCAGGAGCAGGACTCAGGACTCAGGAGCAGGACTCAGGAGCAGGACTCTGGGGCAGGACTCAGGAGCAGGACTCGGGAACAGGCCTCGGGAACAGGACTCGGGAGCAGGACTCGGGAACAGGACTCGGGAGCAGGACTCGGGAACAGGACTCGGGAACAGGACTCAGGAACAGGACTCATGAACAGGCCAACCACCATTGACAGTACAACACAAGAACTCACAAAGACTGAACTAAAACACAGGGCTTAAATATGAGGGCAAACAAACTAAACAAGATAACAAAGGGGCGTGGTTAATATGAAATGCCTGGGGAGACTAATAGACATAATAGAAAACTGATAAACAAGAAAAGACAGGGGAACACAGACTGACATCACAACAATTTTCCTGATTTTATGCATTTTATTCCTAAAGAAAATATGATTATTTTTGGCTGTTGACAGTATTTTCTGATTTGTGATAAATAGAGATATCCAAAATCACTTCTGTAAAAACCTTTGGCTCTAATATACCAAATAAATGAATCAATCATTTTCAACCTGACTTCATCCAATTTTCAGATTTTTGTTCTAGAAATGTATGCAAATTAGTGCATATTTAATTGGAACGCCTCATTTGCATATTTAAACATACAATTTCAGAAAACTTGTAATACAAAAAATGTTTGCTATTATTAATGTAATAAATCAACTAAAAAAGTATGGTGATCTTTATTAGTTATTTTTTTACCCTATTCACCTGGGGTGTCGGGAATACAGTCGGGAAGATGTGCGGTTTCCCTCAGTTAGGAAAATCCTGGCCGCCGATTGTTTTGAACTTGATGAAGAGTACTCTCCAATAAAGTCAGAATATGAATTACAAAGTTAACTCTTTTAGATTACTCAGTTAGAACGTGGAGCTCATACAGCTAAATATTACAATGGAGTCATTTCCCAGACAGCAACATAGTGTCTGCCCACATGTAACAGATGTGGGCCGGATCTGGGCCGACACTATGTTGCTGTCCAGGTTCTGACCGGCTGCTCCCATCTCTTAACCAAGTTTTTTACAGTAACAGTTTTGTGAAACTGTAAATAACTCTAGACTAGATACTTAAACCCTGAGCATGCGCATTCCTTTGTGTACGATTCTGTGAATGATTTCATTTGGCCGTATATTACACAAACATTAATGCTATAACTAGAATCGTAACCATAGTCGATGTAGTTGGCTCTAGTCAGATGCTCTAGTCAGATGAGTCGGTGAGAGAGAACTATGATTGGCTGTTCAGAATCAGCCAAAGAGCAAAAAGCAAAACTACGAGCAAAGAAGTCAAAACGGTACAGATGCCACTACAGGTACACCTGAGTCTTCTTTGGTGAATATTTTAATATTAAGATGAGCGGAGTGGAATAAAGAAAGTGATCAGCAGGACTGATATTCAGCGCTGCTTTGTTTTATGGTGTGTGTATCTGCAGTCTGCATATGTTTCAGTAAGACATTGGACAAACCTGAAACGATATGATTTGTTGTCCAATGCTTCACTCAGTTAACATCGCTAATAAAATGCTAATAAAATGTTTTCATGGCAAACCAATACTTCCCTGTTTACCTCTTAATTAAACATTTGGGCCTATATTGGTTGTAGGCTAGGACTATAATAGTTTTTAAAGCTTTTTTAAAGCTTTATTTTGGTCTTTTATCATAGACTTTTCACATTAGGGACACAACATTAGGAAGCTGCAGGTTCAGACGACTTGCACTAATAAGTCTATCATCTCTTTTATGAATGTGTTATCTGCATTTTCTCTTTTGATTAGGACACATCCTGGAGTTTCAAAATGGTATTGGGTGTGAATTTAATGTTTTGGCTACACATCGCAATATGTTGCAGAATTTTGAAATGCAAAAAATGTCAGGGAAATTCACCCTATCGACCCCTCATTGTGTGTGTTATAATCTTATACAAGGGATGAAATTATTTTCAATTATCCACACTCATTGTATAGCCATATAGCAAAGAAAAAAATCACTTGGAGGCTGTGTATTTGCAATATAGGTGAGCAGGGAGGACTGGAAGAATTTTTAAAAAGTGAAATCCCTCGAGTTTATTTAGTGTCACGGGGAATAAGAGAGGATTCAATTGCGAATGAAACAATAAACATTTATTCTAAAACACAGGTGAGAGTAGTTGAACGGTCAGATGAAGAAGTGGTGCCTGGGACGGTCTAGATAGCGCAGGGACTCAATGTTGGGCAACCCAGATCCTCCGTGGAAGTGAGAGGAACGATCAGGAAACCCAATCCACCGCTGAACAAGGACGGGAACGACGACAAGTGATCCTCAGGGAAGACAGGCAGAGCGAGCAATAATTCCGATAGGAAATCCACTGGAGACTCAGGAAATCAGCCAGGAGACAAGACACAAACCCAACGATCTGAAAAACACAAAACGAATGACAATAAATATAAATAGACATAGATGATGAGTGGCAGCTGGCGCTGATAATCAGCTGACTGGTAATCAAATATATGTATAATATCCCAGCGATGTATATGAGTATATGGTTTTTACAGTCAAAGATCCAGAGCCAGATATGATGAATGAAGACCCAGAGTCAGAATTATAATAAAGAAAAGGTTTACTGAAGATAGTTTGCAGTTTCATCAGCAGAAGTCAGCTTCAAGACTCACACGGGAGTTCGTAGGCCGCCCCGCCTGCAGTTACAATGATCACAGCATTTATACCCTTCACCAAGGTCTAAGCTACGTCATTGCTTCAGGTTGCAGTTTCTGATTGGCTAAGAACACATATATAGTCTAAGCAAATTTCCACACATGGATAGATAGGAGAGTAAGTCACCATTAGTCAAGATAGTTGTCGCACGATTCCTAGATTTAGCTCTGCGGTGACCTAGGAGGTCAGAGAATGGCGTCTTCGGGTCTGTTGTTGCAAGCCGAAGTGTCCCACAGCTCCTATACAAGACCTGCACAGAACATACAACACACACACAAAAGCACTAGGGAATCGCAGTTTCTCCAAGGTTGAAGAGGAGCTAACTATCATCAGGACAAACTACCAAAACATACTGATAATACATTCCCTCCTCAGGAAGAAGTACAGATATATAGACAACACATGCTGAGGGTCACATCAAAATGTATAAAAGCAGCTGGTTAACACTCACAGCAAACATTTGATTAAAAGTGCATTTAAATTATTCATTGAATATAGAAATGATTTATGTAGAAATGCTTATCCTTGATTATTAATCACTCATTACATATACATTTAAGCAGCAGTGGTTTCCAATCCAACCCCTTCAGTGGAGAAAAGGAGGGATCCAAGCATTGACTTTTCAGGTTCACCTGCGACTAGCTGATGTGCTTTGAATTCCTGAGGTTTACAGTGCAGTTTCCCATGATGCACAGCGATGAGAGGGTGGACAAAAGTATCTGATCGCTGACGTTGTCAAGCCAGTTGAACATATTTCATTTAAGATTAATATACACATCCCTTGATCAATTTTTACCTATCAAAGATCCAAATAAAGCGAGAGAATCTACCGGTGTCATGACAAATTCGGTCCTCCCTTGAAGTCGGGTCACCACAAACTGTCAATTAATGATTATTCTAAGTATTTCATTTACATAAATTTAAAATACGCATAGCTTACTATACAATGCGTAAGAAAAGACAATAGTGCATTGATTCACTGCATTAATTAATAATAATAATAATATCCTATTTAGTGAATTGAACATTTATAATGTTCATCACTTAATTTAACACATAATTACATTAAAAAAGATTGTAAATGCATGCAGGGTAATTGCAAATACGTGTATCATATCAGGCTAATCTGGTATCTGTAATGCTATGCTACATAAGTTAATACAGACAAAAATGGTCATTATAACGTATAGTTGATACTTTCTGTTTATTACTATTGGTTTTATGTACATATTTGTAAATAATTTCTTATTCTAAAGTTAGGGATTTTTTTACATCTGTTTTGTTGAAATAAATAATTTGTGAATACAGTCTGACTCTTAATTTTTTTAGTGGCATTTTAGTTGCATTTTTGCACATTTATGTGGCATTATTACAAAAACAGACACTTCAAACAACAACAACTAAAAATTTTAACCTTTCAAATATTTTCACAATATATAGCTAGCTATATAAAAAAGTTGTGATAGGAGCAGTAGGCCTAGTTGAATATATGGATCTATATGTCCCTCTGCTGGATATATAGAAAATATCTCTCCGTTGCTTTCTAATGCCAGTGACTTCATGCAGTCCTGCTCTCTAAAAGTGCCACTGATTTATCAGCTGGGTAAATTAATAAATACAATAGGTATAGTTAAATCTCAAACAGTGGGTAGTTTATAGCCACAAATATCGTCATGTCGCCAGGGGCGGTTCTGGGGGTTAGAACCGTTTTAAAGGGAACCGTCCCAGCGACAGCTTTTCTGAGACTGTAGGCTGTTAGATGTTTGGTTTTAAACAACTTGAAATAATTATGTAAACTTCGCAAAGCGTCTACTCTCAGAGAACAGATGTGGGTTACAAAATAACATGTTAAAAAAAATGGTTTAGTTTTGCTTTTATAAAGTGAGCGTGCATGATAATATTGCAAATCAATTAATTTTCCTATGTCAATTTCTGTTATGCCCATCTCTAAGATTATACAGCAGATTTTCTTTTGCGTTATTTGTTTTGTGTAGTATGTGTCAAGTTTACAGATGCAGATACATTAAACGTGTGTTATGTCATCACTGCTCTTTATTACACTACAATACAAGATTACGTGTCAAATAAATAAATAAGCTTGAAATCATTTTAGTTCATGTAAAGCGATTGCAGAGTGATACATGACCCAGTAAAAATTAATCCCAATAATCCTGAAAATATTTTAAAGGGATAGTTCACCCAAAAATTTTAATTCTGTCATAATTTATTGACCCTCATGCGCGCGTCTGCGACCTGCTGTGAGTAGGGGAGACCGGAGACAGTTGCAACACTTTTTGCATTTGGGTCTGTTACTCAGAGACGGTTTGGATTAGACGAACCAATTGTTTATAGAATAAACTTACATCTGTATGTTAATAGTCTAAACCATTTAAAGATAATTACAGAATCTACATTTTTCACAATTAGCATTTGAATTTAAGGAGTCAGATGTTGCAACTGACCCCGGGCCCGGGGACAGTTGCAACATTGTTTGGGGATGGTTGCAACATGTTACAAATACAATATATTACAATATATGTCGGTGTTAGCAAAATGATTATTATCAAAAATGTAAGTTATAATAATATTACAGTGTTATTTTATTCATCAGCTTTGATTAGATGACAATTATAGATTTGTTTAAATGATGGCCTTATGTGCAGATGTCAAATATTGAAATTGATATAAAATACAGTAGGCTTTTAGTGACAGGAAGAATGGAACAATTTGTAAGGCAATTAACTTTTATTTAGACTATTGTCATGTAAAACATTTTTTAAACTACATTTTATATAATATATATATACATACAACTTATGAAAAAGAGTTAAAAATACTACTATGTGGTCTGTTTTCATGCATTGTACGGGACTGTTGCAACTTTCCCGGTTCCTGTCAGCCATGATAAAACCACATGTGCTAGCTAAACAATTGACCTTGATACATCATACTAGCTTAAAGTTAACATATCACTAATTTAAACCATATAAGTTTGAGCTGAATCACAAAAACAGTGACAACAGTTTAACAAAAACAAAGCTCAAGAAAAAATACTTTCATACTCTAAAAACAGTTTTTCTTCAATAAATCCTGGAGAAGCTCAGGAATGTCCTTAATTTTTCTCTGGGCATCCGATTAAGCATGTGCAGTGTGAGTGTCATTACTCTAGCTTGTTTCTGGTTGGATAAAAAAGGACATGTTGCAACCATCCCCTGTTGCAACTGTCCCCGGTCTCCCCTACGTGACCGTCATCTCTGACGAGCCTCACAGCCCTCCTGAAGCTGACCTTTCACCTTTCAATTATTAGAGACAAGGATGGACAACTAGAACTACACATGCATGCTCAGCACTGAATCACAGTGCACACACACACACACACAGATCACATGCTAGTTTGATGATAGTTAGCATGCAGCAACACCTAAACTGATTGCAACAAGTCAATTATATTCAAATGCACGCATGGGTAAAATGAAGCAAAACTAGAATTAAAAGAGAAACACAAAACTGTAAAAACTTACTATTCCTCGTCTTTAGGCCTCAAATAAGAAATAAGCAACTCTACTCACAGCGTGTGATGTTGTGTGAGTTGATTTCGGTCTTTACCGGAACCGTTAAGAAGGAAGGAGAACATGAGACGCCCACACCTCCGGTCACTTGACCTGCTAATCTGTTTTCCACTAACAAAGAGGCATTGTGGAAAACTGGGGGGTTTGTTAATCTCAGCAAATCTTTCAAAACACAAGCACAAAAACTCACACATATTCAACTCGATCAATAGAGTCATGTATTAATTGCAGTTATGTAATGTAAATATGATGTCAATAATCAACCACTCCTAAATGATCCATGAGGAGTTCAGGCTCCGGTAAACACTCTGTGATGCTGAGGCCCTCAGCGGGTGTTTAGGGCTCGATGTAGGGCCCTCTAGTGGAGGAAATGCCCCGGTGTGTTTCATTAACCCCTGCCTGACCACAAGAGCTGCGGCTTCGTTCAGAAACAACCGTTCCGATCCTCCACACAGGAGAACAGCATCTGAGGGTGTGTTTCACGGGAATGGAGAGACTGAAAGTGCATGAAGAGAAACACATGATCACTGCGGTAAGCGTTCTGTGCTTGTATTTGACATGGAAAGGACTTTCGATGCACCGATTATATGGCATAATTAAAAATGACACTCTGTTAAAAGCAACCATGTTATTGACTGTTTCTTCATTTAATGCATCTGATAATGTATGGCACAATTAAAAATGACATTTACACTTCACTCTCTCTCTGTTAAAAGCAACTATAAATGTTACTGACTGCTGGATAAAGAGTATTAATTATTTCTTCTTCATTTAATGTAATAATGTTTATTTATAAATATTTAAATGCCTAAACATTTGTATATATCATTTATTATCAAGGTAATACCATGGTATTCATATAATTAACTTGAAAATAGCATTGTATATCATGGTAATCAGTATATATCAAAGCACTGTGGAATCATGTTTATATACTGTATATATATATATATATAAATATATATTTTAACCTCATATTTTAATGGTTTATTAATCAAAATTAAAAACAAATATCCCCTCCAGACATCACGTTTGACAACTACTGTATTTATTATTTTATACTTTAATAATAAGGATAAATGTTGTAGATCGACTATTTGTCCGTTTCTATGGTTAAATAGTTTCCGTTTAGTCTCTTCGAGAGCATGTTAGGTATATATTTAACTGACTACATTGTGACAAACATTAGTTCATGGTGCAACGCTTTAGTTACACTTTGATAAACTGAATGGACACTTTAACAGTGATGCATGCAGTAAAAAACTACAATGTCTTGTCTTCATCTCTGAACTTGAATCTCTTGTGTCTTTAACAGGCTGGCTGTGAGAAACGCAACTGAAGTGAACACTCTCAGGGCAAGTGTGTGTGTGTGTGTGTGTGTGTACTTTCCATGATGGACACTTTTGAAGGAATCCATCGTGTGCAGCTCTCCTGCTCTCCTGCACGATCCCGGTCTGTCCCGGGGTACGAGCTGCTGGTGGCAGGGAATTCTGGGATAGCAGTGTACTCATCACCTACGTTCTTCGGGAATGCTGATCTTACGGATCAGCACACAGCAGAGGAAGAGAGATGCCCGGTCGGGAGGTACGTCCAGACTTCACCTAAACAAAAATACCATAGTAATACTTTCTTTGTTTTAATAGCTTTAACAACAACCGGTCTAATGTTGTGTAAAAACTGTTAAAAAATGGTGACAGAGCAAAATCTTCCACCCACAATTGTTTTAGCGAACGAATAAAGAGGATGTAATCTCTAATTCTGCTGAATACACAGAACTGTACACACAATATCAATGTGTGAAAGTCAATCAGAATTAGGAACTTTTAAGTAACATAACATCACATAACAACAATAACATACACAACATAGCATAATAGAATGGAACAAACATGACAAACCAAAACCGAACAATACAACACAACACAACACGACATAACATAACATAACATAACATAACATAACACAACACAACACAACACAACATAACTTAAATCATAACACATAATGGAACAAACATGACATACCAAAACTGTACAATATAACAAAACATAACAACAATATAAACATAAAACATAAGATACACAACATAACATAACAAAATGGAACAAACATGACATACCAAAACTGAACAATATAACAAAACATAACATAACAACAATAACAAAACATTACATAACATAACATACACAGCATAACAGAATGAAACGAACATTACATACCAAAACTGAACAATATAACAAAAAAATAACATAACATAAAAACATTAACAGAATGGGACAAACATTACATAACAGAACTATACAAACAATTTAATACAAAATATCATTTACAGTACAAAAATAACAGAACAAACATGTTAGATCTGAACAAACAATATAGGCTAACAAAAATAAAAACATAACATAACATACAAAACAGAACAGATACAACAGAACAGGAGCACATAACATACAGAATAGAATAGAACCATTTGTTTGGGGCACATCACGTGATTCCTGGATGCCTCCACTGAGTCATGTGACCCGTGATTGACAGCTGGACATTTTTCCTGCTCAATCTCAGAGGAAAGTCTATCTGACTGTCCTATCCAAAACAAAACAAATCCAAACAGAGATTTCTCTCTCGGATCCGGATTCCGGAGTGTTTATCTGGATCAGATTTCTGCTATAAAGCTCAGTCGTGTTCGGAAAACCTCAGCGGGATCCACTGGTACTTTTTTTACTCTTTATTTCAGGAAGCGGAGCTGCAATTTTGCAACATTGTAACTTTGTTAGATTGTTTCATTGTCTGTGTTGTCGTCAGCGGGTCGCGGTGAGTCCTGTAGCCGGGCGAGGTGAGGGGAAGGGCGGGGAGTGCACACGGGAAATGCCGCGACTGCCTCGGAGCGATGACTTACATAAACAGGGCTGATTATGATCATAATCACAAACAAGCGTTTATTAATTCAAGCACAGGCAGCTCTTACATACTATATGAAGACGGGTGTGGCGTTATATTTTCATGACTGGATTAATTTGCGTACGATCCTTGTTGGGATTTTATGGGATTTTTTTATTGGCTAAAAATATGGACAGTTAGGAATCACAGTGGGATCTATTTGAGTGTTACTATCCTATAATCATATTTTTCTCTGAAGACTTGGGATATCCCTGTGATATATGAGAGTGTGATGTCCTCTTAGGGCTGAACGAATCGAATCGGGGGGGAAAGTGTGTTCATAAAGTTTAATCTTTACAGGAACCAACTTAAAGGGACAGTTCACCCAAAAATGAAAATTCTGTCATCATTTACCCGTCTTTAAGTTGTTCCAAATCTGTATTCTTTCTACTGCTGAAGACAAAAGAAGATATTTTGAAGAATATGGGTAAACAAATAGTTG
The DNA here is from genome assembly GCF_051911475.1 of Siphateles boraxobius. NCBI lineage: Eukaryota > Metazoa > Chordata > Actinopteri > Cypriniformes > Leuciscidae > Siphateles > Siphateles boraxobius. The sequence continues at coordinate 522,414 of NW_027509192.1, forward strand.
ATGACTTAAATATTTTGAAAAAATAAAATAAAATAAAAATAGTATGGAAGTCCCATCAACTGTTTAGTCACTAACATTCTTCAAAATATCTTCTTTTGTGTTTAACAGAAGAAAGAAACTCATACAGGATCGGAATAACTTGAGGACGAGTAAATGATGAAAGAATTTATAAACTATAAAGTGAACAGTTTAAAAAAAAAAATCTCTTTCCACTTGGGTTTTCATATAGGCCATATTGTTACCATAAAATAATTATAATTGTGTTTCCTGCAGATTGGTCGACCTGGAGCCAGAGCCGAGCCTCGGATTGGGGGGTGATGGGGGGCAGAGGAAGAAGATGCCCCCGGAGGAGGCAGGAGCACACAGACAAGAGACCTACAACATGTCCCGTCTGCGGAGTTCCTCTCTGGAGATCAAGGAGAAGGGAACAGAATTCCTCAGAGACCAGCTGGATGCTGCACAAAAGGTGCCACAAGTGCTATTCTTTTCCATTCTATTCCATTCTATTATATTCCGTTACATTCTATTCTGTTCTATTCTATTCCGTTCCATTATTCTATTCTATTCCATTCTATTCTAAACTATTAAAAGTAATGTTTTGCGGGGACTTTACATTTAGCGAAGAAAAAGGGTTTTGATGTTTCATTGTTGGTTCTTCAGATCAGTGTTTCGGATCTTTATAGCTCCAGCACACGGTTTCAGGTTACAAATTATGTGTTTCAGAGTAGTAATAACTGCTCACGTCTGTCAAACCATAATTGCAAGTTGGAAACGTAGTTTTTTGGTTAACTAGCCTACAACGTCACTCATTTGACTGTTGTGATGTCATGTCAGTCAAACAAAATGGCAGCAGTGTCAACAGTTCAATGATGGAGATACGTCTAGTCATATTATAGTTATTTTTAAATAAATGTTTTATTATTTTACTAAACTTATTTATTGTTTTATTATTCTATCTAATGATGATGGTGCCTGTTCGTTATTCATTATCTTCCAAGGCGATTTAGACATTAATGTACATGAATGTGAACTGCTTGGAAATAGCAATGAACCATTCAAATGTTCTCCTATTCAATTCTGTTTTATTGACCGCTGTCTGTGTTTTCAGGAGCTGAAGCTGAAAGACGAGGAGTGTGTCAGACTGTCTCATGTCAGGAATCAGCTCGAGCAGGAATTGGAGGAACTGACCGCCAGTCTGTTTGAGGTGGGCGGGACTAATGTGACATTATTGACACTGAATATAGAGGACTATTGTGTGGTGATGTAGATTTCAATAGTGAGACTAATATGTGTACCATAAAAAAACATGACATGCTCATGGATGGTTTTATTACATTATAAGGGTAAGTGGTCATCTAACTGGTCACTGTTTAAAGAAAAATATATAATCAATTTCCCTTCATAATCTCATTTTAAATGGTCCTGTTGTGTGACAAATTTATTTTTATTACAAAAATTATTTCACAATTGAAAATAGTTACTAGCCACTCAGCATTTTCAAACTGGCTAGTAGGACTGACTTCGTTACATGCCACTGCTGAAATACACACAAATTTAGCATGTGTTAATGTCAATCCCTGAATAAAACATATTATAAAGAATTTTTAATGTAAAAATATTTAATGTAATCTCACAATTATTATTAAATAAATAAATAAATAAATAAACACTGCAAGCATAGTTATAAAAACATTTGTAAAATGCTATTTAAAATAGTTGATCATGTCAGACCAGCGACATGTCCACTTCCCAGAAGTATTTCACGTCACAAACCTGTGTGTTCATCTCTGGTCTCTAGGAGGCTCATAAGATGGTACGAGAGGCCAACGTGAAGCAGGCGGCGGCGGAGAAACAGCTGAAGGAGGCGCAGGGCAAGGTGCTGTCGGTCTCTCTCTCTCACTCTCACTCTCTCTCTCTGTCTATCTCAGTCACTCTCTGCCTCACTCTGTCTGTCTCACTCTCTCTCTGTCTGTCTCTCTCTCTCACTCTGTCTGTCTCACTCTCTCTCTCTCTGTCTGTCTCACTCTGTCTCACTCTCTCTCTCTCTGTCTCACTCTCTCTCTCTCTGTCTCACTCTCTCTCTCTGTCTATCTCAGTCACTCTCTGCCTCACTCTGTCTGTCTCACTCTCTCTCTGTCTGTCTCTCTCTCTCACTCTGTCTGTCTCACTCTCTCTCTCTCTGTCTGTCTCACTCTGTTTGTCTCACTCTCTCTCTCTCTGTCTCACTCTCTCTCTCTCTCTGTCTCACTCTCTCTCTCTCTCTCACTCTCTCTCTGTCTGTCTCACTCTCTCTCTGTCTCACTCTGTCTGTCTCACTCTCTCTCTGTCTCACTCTGTTTGTCTCACTCTCTCTCTGTCTGTCTCACTCTCTCTCTGTCTGTCTCTCTCTCTCTCTGTCTGTCTCTCTCTCGCTCTCTGTCTGTCTCACTCTATCCGTCTCACTCTCTCTGTCTGTCTCACTCTATCTGTCTCACTCTCTCTCTGTCTCTCTATGTCTGTCTCACTCTATCCGTCTCACTCTCTCTCTGTCTGTCTCACTCACTCTCGGACTCTCTGTCTGACTTAGTCTCTCACTCTCACTCTGTCTGTCTCACTCTCTATCTGTATCACTCTGTCTGTCTCACTTTATCTGTCTCACTCTGTCTGCCTACTGTGCGTCTTACTCTATCTGTCTCACTCTTTCACTGTCTGTCTCACTCTCTCTCTATCTGTCTCACTCTATCTGTCTCTCTCTCTCTCTCTCTCTCTCTCTCTCTCTCTATCTGTCTCACTCTGTCTACTGTGCGTCTAACTCTGTCTGTCTCACTCTCTCTCTATCTGTCTCACTGTCTGTCTACTGTGCGTCTCACTCTCTGTCTCACTCTTTCACTATCTGTCTCACTCTATCTGTCTACTGTGCGTCTCACTCTCTGTCTCACTCTATCTCTCTCTGTCGGTCTCACTCTCAGTCTCACCCTTTCTGTTTCACTCTTTCTATGTCACTCTTTCTGCACATCTGTCGTCTCAGATTGACGTCCTGCAGGCGGAGGTCTCTGCTCTGAAAACCCTGGTGTTGACCTCTACGCCCTCCTCCCCGAACCGCCAGCTCCACCCTCAGCTGCTGTCTCCGGGCTCCAGCCGGTCCCGGGGCCACACGCGCAACAAGAGCGCCAGCGGAGCCCTCCAGCTGCAGACGGAGCCGCTGCCGACCGACGCAGCGACAAACCGGGAGGACAGAGAGGTGCACACACACTGCTGGACAAGATCACCGCCTTATAGTGTTGTCAAAAGTACCGACTTCGGTACCAAGTCGGTACTGAAATTAAAAAGATTTGACTCTTGCACTGTTGAGCAGAATCGTAAACACCTCTAATTGGCCATTGTTTTCATGCGCTCATTGGATATGTCTGTGATTGTCTACAATGAACAGCGCTTCAAAAACATTGTAAATATACATAAATGATGCTCTTCACCGAGCGCTTTAAAATTTCAGTACTGACTTGGTACCGAAGTCAGTACTTTTGACAACACTACTGGCTTTTAGAGACTAGTGTTGGTCTGTACCTGCATGATGAAAGTTTGATCACTGATTTCCTGCTGTTCTTCCTCTCTTTTCCTCCTCGGCCTGTATTTCTCTGATCTGTGCAGTTCCTGTTCTCCTCTCTCTGATACTGTGTGTCTGATTCCTGGTCAGCTGGTTAGTGTGACCTGTGTGTGAACTCTCTCTATGGCAACAGGGTACAAAGGGTTACAAATTAGAACTTTAGAACATATTTTTCTTTCTTGCTTGCTTTCTTTCCCTGGTGAAAAAAAAAGCAGCTTTTTAATTCAGCCCAAAAAGTGGTTTGCTGGTCTTTGCTGATTTAGCTGGTCCTGGGCAGCTGTAAAATACCCAAAACTCCCATTGTTAACTTAAACAAACTATTAAAAATCCTTATATATTATATAATCCTTTATATTAGATAAAAAATGACAAAAACACACAACACAATTACTAGAACTTAAACTAAAATGAAAATATAAAAATAAAATCTAATTCAAAATATTAATAAATACTTTAGTAGTATATAAATAATAGTCACACTTTACAATAAGATTCAATACGTTAACATACCTCTAAAGCTTTTAAAAGCATTTATTAATCAATTTCACCATTTACTAATACATTATTAAAATCAAAAGTTTTACCTGTTAATATTATTTAATGGACCTGAGCTGACATGAGCCAACAATGAACAGCTGTGTTTTTATATACTGACAATACTGTACTGTAATAAATGTATTGCTCATTTTTAGTTATTATTTGTTCATGCATTTAATTGCGTGAATTAATGGGAGCTTATTGTAAAGTCTTACCAACTATACTAAAATATCCTGAACCAGCAAACCAGCTTTTTCAGCAGAGAAACAAAACAAAATAGCAATCAACACATTAAAAAAAATAAAAAAGAGCATGAATTCATTGAGTGGTTAAAAATCATAAAGTGAATCTTCTGTGATGTAGATGGACTCAGTGTTGTTTGCGGAGTTCCTCTCGTGGAAGGACAAACCCGGTCTGGACCGTTCCTCAGCGTTCATCAGCAGGGTGTTCAGGGAAGATATCGGACCCTGCCTTTCATTCACATGTTCTGAGGTACGCCATCAGCTCTGTTATCTTTCTCTGTGTTCTCCGTTCCCTCAGACCTTCTCTCATGGTTTTTCTCCAGCTGTCTCAGTCTGTCCAGTGCGCAGTGGAGAACAACTCTCTCACCATCGAGCCTGTAGCGATGTCGTCGCTGCCCACGGTCAAAGACATCGAATGTGGAGGACCCAAGTAAGTCATGGATGGACTCACGGTAACTGTATAAACAAAACAGATCCGTCACCTTGTTTTCACACTTTTGGCCAATTTAAGGAATCAAATGTTGAATATTGCATGCATTTTACTGAAATTTAGACCGATAATACTATACTTTGTCAAATAATGTGCATTACTTTTCGTTATTTATATAATGACAAATCCAATCGAGTTTTTAACTCAAACTGAAAAACTAAAAAGTATGTGAACGCAAACAGTTTAGTTACGTGAGCACACTAAACAAAGGGGTGTCTTTTGGGCTCTACTAGAATAGGTTTTCATGCTTGAGTGTTCAAGAAACACTTTTTTTCCTCATATTCTCCATTGTTGCGGCTCCTCTCTTCCCAGTCTGTCAGTAACGCTCTGTTTAGTTCCTGTCTCTACGAAGCCCCTCCTTCTGAAAAGCACACTGTGCTCTGATTGGTCGGCTGGAGCAGTGTGTTGTGATTGGTCGAGCGCTTTGAGCGTGTTTGGGAAATGTCCCGCCCCTAAACCGGCAGTTTAACACACTACTAACTAACTCAACCAGGCCCCGCCCCTTTGTTCTGCGTATGAATTATTAGGAATATTTAGACGTGTTTGTTTCCGGAAGAAACTCAAAAAAAACAATGGAGGCGTTTCAGGGAGTTCAGAAACACTGACACTGATATAGAGAATCACTCATTTGATTACATGCATGGCCTAAATTTCCCAATACTGCATGCTTGAGTGCATAAACACTTACCTTCATACCAACACCTCTTTCAAACTGCTTACGCTCAGGACAATCCTGACTAAAGTTAAAATCCTTGGATTTGACATGTAGCATGTGGGACTCTATTTAAATTCTGCCTGGGGGCGACAAATACACATACCGTAAATCAGAGCAATTGCACTTTGATCTTGGAAGTCACGCTTTAATAGCACTTTAATCACACTTTAATCACACTTTAATCACTGTTTGATTTGGGGTTGTTTTCACAGCGTTTGCCGGACACCGATAGAAACGTAAGTGATTTCAAGAACCAAATGTGCATGAAATCCTGATTACACTCTAACACATCACATCGTCAGTTCCTCTCTGTATGGAGAATGTTTATTAGCTGATTTTTTAGATATAAATCTGGTAATTACGACATGGCATGACCACACCTATTGCCTGGTGTATCATTCTGTCCTGCTTGTGTCTCATTGGCCGTTAAGAGTGTTCAGGAATTTGATTGACAGCTTCATTGCCCAGTGTTCTCTTTTTGCTTGAACAGTAAATGTGCGTTGAGCGGGATGTCCCGCCCCTGCCGACATCGCATCAAACTGGGAGATAAAGAGAATTACTACTATATATCTCCGTCTAGCAGAGCACGGGTACATGTCTATATCACTACCTCTCATCCTTTATAACCGCATAAATTACGCAGGCTAACAGTAAACGAGATGTTAATTTCAGGAGGTTTTCTCTCCTCACAGATCACAGCGGTGTGTAATTTCTTCACTTACATCAGGTACATCCAGCAGGGCCTCGTCAGACAAGATGGTGAGTTCATCAACTGTAAACTAGTCTCCTAGAATTCACTTTCACATATATAAATATGAAAATATTTTATAATAAGAAAATGCATTAAGACAAATAATAGTAGTTAAAGTGTATATGTATATTTATATGTATTAATAATAATATATAATAAAATATGTATTTTATTTATATATATTATTTTAATATTTTATAAAAATCTATATATGAAATACCAATTTTATTTATTCATATATTTACATACAATATTGTAATAATATATATACGATTATATATACATTTATATATTTTTAATAATATATTTATATTTTAATATTACATTCATTTTAATATATTTTTTATATATATAAATATGACAATTTATTTAAGTCAAATAAGTGACCGAAAGTGTATATTTATATGTATTAATATATACAACAAAATATGTATTTTATACATATATACATACTATTTTAATATTATATTAAATAGTATATATATACATATAAATATATATAATATAATCTAAATATATATAATATTAAAATTAATGTAATATTAAATTATTATATATATATATATATATATATATATATATATATATAACAGATAAATAAATGTTTATTATATAAACATTTTATATATTAAAATAGTATATATAGATAAAATACATATATATATATATATATATATATATATATATATATATAATGTATAAAATATGTATTTTATTTATATATACTATTTTAATATTAATTAAATAACAAATCCCTTAATATTAAAATATTATATACCGGTGTGTGTGTGTGTATATATATATATATATATATATATATATATATATATATATATATATATATATATATATATAGGTACAATTCAAAAAATTTGATTATCGTGCAAAAGTTATAATTTTGATGATTATGGCTTACAGCTTATGAAAACCTCAAATTCAAAATCTATATTTTAATATTATATATCTAAAAAAATATTTTAATATTAAGTGATTTGTTATTGAATTATTTAGGTGGTATTTAAAAATACCATAATATACTACTAATAGTAAAATAGTGGATATTTTTATTACAATAAAGTATGTCAGAAGAAAACTGTAATTTTCCTCTGGTTGCAGTTCAGCAGATGTTTTGGGAAGTGATGCGTCTGCGGAGAGAGATGAGTGCGGCAAAACTGGGATATATCCTGACGGAGAAGAGCTAGAGAACCAGAAAACACACACACATCTCAACACTCACTCACACACTCCCATGACGGCGTTTTATAGCTACATATTCATGTATGTATTCAGGGAAACACTACAGAAGAATTCCCAGAATGCCTCTTTTCTCTGAGCCAATGGAATAACAGCATTACAGTTCTAGTTGACAGGTTTTGTGTTATTTTTGCTTTTGGAAGGACCGAACGCAATAAAAGTGCCACTTAACACTGAGGTAAACATCGGTAAGACATTTATATGTCAAGAAGTCAAACAACAGGACGTTTTCTTTCCATTTACCGGTAAAAAGTCTCCGACATTTAATTAGCCACTTTCAAAGTTCATAGCTTGAACCCTTATAGTCAAACCTATTGTTTTCAGCTCATCTAATGTTCCTCCGTTTACAAACAGTGACAAATCGGTCAAATCTCAGTTTGATAGAATTCTAAAAATATAGCAAAATTGGCTTTTATTTGCAGAAGTCTTATGCTGTGTGTGTTTTGTCGAAATTACAAAATTATATGCCGACATCCTGTATGTTCTTCCAAAAACAGTTTGACAAATATGTGAATGTTTTATATAATTCCAACAATAGAATGAGTTCTTGAATCATAAGGTCGTTCTAGAGCTTCATTTGATTTCACCTTGCAGTTTTGAACACTATCTTAGCACACTAAGGCGCTTTCTGTCCCAGCATGCTTTGTGCACCAGTTATTTCTGTGCACATTAACGGTTTACAGCTTTGAATGGGCAATCCTCCACAGGTCTTTTCTATGCAACCTCCTTAAAGTGCCAAGAAATGTGCCATGTGAGTTTGATGCACACATACGTCACTACCAGCACACATGTTATGAATGCTGAACCATCTTAGACACAAGTTATGGTACTTGTACCATGATGCATCACACTCCATATTATTCCCCTGTAGATAATAACTGTTGCTTGACTGACAATCGCTGTGTTACTGCACAAATACAGATTTTACGTGTTTACAGAGCCTTTTATGGGCCGTGGCCGCCATATTTAACTTGATGCGAGTGAAAACATGTCTTCAGATGGTTGTACCGTTTTGTTTTTTTAAACTGGAAATGTTTGGGAAATATGTGCAATGTTTTTTATCCTTGTTTTCATTCGCGACACATTAAATTTAGCGCCTACCCTCAGGTCCATTGCGTTTAAGTTATACTGCCTCGTCATGTTGAAATGACGGTGTGTGTTTTGAGTCTATTAAAGTCTTCAGAATATAAATTTGTGTGACTCGGATTTGTTTTGTGAATGTTGTCCCTGGAAATGTGCCAGAAAGAAGTGTATAGCATGTAAGAAACTGTGCTTTATTCATAATAATTTATGTATAAAAATCATGCTGGTCAAATATACATTTTTGGACTTCTACATGCATTGAATATGTATAATTATGATTTGATGAGATAATGGAACATAAATTAATTTATGATGCTTGAAATAATAGTTATGTCATATAATGTCAAAGCTTATTTAAATGCATCATACACACATGCATGCATGATGTCACAGCAAAAAGCCAGTCTCAATATGTGTACAAATTCAAGGCTAAGCTACAACAAAGCAAGGACAAGTACATCAGCTGATGTGACGTCACACGTGGGAGAGATTTACCTCAGACAAAAGCTTTTCTCAAGGGCGAGGACACTGGGAAAAATGTTAAAAATGCTTTGCAGGCTTGAACACGTTTCATTCATGTGTTTTTTCCATCATGGTTGACTGTGGTTATGAAACTGGAATATTGAACATGTAAACACACACCAATTGTGACCGAATCTGCACATTTTCCAAACCAGTTTTCCCTTGACTCCATTTCATCCTCCTCTCTGACAGCATTCTGCCTTCACCGTCTCCGCTTTCCGAAGGAAAACTCTGCAGGATTGACATTCTAGTATAAGTATATACTAGTTTAAACATACAAAACAACTGCTTGAACTGGAGATTCAGTCCTTCCAGAAAAATGCGGAGTTTTTTTGTGATTGTTGCGGCCAAAAATCCTTGATTATGTGGCACGTTTTCTTAAAGGGGTGGTAAAATGCCCTTTTCACAAGATGTAAAATAAATCTCTGATGTCCCCAGAGTGTGTGTGTGCAGTTATAGCACAAAATACCCCACAGATATTTTTATATAGCATGTTAAAGTTGTCCCTTTTTGAGGGTTAGCAAAAACACATCGTTTTATGCCGCGCCCTTTAAATGCAAATGAGCTTGAGCAGAGGGCGGGGTTTCGAGAGCTCTTGTGTGTTAGCAGACACGCAGACACACTAAAACGACAGAAACTGTTCTGCCCTTAATGTTAAAAGTGACAACATGTAGAATTCAACAGGACGTCTCTGAATGGTTAGTTGATGATTTATGTTGCTGATGTGGAGTTAACTATCTTCAATTAGCATATTCTGTCATGATAATCTATAAATCGCTCGTTGAGGAACTGTTGTGAGATGCACACAGAGTGACTTTTTATTGAATGTGAAAAGGAGGATGCTTAAGTTTGAGCTGACTCACAAATGTACTCTTAAACAACAACTTTTCCTCTTCTCCACATGGACTGCGTGTCCCGGGGGCGGGGTTTATGTACATTTTAGGGTTGCTGATGTCACTAACCCAGGAGGAATGTCGTGTAGTCTCTACCAGCTGTTTGTTGTAGTCCTTTGCTTTGAACTTTGAGCATTGTAACTTTGCAGAAGTTGTTTATGCTCAAACAGCAACATTTAACACTAGCTAAAGTTAGAAAAGTGAAATCGTGTTTTACCACCCCTTTAAAAAAATGTGATGGAATATGCGGGATATTTACGCAATTTTATGGGATGAAAGTGCGGGAACTTGCAAAAACTGCGGTTTGATGAAAAAGAGAAAAAAAGTGATTCCCCAACACCCTGTTCTCACTAGGCTACTACCTTAATGTAAAGAGTCATTTCTTATTACTTCCTATGTTTACATCTCGCAATTCTGACTTTATTTCTCAGAATTACGAGATATAAAGTCAGAATTGCGAGATATAAAGTCGCAATTGCGTTATAAAGTCAGAATTGCGTGTTATAAACTCACAATTCTGACTTTTTCTCTCAGAATTGCATGTTTATATCTCACAATTATGACTTTTTAATATGCAATTGCGAGATATAAAGTCAGAATCGCATGATATAAAGTCGCAATTGCGTGTTATACATTCAGAACTATTCTGAGAGAAAAAAAAGTCAGTCTTTTTTTTCCATAGAATTGGACTTTATAACTCGCAATTGCGAGTTTATATCTCACAATTCTGAGAAAATATGTCAGAATTGCGAGATATAAACTCACAATTATGTGTTATAAAGTCGGAATTGCGAGAAAAAAGTCGGAATTGTTAGTTTTTTCCTCTCACAATTCTGACTTTATATCACGCAATTCTGACTTTATATCACGCAATTGCAACTTTATTTCACACAATTCTGACTTTATATCTCGCAATTCTGAGAAATAAAGTCACAATTATCTTTTAAAATGTTTAATTCTGTGGCGAAAACAAGCTTCCATACTGTTTTACAGCTTTTCGATGATGGTCACGTCGCGTAATTACTACACTTCATAACGTTCCCATGGCAACAGGGGAAAATGGCTGCTCTTGTGTGAAGTAAACGCAACATTTTTCAACTTTCTGCTAAGATATATGTGACTTTTTTGCAACGAAAATGCGGGGATTATGAAATCCTGCATGCCCCGCATATTTTGCGCGGAAATCGGCAAATTATGCGTTGAAAGTGCGGCATATTTGTAAAAATGCAGCCCCCGCATAATTATTGCGGACTTGATTATGCATTGAATTATGCGATCGCATAATCACATTTTTCTGGAGGGACTGGAGATTATGACGCACCTTTTGTACCAGGCGAGGAAGAGCAGAAATAAAGCCACGCCCCCTAGGACTGACATCACTGACGCAACAATGGAGGAGGCAGAAAGGGGCGGAGCTGCAGCTTCTACATATGCAACAAAGAAAAGCTCATTTATGTGATTATGATTAATATATGCCATAGATGTCGGAGACTGCAGGTGATGGATGCTGCTCACCTGTACAGGTGTGACCTCCAGGTGTGTTGAAGCACTGCAGGTGTGGAGGGCAGACGGGCGGATGAGCAGAACATTCATCGATATCTCAAAGAACCAATAAAAACACTGTTTTAATAAACTGGCTGTAAAATGAATCAGTTCAAATTTTATTATAATATTTAATTTAATATTAATCGTTGAATATTATGCCATTAATATTTACCACATAATCTAATGTTATTTTACATTTAAAATTTAATTTAACTTAATTGGTCAATTGTTAGGAAATAAAAAAGCAAACTTTTTATAGGAGAATGATAATAGGAAATTCAATAATGATTAAAAATAAGTAAATTAAAAGAAAATGTACATACTTTTATGTCATGCAAGATATTATTGTAGCATGACATATATTGTAAGATAATGTCAGGAAATTCAAATATGGTTTGAAATAAGACCAAGTAAATAAATAAATAATATGTCATAATTTATCTTCTTATGTCATATAAGCTATTATTGCAATTTCTTTGTACACTTTATATTTTCATGAGTGTAAACATGACAGGATTTTAAATAAGTTTTAACAGAACATTTTCCAATACAGAAAAAAATAATAAATGCTGTAGGTTTTTACATTAATATTAATTGTTTCATATTTTTTCATTAATATTTACCATGTACATTTAATTCAATTTAATGACTGTCTATGAATGTTCAAACGTCCAAAAGTTTAATAGTAAATTTATTTACAATGAAATAATACTAAATGGATTAATTTATTTAATAGTAATTGTTTAATATTTTATCATTAATATTTATTTAATTTAAAATGTAGTCTACTGTTATTTTACATTTAATATTTATTGTAATATTTGATATTTAATTTAGTTTAGTCTGGTTTAAAGAATGTCAATGAAAGTCCTAACATCCAAAAGAAATGAGTAGATCATTCATCAATATTTGAAATAACCAATAAAAACATTGTTCTAAATTTTAATTTTAAATAGCCAATTTCTAAATTTAATTTAAATATTTATTTTAATTTAATATTTAACATAAACTGTTTAAAATTTTATTAATATTTACTATTTAATTTAATATGTAATCTAATGTTATTTGACATTTGATATTACATATTTAACATTTAATATTACATATTTAATTTAATTTAAAACACATGAACCTTGGCAGGTGGGTGGTTGTGCGCTCCAGCTGTGAGTGTTGGGGTCACAGGTGACGTGTGCGGCTCCCTGGAGAAAGTATCCAGTAGGACACTGATACATCACGGCAGAGTCACACAGCACAGAGAAACCCAGATGCAACCGCGGGACGGCACCACAGACCGGGTCTAAAAATGAGACCAAAACATAGGTTGAATATGAATAAAACACATAAAATAAAAGGATTATTTGATTCCCTTTATTCTTTCGGTCACTATTACCAGCGTCTGGTTCCCTCCACGCTGAGAGGTTCATGTGGGCGATGCGTGTGCAGGGCAGCAGGTCGTCAGGGCGGAGTGTGTGTGCGAAGGGATCATGGGGCACCAGACGGATGTGTGTGTTGTCACAGATGATGCGGGACAGAGATGTGGTGTGGAGAGCGTCTCTCTGAGCTGAGCTGAACACACCTTCACTCTGCCACCAGAACCTTAACCAGAATTACCATTTAACCCCCATCCTTCCCTCGGGGCATTTTGACCCAAAACAAATTTTTAAAACATGTTTAAAAAATTGAGTGTTCATCAGAGGGGTCCAAGACCCTAGGACTTTTTTCGCACTTGAACCACGAATACACACAAAAAAACAATTTTTTAAAGGATTCGAGGAGTTTTGTGTTAGAAATTTAAAAAAAGTAACAAATACTTCAATCGCGGGACAATTTGACCCCCTTAGGAATGAATGGAATGCGAAGAATGCTTCAGTACACATAGAAAAAACTCAAACTATAAATGTTAAAACCTTACCAAAAAAATTATTTTAAAACATTCACATGTGTATCTAAATGTATACTGAAGAGAAACTGACTTTAGGACCCAGCGGAACAGCTCATTTGCTCCATATAGAGCGGTAAGGCCATCAAGAGTCATGAAATATTGTGTTATATTATTTTTTTTCCACAAAAGGTCGGCAAAGACACACAATGTAGGAATTTTGACCTGAATGCATGAAATTGCGAATTATTTTGAATTTAAGTTGAAAGAATGTGAGGAATGTGCTTAAATGACTATTTATCAATTATTTATTAAAGGTCCCGTTCTTCGCGATTCCATTTTTCAAACTTTAGTTAGTGTGTAATGTTGCTGTTAGAGCATAAATAATACCTGTAAAATTATAAAGCTCAAAGTTCAATGCCTAGCGTGATATTTTATTTAACAGAAGTCCCCTTCCAAAGCCTACAGCGAACGTGCGGTTTGGACTACATCCCTCTACTTCCGTTTTTAATGACGTAATTAGAACAGTTTTTTGACTAATCTCCGCCCACAGGAATACACAAAAAAAGGGGGCGTGGTCTTGTTGAGCTCCCACGGCGAAGAGGAAGAGTATCGAGTGTGTTTGTCTTCATGTCGTCGAGACGCTGTTATTTTCATCACCTTTGTTTGGCCTTCCCAGGGACGCTGTGCTTAGAGATAACTGGTTACAATTTATGTTTAACTCGGTTCCCGAAAAATATAATCCTCATTTAAAACTATGTGCAGCACATTTTGCCGAGGACAGTTTCCTCAACCTCAATCTCAATCAGTTTAATGCCGGATTCGCACAAAGATTGTTCTTGAAAGATGGAGCAGTTCCCTCTTTGTCTGGAGAAGGCGTTGTTTATGGACCAAAACCGGTAAGTGTATTTTATTATTTAAGTTGGTGCGTTTAACCGTTTCTGTAACTAATTACACAAAGTGCAACGCTGTTTAGCTTTGTTAACTAGATGGGAATTGAAACTAATCCAACAAACCTTTTAAATAAGTGTAGTATTTCAATCAGACACCATCGATTGTTGGTGTTTGTAATCATCAGTTTAAATTATTTGTTGATTATATCTAATGTTTACTGTTTAACCACATGGTCGTTTAGCTGCAGCAACGCGAATCATTGTTCTATGTTTATGTAACGTTACTTACTGTAGTAAAGCCATGTTTGTTTACTATTCATTGCCAAGCTATTATGCTACACTAGTCATATGTACGAAATTGTAACTGTAAGAGGCGTGACCTTTCCGGGCAACGTGCGATAAGCTGCTGTCGAATCACAACACAGGATCAGAACTCGTTACGTATTTCTGGAGGAGGGACTTCATAGAACAAGGAAGTCATCGGCCTGTTTTTTGGACAGTGAAAACAGCTGTATACAGATAAGTAAATTGTGTGAAAAATACTGTGTTTTTTTACACGCGAAACATGAACACATGTTATATTTCACACTGTAAACGCAATCAAAGCTTCAAAAAAACATGAAGAACGGGACCTTTAATCAAATTTAATAATTGAAAGGTAAATTTAAAAAAAAGAGTAAAAAAATAGAAAGATTATTATCAAAATGAAATAAAAAAAGTATAATTTTAGGGCTTTGGGTCATTTTGACCCGTGAGGGAAAAATATGTTACAAAGTGCGGTGGGTTAATTATGTACTTCATATCATACATATAAATTATTACATTGTTTAAATTAATAAATTTTGTACATTTCTGAAAGGCATAACTCTAAATTGTAATGTGGACTCATGCACTTTCTGTAAAGCTGCTTTGAAACTATGTGTATTGTGAAAAGTGCTATACAAATAAATGTGAATTGAATTGAATATCATGCCAGATTGAAATCACTCAACGTTTAAATAAACAAGAAGTGTAACATCACGCTACCGGTCACCGTCTCGGAGCGTTCTGAACTGTTTTGCGATCAGGCATGCCAGCAGCGACCCCACACGACCCCCGGCCAGAGCGGGCTCTGAGATCGCCCCGACCCACACGTCTATGTTCTCGGCCGATCCATAGAGATGCAGCAGCTTCCTGGCCAGAACTACATTACCCAGAATCCCTGTTAAATCAGACTCGTTCGCAGGGGCAGAGAGGCCGCAGAGCTTTCGCCACGCACTGTAACCTGGGGAGAGAATGACATCACTGCAAGTCTAGCACAGCATCCTCACCCAGATTAAGGTCAATTAGTGAAATTCGTCAATTATAAGAAAATTAAATTAGCAAACTATTACTATTACTAAACTATTATTAAATATTTCAAATTATAGGGGAGAGATCATAAGAAATTTAATAATGATTGAAAAAAAAAGTACATTAAAAGAAAAAGTACAAGCCTTCTTATGTTCTTATGCAATTAATTATTGTATTTTGTCCCTTTTTTTCAGAAATTTTAAATCAAATTAAAATAGTTTTTTAGATTTGTTATGATTATTAGACTACTGCGTTTTGTAATGCAATTTTGTAATGTTTTAAGTAACACATATTCTGTATTTCTTTATATAATATGACTTGTTTTCCTTTTCTTATACAATGTTTTGCATTTCAAACAAATGCTGGCACTTCTGCTGAGAAAGCTTGTTTTTTTTTTCATTTTATTTGCATTGCTGCTCAAAAACATTGCACTATCAAAAGGCAACAACCAATTTATATATCAAAAATAATTCTGTAATATGCTTAGTAGAGTGCTTATGCAGCCATCAATTTCTTACATGGCATCAGAATCAATAGCAAGCATTAGTTTCAGCATTTTAAATGACTTGTGAGTTTGTAGTTCTGTTAGGATGCTCCCTCAGGGTCTTGTTTACACCTGGCCACATCATGTGTTTTCTGTGACCGGATAGCTATCAGATCGTGAAAAGACCAGGTGTAAATGCCCTCCGAAACGCATTTGAGAAGAATTTAAATCCGATCGCTCAAACAAACCACATCAGGAGGAAGTCTGAGACGCTTTACAGACGAAACTGGACAAGTCTAAATGCATCTGGTAGTTGAAACAACATATGTAAATTTTCCTCCTCCCAACAATGTTAAAAATAAACATGTGAGAGCGTGATATAGGCTATATGACATGTTCAGAGGTGTCAAGTAACGAAGTACAAATACTTTGTTACCTTGCTTAAGTAGAAATTTTGGGTATCTATACTTTACTGGAGTAATTATTTTTCAGCCGACTTTTTACTTCGACTCCTTACATTTTCACACAATTATCTGTGCTTTCTACTCCTTACATTTTAAAAATAGCCTTGTTAATCCTATTTCATTACGTCCGGCTTGTCATCGTTCAAAAAAAATAAACGAATAAACGATAAATCGCACCATCCGGAGAGAGTGATTGTGATTGTGGTTGGATGAGAGGTATAAACATATACTGTACCATAGACACCCTATTGGTTTCTGCACATGTAGTACACATATATGGTTCTTTAATGTATTTGCAATGTACTAAAATGCATTCATTTTCAATGGGCATATATGCGGCTGAAACAGGTAGCCTAGTGCATCCCAAATTTTTCAACATTAACATTTTAATATAACATTATAGTCATTATGGCCTTTAGAAAAATGTTTTTTGAGGAGGTGTGGTAGTGCAGGTGCGGCCTAAGCTTTTGTCCTTAATGGCATTTTTTTCCTTACATTACTTTTACTTTTATACTTTAAGGAGTTTTGAAACCAGTACTTTCACACTTTTACTTGAGTAAAAAGCTTGAGTTGATACTTCACCTTCTACAGATGTCTTTTTAAACCCTAGTATCTATACTTCTACCTGAGTAATGAATGTGAATACTTTTGACACCTCTGGACATGTTATAGCCAGATATGACGGCATCACTGCAGATGAGCAGCAGAGCATCTCTTTAGCAAGCCAACGTGCAAACTATCGCAAATCGGAGTTAAAGTAAGTCGCAGACGCTTAACACACAATCATCTTCTTTAAAAAGAAACAAAATGATCTTACCATGATGAAAGGTGCATCATATCTTCCGCTGATGCTGCTCTCTCCTATTGCAATCTTTGATTTTGAAATTAGCTGATGATCATATCTGTTGCACTGTCTTTTACTATGCCTATTGTTCCTTTAGTAATTTATTGTTTTGTACTGTCCCGTATTTTTTGCACACGTTTGCACGTGCACTTATGGAGGAAATTTTATCTAGTTTGTATAGTCTCATGTGGTTCTGTGATTGTCCTATGTTGTTTTTATGTAGCACCATGGTCCGGAGGAAAGTTGTCTCGTTTCACAGTGTACTGTACTAAACTATGATTGAACGACAATAAAAAAAACACTTGAACTTGTTGCTTTCGATGACGTGAACTCCATTAAATCTGCATATAGCGCGGGAATTGAAGATCGGATTTATATCCGTTTTACGAAAACACATTTATGTGACCAGGTGTAAATGGAATCGTGTTGATAAATCAGATATCTATCTGATCAGTAAAAACACATGAAGTGACCAGGTGTAAACAGGCCCTTAGAAGGCAGCTGCCTATATAGGTAATCGGTGATCTAATGACAGGCTGTTGACTGGCACCTTGTAAGCCGTGATCTCGTCCCCTCTGCAGGTTTAGCGCCGCTAGGTCGAGCGGCAGCCCTCCCTGAGCCTGGAAAAGCCTCTCGGTCAGCTCCTCCACCATCATCTGATCTGCTGTCTGCAGTTTAGCTGGGGACAAGAGTAAACCACGCAGCACAGGATCGATGCCTCCTGCACACACACAAATGTTCATTATGCATCATCATAATCTGATATGCATGATGAGTAAATTAGCATGCAATGATAAATATTGGCCTATTTTTCTTCTATCACATTTTGAGTGTCTGTTTGTCTGGAGCTGCTGGAGACTAACAACCAACTCTTGCTTGTATTTACACTTGAGTATTGTTTCCTTGTCATTCATTTGTCATAAAGTCACATCCACTCTTGCATTGAAGCAATGAAGGGAGGGCTGTGTTTGTTTCGGTTGATTTCAAATATTAACAGTGTTTCTCAGAAATCGCTTACTGCACCTTCAAGTGTTTATTTTAATACACTTTTTAAATTCTTGTGTCTTTAGATTTCATTTACAATACATATCTGTAAAGGCTTTGAGTCAGAAATCTCCACTTCACTAGCTTTACATACACCAAACTTTATTACTATCTATATTTTGAAGGTTTTTACTGAGGGGTTTTCATGTATATTACCATTTATATAACAATTTATTCCTAAAAACATGGTGAAATATTTTCTTATTCTGGATGTAAATTTTTTGGGGGGATTTATGAAGTGATAAAAAGAGATTTCCAAAACCCCTTCTAAAAAAAGTTAGACTCTAATGTCAACAAAATAAAACAAGCATTTTGAACCTGGCTTTATACAATGTTTGGATTTCTGTTCTGGAAATTCATGCAAATTAGTGCATATTCCATGAATAATAATAATAATACATTTTATTTAAAGCGCCTTATCAGGACACCCAAGGACACTGTACAAAGCAGATTAAAAAACATTAAAACAGTAATCAATAAAATTGGCAAGACAACATTAAAGTGATATGGGTCAGGTGGAATATGATTGTCTAAACAACAGAGTTTTGAGTTTGGATTTGAAAAGATTAAATGAGTCATGAATGCATCAGTAGCATATTAAAACTTAACATTTAAGAGAACTTGTAATATAAAACAACTGTGATTTCATTGTGAAATATGGTGATATCTGTTAGTTAAGTGTGTTTGTGAAACGAACCCTCTTGCACCATCCTCCAGGATGCAAACAAAGAGTGGTGTAACGGCAAAGCCGGGTGTTCGGGGCTCAACCGGTAATCGGGTCCGAGGCGGTTCACAACCGGGTGCACGGTCACGTGTGCAAACCGAAATGCAGCGGTGGAGAAAATGTTGGAGATGCTGGGGTCCGCATCAGGGTCGTAACCTTTGTACGAGGGCATGAGGACCAGGTTAGCACTGCGGCCCAGGACATGTGGCAAGTAGTGATCCCATGTCAAGATCTTCCAAAACAAGATTCAGCAAGTCCGATGCATGAATAAATAAAGTAACCTTTTTTTGTAACACTCGTTTTATATGTGGACATCTTCTCACCTGGTGGACAGCGCCCAGTATTTTCCTGGCCTCCTGGTACAGCGTGTCTGGGCTCCAGTGAGGATTGAGCTTGTGAAGCTCCTCGGCCAATCGGTTGTGTTCTCGCAGAAAGAGCGTGTGCAGAGCGATCATACCCAAGTGCTCATTGGCCCGAGAGTCACCTGAGACACGCCCACAAAAACAGAACGACAACCGGCCAGTTTGAATCAGAAAGCATTAGTGTGAAGACCTAGCTGTGACATTTTTGAATAAAAATATAAGGACAAATATTGACTTATGTTCGGTTTCGTTATAAGATGTTTTAGCTGTAATACCCTTAAAGTCAACATTAAATAAAAATTGAGCTATTAACTTTATTAATACACATTACTAGCCTACACACTACAGTTGGTACTGCATCTCCAGCACCCCACATTGGATGGAAAATAAATACTTAAAATAATTTATTTTATTTATTATTATTATTATTATTATAAAATTAAAATAAATTTAAAAAAATTAAAAAATACATAATAACAATAAAATAAAAAAAATAAAAAAGATTGTTTTATTTAATATTAATGCCAACAACCTGCTTGGAAACAGAACGATCGATTCCCTATGGATATGTTGAGCCTGTCCGCTGTCTCTGGTAGGGGGATGGTGTTGATGCGCTCTCGTGGGCCGCAGGGATCCAGGTGAGGTTGTGTGCGGGGCAGGTAGGGCATGAAGCCGAGCCCTTGGTCTGAGTGGAACTGATTGACAGCGAGCAGGCCGAGAGGGGACGAGAGGTTCCTCAGGACAGCGGCGAGCGCATCCGAGCTCCCGTAAACCATGCTGGCGTCCACGAATGCGGTGATGGCGTTCAGCTGCTCCCGGTGGCCGAGAGGGACGGAGCCGCCCGTACAGCTGGGAGCCGAGCGGAAGAACGGCATGCAGGTCTGAGTGCCCGTGCGAGGGTCAGAGAGGGGGATCTGAACGTGAAGAAAAAGAGACTGATGTTCAGACAGTGTTTACAATCTAGCAGGGTTTCCCTCGACTAAAGATTTCTCTAGTCGACTAGTAGTCGCTCATTTAAGCGATTATATTAATGAGCTACAAATCATAATAATCAGGGTTTGAAATTAACACCCGCCATAACGCTGTCAAATCACTAGCCAATTTGGTGTGTTACTTATTATGTTTACTCACTTTGCTGGGGAAGTTTGTGCAAGTCAAATCTGCGCAGATTTAGCGCAAAAACTCGTGAGTCATCATGATATATTAAATACAGCATATAGCGCAGAATCTGCTCATATGTGGCTTACTTGAACATAGACGTCACTACGTAACAAATAACGGCGCGCTTGTTCAGTTGCATTGAAGCTATAGCAAAGATTAAATAGCATTGTTATTTTCCAACATCCTTTTTTTTATGTTCTTTATATTGATACATCACACATTTTTGGTGAAAAGGATGACGATGAAAGAGGAAGGGAGGAGATGGCAGGATTTTGTTTGAATAAGAAATGAATGTGAATATATATTTATATAAGCTGTGACCTAGTTAATCTGGTTTATTTATTTTTGGCTAGTAGAAGTTCTGAATGGCCGGTAACCTAAAAATGTAGTAGCCGGTGAGTGCAAAAGTTCATTTCAAACCCTGATAATAAGCCTTTAATTGTCTATATATTACATAGCCTAATCACCACTCAAACGCACATATAAAGCTTGCCACAGTTCACCGGCAAAAGTAATAATTATGAGTGTGTCGTGAAAAAACAGGAGACTATTTAAACATTTTAATAATTTATTGATGTTTTGTGTTTTTGGCTTTAGATATTAAATCAATGATGCGGACTCGTCATCTTTGTGGACGCGCATATATATGCACACGTTTCATCTGGATTACATAATTAAGAATATTTGATTTCCACTTGAGTTTGTCTATTTAAAAGCAGACATTTCAAGCTTTCTATAAATATATATTTCTCATGTCTGTAAGGCAAGTATACAATAATTCTCAGTTAATTTTTTGTGACGCTCAAGTTTACTGAAACCGAGACGGCAGGAAGCGCATCCAGATTGTTTTCATTATTTTACAAAAGCACAACTTTTTGTTGTTATTGTGAGTTTACAGAAATAAAAGCAGACCCTATACAATTTTAATTACTCTTATCTGTATGACCAAAAATGTATTTTAAGTTAAACTTAAAATACGGCGCCTGTATGTCATGCAGTAAGCGCTCTCCACACAAACACAGTTATGCGCCTAATAATAGCGCACATTTCTCTAAGTTAACATTAGTGCAAACCAACTTGTAAAGTTGCTGCTATTTACATGTTTCAAGTGATAAGCCATATTTGAGGCTGATGAATAATAGGCGAATGTTTGGATTTCACTGACTAAATTTTTCACCACTTCCTGTGGAGTACATTTTTCTGCGACTAACCGACTAATACAATTTTGGTCGACCATGCCTCTTCTAGTTGACTAACTGTTAGTCGATTATTAGGGGGCAGCCCTACAATCTAGCATCTGTTTTCAGGGTGTACGTACACACCTGTATTGGGAAACACGGCGTGTCCCTGCTGCAGGTGTGTGTGCAGTCGGCTCCGGTCTTAAAGGCCGCAGTGCTGGGACTCTGAGGGGTCAGAGTCAGGTCATGATCGATCCACTGACCCCACTCCACCAGCAGATGAGACAGAGACGTGTCCAGAGAGATGTTCTCATTATGAGTGTACAAAACCTCCTGCGACACACTGCGGACCTGCAAAGAGAGAAGAAGAGAGACCGGAAGACTCAACTTCTGTACAATACCATTATCGGCTTTGGTGTTATTATATTATTTGGTGTTATTTTCATCTTTCGTTTAGTAAGCTACATTTAAAAAAAAAAGGTTCAATAGTTCCATTTAGAACCTTTAAACATTACATTCCAATTTTTTTTTAATGTTCTTCAAACTAGGGGTGAAAAAACAGTTCTTTTAAGAATGTTCACTGAAAGTTTTGTGGAACCAAAAATGGTTCTTCTATGGCATCACTGTGAAAATATCACTGTGAAAAAGTTGTTAACTAAAACTATAGCTATTGAAAAAAAAAACACTTTTCTTATTTTAAATAGAGCTGAATTTTTTTTTTATATTCGATGAAAAACTCAAACTTAAAAATAACAACATTTGGATGAGCTAATATTGTAATTTCGTTTGGCACAGAAAATCCACACTTTTAGCTTATATCTTTTCATTCAATTGTTGATAACATAGCAAGATGCATATTAAAGTTTATTTAAAGAAAATTATATGATTTAAATAAATAATTTTAATTATTTAAAGTCCCCCTGTAGTCAATAATTGTATCCCTTAAATCTCATCTATGATCACCAAAATTACATATTTAACCTTTTTTTCTTCATCATTTCCCATTGCAGTAACTACATGGGTTAAGGTTAGGTTTAGGGGTAGGTTCAGCGTAAGTACCTAGTTATTGTAATAACTATAATAAGTATATAGTATGTACATGAGAACATGACTGTAAAATAAAGTGCTATGGTATATAGAAAGTATTGTAAAATACAGTTTCTCATTGTATCCAAACACTTTAGCAAAATATAAACCCACCAAATGGCTAATAAAACGAACTAAATGTAAAATTGCGAAAGTAAAAAATAAAAACCAACTACAATTATAGACTAATAATTTTTAGAGTTTTTAGACAGTCTTACAGGTGGTAGTGTGTAGTTGTGGTATGTGTGCTGTGTGTTCCAGCCTCTCGGAGCCCCTCGAGGGTCCTCGTACTCGGGCGAGAGCCAGCGGGCGTAAGGGGTGTTCGCTGCACCCCAGAGAGGGTTTTCTCTGCAAAGACAAAAGATGTTTTCTGAGCTTAATAAAACTCAATGACAAATGGGTAACACTTTAGAATACTGCTCTTTCATCAATTAATAACTACACCGAAACAAACGAGTAACACACTATAAACATTCTAGTAACTACTACTAACTATTTCATTTAATAAAATTTTAATTTTATAAAAAACTAATTTGCGAATGTCGTAACTTTATGTATAACTGTATGCAAACTCAGCTGCCTATCTTGGTCAGGACACTTGTGTAAAAGAGATTTTAATCTCAGTAAGTCTTCTCTCCTGGTTAAATAAATAAAGTAAATAAAGGTTCTAAACAAACAAGAAACTCTGATTAACACATTAGTAAGTAATATTGCTCAGTTGAATGGGGTAATCCACTATTAGTTAATCAGTAACTACTATTTTTTTTCATGCCTCTCAGAGAACTACAGGTTCATAATTAACATGAATATTGCATAATTTATAATAAAAGGTGACGGTAACCCACTAGTATTGACTCAAGTGTTACTACATCCTTCTAAAGAACTACTAATTATTTGGATCAGTATTCTAAAGTGAAAACTTGATAACTACTTAGTATTGACTGGAGTCATTGTAAGCTTTTGAGATTTTTGTAAGGTTTTGAATAGTAAGTCCTTCCGATGGATTTGGTAACACTTTAGTCATTACTAGTGTGTTCCCATGATCTTCACTTTAGAAACGTATCCAAATAATTAGTAGTTCCTTTAGAAAGATGCAGTAACACTTGAGTCATTACTAATGCGTTACCATTACCTTATATTACACATTATGCATTATAATATTAATTATGAACCTGTATATAGTAGTTATTAGTAGTCTTCAGTGAGGTATGAAAAATAGTAGTTACTGATTAACTAATGCAACTGAGCACTATTATTTACTAATTCGTTAATCAGAGTTTCTTGTTAGTTAATAGTAGTTACTAAAATGTTAATAGTGTATTATTCATTTGTTCCTGTCTTAATGATGGAACATTGTTTGCGACACATGATATATTTTGTGATCCCATACAATCTGTGTGTGTACCTGTTGTTGCAGTGTCCTGTGATGGTACGGTAGCGTTTGGAAAGACAGTCAGATTTACACACGGGTCTCTGCGTCTCTGCCGAACAGCCTGTAACCTGCAGTATGGTCTCCATGTCTTCTGCACTTAACAGCTCTAAGATGCACACAACAAATGTTGAGATGACTTGTAAGAGCTTTCAGAGTTTTTTTAAATTGCGATTTTAGGCATTACAGGGATTATTCATAACAGATAAATAGAAAAGATGAAATCGCAAGTCAAAAATACAAGTGAAACATGAAACCTCCATCTGAACCCCTTATTTGTTTACTTTTAAAGGTGCAGTGTGTGATTTTTACCGGCATCTAGTGGTGAGGTTACGAATTGCAACTAACAAAAGTTACGGTGGCCGACAGGAAATGATGTCGTCGTCTGAGACAGCAGAGAGTAGCCAGTTCAGCAATGAGTTTTCTTTACAAGAATAAATTAAGAAATTATGTTTACTTAATTATTCAGGAAAACTATGTTATTGCGAATATAATTGTTACTTGTTCATCATTGTGTCAGTGTTTTATTCGCTGAACAAAGCTTGCTTCCTTGCACGAAGAGCAACATAGTAACGAAACAAGTTTGTCCGTTTAAGGCTACGGTAGAAACATGTCGGCGCATTTCAATATAAGGGAACCCTCGGTGTGTGTAGATAGAAACTGCTCATTCTAAGGTAATACAAATATAACGGTTCATTAAGTGAGGTCTTTATACACCACTGTAAACTTCTTTTTCAAGGTAGTGAGGAAACGCGCTCTGTGTTCGCTGTCGGCTACGCTAGAAGCACGACGACACAATATGTCGACCTCCATAGTCGGGGGCGCCCGCGGTTATGGAGATATAAATTTCTCATTCTAAGGTAATAAAAACATAACCGTTTATTATGCAAGGTCTTTATACACCACTGAAAACACAGTTATGGATGTTATATTGCATTTCTGTCAATAGATCCTCAGAAATATTACACATTGCACCTTTAAGTTTTTTTTTTATTGCGATTTTAGGCATTATTCAAAACAGATAAATAGAAAAGATGGAATCACAAGTCAAAAATACAAGTGAAACATGAAACCTCCATCTGAACCCCTTATTTGTTTACTTTTAATGTCTCATATGACACAAATGTGTGTGTACCAGTGAGGTCAGGTTTGTCCATGGAGTGTGTGTACACCATCTCTCTTATCAGCTCTACTGTGTTGTCGAGAAACTCGGCGGATCTGATGTGGATTTTGGTTTCCGGGCCAGTTTGTTTGAACAAGGCCAACAGGTCATTGGGTCGGACAGAACCGTCCGCTACTGACGACTTCACTCTGACAGAAATTAGAGAAAATAAAAACAATTAATGACATCATTTTGTAGCTCTAAACTCTTACTGTATGATAAAAATCAACTAATTTGTGTCTAGTTACATGTTTCTATTTCTGATTGGTTGATACTTCAATTAAATGGGCTATGACAGAGCAGTAAGGTTTTCTTTCCAGGGTATTTTATACGTCTGAATGCAAATGTCACCTCTCGTTGGTGTGATCGTACGCAGCATCTGTCAGCTCTCTGGCTCGGCGTAAAGCTTCCTGAATGAAACTAGATCCCAAATACACTGGAAAAAAACCACACAACATTTCACTACCAAACCGGCCATTTTTTTTTATCTATTTGAGTTGACAAAAACAGCAGTAATGTAATTAAAGTGTCTTATTGTGAACTTTATATGTACTTATCAGTCTTGTTCATGCAGTTGGTAAACGCAAAGAAAGCATTAAGTTACAAACTTTTATTTTTTTACCCAGAAAAAGACTAACTACTAGACATATATAGTTCAGTACCTGTTGCATTCTGGGAAGGAAAGAGAGATGTGGATGACAGCGGCAGAAGCAATATCATAAATACAGATATAATCATGCATGAGGAAGATTCCTGCAATAAGAAAAATATACATATACAAATTTACATTTGTACAAATTTAAATAAAAAATAGAAAATGTTTATATGTTAATGTATATACACACACACACAATCTATAATTATTATACATGAATAAACAATCCGAAAACTACACAAAAATATTTTTGTATAGTTTTTTTTCATCTGTAATAATATATTAATATTATTTTGCACAATTGTTGCATACTTTTGTAATAATTCGTTTTTATACAATTATTATTTTATATATAATTATTGCACATACATGCAACTATTATACAAAATAATTTAAATATTAAAATAAAAATTAATCAAATAACTATACAAAACAGTTATTAAACATGATAAAAGTTATTTTTTTGTATGGTTGATTGTTTTTTCCCCCTGGTTCAATAACTACAGTATAGTTACTACTATTGCAACTATTATACAAAAAATATAAATATGAAAATAATTAATAAAAAACTATCCAAAACATTGTGTATATATATATATATATATATAATTAAGAAAATTATATATATATATATATATATATATATATATATATATATACACACACACACACACACACACACACACACAAACTATAAAAATACACAAATATGCAACTATTGTACAAAATAATATTAATATAAACATTCAAATAATATATTAGTGTACTTCTTAGTTGTACTTACCAAGCATGTCGTATCCATCTGTACGGTCTTGTATTCTCACTTTTTTTCTTGTAAAATATATAACATTTTGTTCTTGCTTCAAAATAAAACTACGCGTTGCGTGGGCTTGTGTACAGAAGAGTAGCGGTAATGTACAAAAATACAATAAACAAATAGCAATGAATGCAGAAAAATAATCTTATAAATATGCCAAATAATTAGCCAGAGTATTTATACATCACAATATGAACAGTTTGATGATGTGCGACTGTATAAATCAGTGTAATTACGTGTATCAGGAGGTTTGTGTCGGCCGTATGTGAGGGGACTGACTTTTATACACTGGCTTCAGTCTACAGGTATGTGCAGAATTCGGTTATCTGTGTGACTGGTGACAACAATTCAACATCAAACGATCCCCAACACACAGAGTGAATGTCCTGCCCTGATCCAAACCCATCATCCTCTATCTAATGGAGTAATCGACCCAATCACTCCTCATGCAAGTCATATAGAGCCACAGCGCACGGTTTCACCTTCTGAACAAAACGTGAGCAGTGCTAAAGGCATTGCTAAGCTGTTCTAGGGTGTAATATTATCGGGTATCATAATATTTAACCAAGTTTTCTGTCCAGCAGGTGAAAATGATGCATCTGATCCCTTGGTAAAGTGACAGCACAGCTCTCCTCAACAACACACATGATTTGAGGAATCATTCATGTCTGGAGCTCAAACGGTGCAGGATGTGTATTACTTTTTGTAATGAGTTTGTTGCCGATATTTCCAGTAATGCCCCTTCTTTCTGCCCACCTGCGGATGACACTTCTGCTGGCACGGGTACGATCAGATTTAAGACACACCTGGAAAAGAGGTCAGTGGAGCAACAGAGAAAAACAGACAGTTCTGAAAGTCTGATAAGAGAAATTGGAAAGTGAGGAGAACAGAGTCGGGGATTGCAGTTTGATGACTTTAAAAAGGCTGTTGTTCTCGCCGAACACGAGTTTGACGCACAGAAGCGAATAACTTTACACGTCTGATTGGACCACGTGTGCCACATACAGGGGAAACCAGTGCCAAGCTGGTGTTTTTGTAACACAGCATGACCATTACCATCCAAATCTAGTGTCACTGTGAATAAAATCTATTTAATTCATTGCTAGTAGTCTCTATAAATTATATTCGATGCATGAAGAGTGAAAGAGATACTGACTTGTGCATTTAAAGAGACACTTTCTACACGATTATAAATTAACATGATACTCATATTTATTGTGCTTTCATTAAAAGCAGCCTGATAAACCAGATGGCATTAGTTACAAAAAGCTTTAGTTCATACATTCACATGTATTCATAATCATCTCTGTTAAAAGAACACAAGTCTGTTAGTTTTTCTTTGTTTGATAAGGCCCATGTTTGTTCTCAAATACTTGCAGATGAAAATCACATTAAGACAGTTAAATAGATAAACATGCATTTATTTTTTTTCCATATCTATTTAAGGAATATTGTATATATTCCTCATATAATTATGGAAAACACTTATGTAGATCGGATATAGAATCTAAAGCATCTTTACATAAATTAATGTATTAATTCAATAGGATAATTTATGTACAAATGGATTTTTTAATGATATTTCATTAAAAAGGCCCATTGTTAATACTGTGTCAACACCTTATTAAATAGCTAAATTGAAAACTGGAGATGAAATACCGAAGAACAGTTTAGAGTCATGTGACAGCAACGCAGCACTGCCACCATTTACAGCACAATACAGTCATATAAGTGCTGGTGCGAAAAAGCAATCTGTGTTAGATTGTGACAGAAAAGGTCCAGTGACCTGAGATGATCTGATCTAGAAACAGCCATACAGAGCTGATCCCAGAGCAGTTGTTTAATGACCACAGAGAGCACAGTGTGTCCATACTGAGAGCAGCACGGGCTTCTGGAGGCATACGCAGAGATCAGGTGGACACGGGGGTCTTAAGCGTGCTGAGACCACAGAAACCGGTCACAGCGCTCCAACATGGTCTGAATCAGTGCTCTAAAAGGACAGAGAGAATGCATGAGAACAAAAACTGTTAAACATTACCCATGTTCAGGATGTAATACAAGCACACTTCACAGTATATACTATACTATACCTACTGTTTTCAAATGGCATTCCTAAAGGAAAACTAGCGTACAGCACACTGCAGTATATACTGTATGCTGCCTACTATTTTTCAAAAACAGTATGCTAGGAATGGCATATAAGTGTGCTGCTTGCTATATACTGTACGCTGCCTACTATTTTCCAAAAAAACAATTTGTTTGAAATGGAATATAAGCATACTATGCAATATATACGCTTTAAACTGTCTATTATTTTCCTAAAACAATATGTTTGGAATGGAATACTAACGTTCTGCTATATAATGTACACATGTGCACGTAAACAATGTCTAAATTTGAAATAGCATGCTATTTCACACTACTCTTACTATTTCTCCTATATCCTTATATGCCAGAAATAGTACTATGCTAGTAAGCTATTCCGAATACAACCAATATGTTCAGAATGGAATATTAGCATATTGTGCAATATATACTGTACACAATCTACAATTTTTTTTAATGGAATAGTAGTGTACTGCTGACTATATACAGTACACAGCCTACAATTTTCCAAAAATAGCATACTACTATACCACTCTTACTATTTCTGCTAAATCCTTATTTGGAAGAAATAGTAAGAGTAGTTTGCAATTAAAAATTTAGACTATATATTTGGAATAGATTTTTAGCACAATGCGCGCAGTATATACTGTAAGACTGCCTTTTTTTTTAATGACATATAATGAAATACTACCATTCTGCTTGCTATATACATTGCCTACTATTTCTCAAAAACGGAAGGGTATATTATCATACTACGCTGCTTATTATTTTCCAAAACCAATTACATGGGAATGGATTATTGGCATAATGCAGAGTATAACTGTAGACTGCCTACTATTTTCCAAACCAATGTTTAAATTAGAAATAGCATACAACCATACTACTCTTACTATTTTTTTTTACATATCTTTATCTGGCAGAAATAGTAAGAGTACAATGCTAGTATGTTATTATGAATTCAACAAATATGTTCAGAATGGAAGAATAGCATACTTTGCAGTATATACTGCACACAAACTACTATTTTTTATAATCAGTGTGTTCTGCATGGAATACTAGCGAACTGCTTACTCAAAACTACAGTGATCAACATTTGAAGTGGATCAAAAAAGTTGTCCTAAGACAAGAACGGGTTTTGTTCAAAATTCATGCATGACTTTGATGAAAGGTTTTTGATCCACTTCAAATGTTGACTACTGTATATACTGCACTTTACTGTTTTTCATGCTCTCACCTTTGCCGCTTCTCAGCCATACGCAGCAGATCACAGACCAGCGTGGAGCGTGAACTGAGATCCACCTGTATCCCGCGTTCCTGGAGGGCCGTCAGGGCCTGGTCCGGCCCGAAGACTTTGACCAAACGCAGGATGATGTTCTCTGGGCTGACCCGAATGCTCCAGTCAGTTGAACTGTTTGATAGGTCAGAGGAACCGTCACTCGTGCCATTACTGTTAGTGTCGTCTGAACAGGATCCATTGGTGCTGCTGGGTGGAGATGAAGTGGGCGGCACTTCGTCGACTGAACTGATTTGCTGTGAGAGCTTGAGTAGCAAAACCCACTCATCAAGAGACTGAGGAACAATACCTACAGAAAGAGAAAAAGCGATATTTTAGGGTGAGTTTTCACGACAACGATATGCTTAAAACTGTGAAGTTTTTTACAGACGACACCATTGTCAAAACGATCCCCATTCACACGGATCCACGAAAACGACTAAAAACAGTGTATTCTGCTACCAGGCCGTTAGATGGCGATGAAACACTATAAACTGAACACGTAATACGCATGTGCATGACGTCATCGGCTTCAGAGATTTACGCTTTTGTTGTTTACACAGAGAACTTGTGTTTTCAGGCACCCAAAACGCCGTTGTCGTGTAAAACGACCCCTTAGATATGGAATAAATGCTGCAGAACTTATTCATGGGTTATTTAAGACCTAGTCCACACGTACACAGGTATTTTTATAAACATGGTTGTTACTCCTTTTTTTTCACTTGTAAAAAATAAATCGCGTCCACATGAAAACGCAAAAACATGCTATTAAGCTCTGTCAAGAGCATTACAAACCAACAGGTGGCGATATAACCCTAACCGTAAAGCCATGTTGGTCAATCAGAAACCTGGAAAAAAAAGGTTATTATTGTTCCGGTTCTGACGTCACAAGCCAAAATCTACGGTTTTACCGTCTACACGACAACACTGCAACCGGACTTTCTAACCGGAGTATCTTCACCCTGGCAGGAGTTTTCAAAAAAGTTTGGTTTCAGTGACCGGATACTGCGTTTGCGTGTCTTTGGACCAACGGCCAGACTGCGTAGAATGAAAGCTGTGGTTTTGAAAATACCCGTGTTAGTGTGGACAGGGCCTAAATGTCAGACAGACAGTTCTTGGTTAGCAAATTAGACTTTATATTGACAGTCTCTCTTCGTCTGTTCATCTAAAACACAGTTTTGCGTATCTGTGATTGTTTTACCATCATCCTCCTCTAGAAGCGTCATGTCATCCAGTCTGCAGATGGCGCTGAAAGCCTCTGCTCGCCGCTGCAACTCTCTGCACAGGTACAGGTAACCCATCCAATACCTGAGAGACAAATAACACAGTCACAGTTTATACAACTACCCATTCTGATTAAATTCTATCCATTCTAATTCTACACTCACCCTCGAGTTCTACACATCTCCAGCATCTTCTGTTTGGAGGTCAGATCAGCAGGCAAGCGGATCAGCAGAGACAGCAGACGCCCATAACCCCAGCTGAAGAAATGAGAGCGCCACCTACAGCACAGGAGACAATATAATCAGCGAAATAGGAATGTAGTATTTTTACCCCCCGTTTCACAGACAAAGCTTAAGTCTAGTCCCAGTCTAAAATGCATGTTTGAGCTGTTTTAACTGAAAGCAACTTCAAATGTCAGTGTTTTGTTTTTGTCTTGTTATCTTGAGACATTGTTTTGTCTCAAGATATACACTAGTAATGTTTTTTTCTAAGACACGTTTATAAAAGCTACTAAGAAGTCTAAGCCCTGTCTGTGAAACCAGGCCATAGAATATCTATCTATCTATCTATCTATCTATCTATCTATCTATCTATCTATCTATCTATCTATATATATATATATATATATATATATATACACACACACACACACACACACACACACAAACTTTCAGTGCATAATTTTTTTGGGACAACATTTGTTTTACAGACAAAGATCGTTTTGTACCTGGGCTGTCCGTCAGGAGTGAGTGTGTCATCCCTTAGTGGGGCATCATGGGATAACGCTAGTTCCAGCCAATCCTGTCGCAGAGTTTCTGGCTGGAGAAGAGAACCCAAGAAAGACAACCTGGGAGATGACAAAAAAATGTATAAATAGATTATTTTATATGTTCAAAACCAAGAATACAATATCACAGTGTAAAATGACAAATACACAACCTTAACAATCATGACTAACACACATTGTAAAACATTGTATAATGTAACACAGCCATACCGCTGCTGCTCGGCTCGTGATTGGACCAGATTGTCCAGATAAGGCAGAAAGTGGCTGGGTAAAGCCATAGCCATGATGTCAGAGGGGAGGATTGTGGGATAGAACTGCGGGTAGGCACGAACAGCCACCTCCCCGTGCTTCTCATAGAGTCTACAGAAAGAAAGCAAACATTGTATTCAATATAAATAGTTTAGAGATTTATTAATCCCAATGGGGCAATTCATTTAAACTGTCATGGTGCTTCCCATATAACACTTAACACATACATTCAAATACTCAAAACTACACAAAATGCTAGGGCTGGGAGAGAAAAAAATCGATTCACTGAGCTATCGCGATTTAAAAAAAATTAAAATATAAAGATATTAATTCAAATTCAATTGCTTTATTTTTATCCTTGCTTGGAGATGAGGTTGACAGAAGTTAGCCACTTTCGTTCCAACAGAGGATGAAATGTGTCGTTATCTTTGAGTGTTGAGTGACGTAATATCCCAAGTGGACGCGTGAAAGAGACGTGAGACTGAAAGCACTGAAAAGCCCTCGCGCTACTCATATGCTGAGAGAGAGATAAGACAATAGAGCTGGATGATTCATCTTTAAAAGACTGATCACGATTCAAACACCCACTTGATCTTTCAATTCGTCTGTCTATTAAACTTTGACCAAATCATATCGCAACATTCAAAGCTATGTTGGTGCTGCCGCTGACCCGGAGAGAGTTGTCAAAACAGCTTCACAAACAGTCTTTTCAACCTCATGGTATCATTATTTCTGTGATGCAATAGTTAAAATTATCATAGAAGTACTTGGATAAAAGTTTAAAGTTCAAATATGAACACTTGTGTCTACGATAGCAATCAAAATCAGCTTTTGATAGAAACTTAGTGCTTAAAATAACGCATTTATCGATTACATTGTGTGGCGACAAGTGACTGTTAAAAAATTTATTTTTTATTGAATCATTCAAGAGAATGGAGTATTGTATGATGATTCTGAAATAAAAGTCAGAAAGATGTGATGATTTGTTTTTGTAAATATGACTCATCTTATACATCATGTACAGTCTGTATAAGTGTATGATTTAGCTTTTCCCAATGGTCTAGTGTTAAAAAAATTGCAATATTGAATCGCAATACTTGTAGAATTACAATTCCTAAAAAAATAAAATAAAATAAAAAATAAAAATCACAATACATATCGAATCAGCCCCCAAGTATTGTGATAGTATCGAAACGGAATAGTGATAGCATCGGAAACCCATCCATACAAAATACATAAAATAAATCAATAATAAGTGAGTACAAAATGATGTATTCACACCTCTGCAGTTGACAATATTGATAATATATAGATATTAAGTGTATGTTTTGCTGTAAGTGATGTAAACTCACCTGTACAGGTGTGAGAGGAGCAGAGGTGTGTTCCAGGGCTGAAGTTCTCTCAGACTGCGCAGAGACTTCAGCAGATCGCCCTTCTGAATCACTTCCACCACCTTGCTGGCCTGAGTGAACTCTACCACCCGCCACAGATTGTTAATAGTATTAATATTAAGGCATGACACCTCAGATGAAAAGGGTGAAAATATAGAGTAAAATAATGATATCACAATACTTTCAAGTTCAAGTTGATTATGAATCACAAACATTTTTTTTATTACAAGTTTTCTGAAATTATGTTTAAATATGGAAATCCATATTTCCAGACCATAAATCTTAACACTGGATAAAGACACCTTTTTAATTTTGTTAACATATTATATTGAAATATTTTGGATTTCTCTTTTTATCACTCATAAATCATAAAATACTGTAAACTGCCAGAAACAAAACAATTTCACCATGTTTTTAGGAATAAAACGTTGTATAACATCAGGCGAATTATATATGAATAAACCCTTTCGTTAAAACCTTTAGAATATAGATAGGAATTAAACTGTAAAGTTTGGTGTATGTAAAGCTGCTAAAGTGGAGATTTCTGAGAATAAACTCATTGCCTTTTAAAATAGGTATTGTGATTGAAATCTACAGGTGCAAATAGATGCAATAAATAAAAAACTTAAAGGTGCATTTTAGATGTATTATTTCCACTAGTCTGAAAAAAAACATGTTATAAAAAGCCAAATAGGATGTGTCTTTCACTTGCCTTAGCAGAATTGCAATAAAAAGCAGGTTTATTATAACAGTTATTATTCATTTTTGTGAAAACGTACCCAGCATGCCAGCGATGTACGCCTTCAGCACCTCTCGGTGATCTCTGTATCTCAGCATACACATCTTCCTCACTCTCTCCTGGTCCAACAGGAAGAAGAACCTCCTCAGGAACACACACACACTTTCGACCCCTCCTCTACCGGGGCAGCCCATCTCCAGATAAAGACAGGCCAGCTGTGAGAGGTCCGCCTGGAGGTCAGGGGGCAGAGGTTTGGGGGAAAACAGCTGGATTAATTCAACATGGTTAGCAAGAGGAGGGAATGATGCTCTGACTGGGGCGGTGGAACAAGGGATGGTCTCTCCAAGGTCCTCTTCTTCAGTGAGGGTTGCGGATTCATCCAGGTTAGTAGACGGCGCTGTTAAGATCTCTGGCTGAACCACGACGCAACAGGACATTGATGAGACAAGCTCTTCCTCCAGGTTTTTCTCCTCTAGATTAGTTATTTCTCCAGGTACGCTGTGATCCTCCGGACCCAGAACCCTCTCCAGAACCGGGGCCCAGTCTTGGAGCACATCGCTGAGACAGACGGGGTCCAGTAAAACCATGGGGTTCTGGATCTGAGAGCTACAACAGAACACATATCAACTCTAATAGCAGTTCAGAGTCCAGTAAAAGGATCAGCAACTACAGTGATTGTCTAGTAGTTTCTGGAGTAATCTAGAGTATGACATGCTACAATTTATCTAAAAATATTTGAAAGAACTTGCAAAATGTTTATTTTAATTATTATAGATGCAATTTATGGTTTCACATTAATTGAGAGACTACATATATACAGTATATATATTAATCTGAATAAAAATCCTTCGTCACAACACAGGTCTATTAAAAATGAACAGCAAAAGGCTAAAAAGCACTGTGAAAACGTGAAAAAATTGTGCATATAAAAATACAATTTCCATTATGCATTATATATTCTAAACAAAAATCTTGAGAAAGAACTTACAAAAGAACATTAATTATTGACTGCAAAGTTTTGGGTAAGTAATTTTTTTTATGTATATGAAAGAAGACTCATGCAAAAATACAGTAAAAACTGTTTATATTTTTATAATAACATTGTGAAATATTATTATATTTTGAAAATGTTACAATTGAAAACAACTGTTTTCTATGTGAATATATGTTAAAATGTAATTTATTCCTGTGATGCAAAGCTGACATGATCAGCGATCCTTCAGAAACCATTCTAATATGATGATTTGATGCTCAAGAAACATTATTATTATAGTGTTATGCTGCTTCATATTTGTCTGGAAACCGTGACGCATTTTTTCAAGATTCTTTGATGAATAGAATTTCAAAAAAAAGATTTGAAAAAGGAAATCTTTTTTAACAATATAATCCATCATTGCTGATTTTACATAATTCCATTAATAATTCTCATTAATATGTAAACATTCATTAGCTTATAGTTTAACTGTCTGCAGCAGTAGGAAGCAACTCACGTGGCTTTCTTTGTGGCGGCTCTCAACTCCTGCAGCTCAGACTCCGAGCTGGACTGCTCAGCGTTCATTCTTATAGAGAGAGACAATCAAAAACCACAATACAAACAATGTAACTATATAAAACCATCAATAGCAGCAGTCAGACAACATTAACAGACTCACTCATGCTCGCTTTCCTCTGGAAGAGGAGTCGATGTGGCCGTGACCTCTCCTTGAACGCCTTCCCTGAGGTCAGGTCGAGGCCATAGATCTGAGTTCATCTGAAGCGTGTTGATCTTCTCCGTTGTCTTTTTCACAAAGCTAGAAACACTGACATACACACATTTACAATTATAAATCGCTACAATCATAACCAAGATCACCAATGACAGTCCAAATCATAAGCAGCTGGTTTTCAATAAACAACGTCTGCATACATAAAAAACAAAGAGAAGGAGAAATAATTGGTAACCTCACCAATCATGCGCATCAGCGTAAAATGAGACAATGTGTCAAAGACATATGTGAAAACGACAAAACAGGAAGTCACAGTTTTAAAAATAACCTGGGTATCAGCAGCTGCATTTTAATGAGCATTAGAGCTTCCTTATGACCCAGCCAATCAGACTGTCTGGTGTGAAACTTAAGAGGAAATGAAATCACAATGAAAAAAGGGGGAATTTATGTGGTCAGATGCGTGTGTGTGTGTGTGTGTGTGTGTGTGTGTGTGTGTGTGTGTGTGTACCTGTCTCGAACAGCCTGCAGGGCGACTCGTGGGGGTTTTGAGCGGAAAGACAGAGGCAGAAACTGCAAGCCGAGGTCTGACCTGTCCCCCTCTCCACGCACAGACTGAGAGTCTTCAGGAGAGCGAAAGGAGGAGTTGAAATGATAGAGAGATGAATGAAGAGAATGAGAATTAAGTCAGAAGATGTGGAAACAATTAGGTGAAAGCACGGAATAAAGCAAATAATAACTGATTCATACATGACGAGTGATCAAAACACCGGATAAATGATTAAACTGCTGCTCACTGATGTTTTTAGTGTATTTTATTGCAAAATATTTGACATACAACACACTGACATACAATTACTACTATAAAACCATTTAAAAATTCACAATATTGAAAAATTATATATTTTTTGTCATAAGTGTAAACTGCAATATTTGTCAGTTGCTTGGTTATTATTTTGGTCGATGGCTCTGCACGCAGTTAAATCACATTGGTTCCCTTTATTGAACATCAAAATTGTTATTAAAGATCAATTCTGATTGGCTGAGTTTGTTGCATAATGTAGTTATTTTTGCTTTCAGTGAAGATGCAAAAATGTATTTACTTATATCTTAATACATGTTCTTGGTGTTATTATTCTCCATGATTGATCCATGTATGTTATTCCAAATGCAAAATAAGAGTATGCTCTGCCTCTAAAATGGCTTTCCTTTTTGACTGATGTCACATTAAATAAAATTAAGTCCCACTTTACATTTTTATTTCTTGTTGAATATCCTTGTTCACTCTGAAATATGTCAAACTACTAAAAATGGGTTGCTTTAAGACAGTGTTACAGTTTCTGTGTAGTTTTACAAGCTGAATAGTTATGTGTTGAAGAAAGTCCCTATCTGGTCATTACTGAAATTTGAGTGGATTACTTCTTGTTTTCAGACAAGGAATTCCCACTGAAAGAGCCAAACTCTTACTACTTCCCTTTTAGGTTTGAAATCGATCTCTCTCTGTCTCACCATTGTCCACCTGCTCTTCCTCAGTGAAATTGAACTCCTTCAGCCGCTCCTCCTCAAGCATCGATTGGTTGGCGAGGGAGTTGGTGTCATCATCTGATTGGCTGCCTCTTCGGCTGATGACGCGGTAGATACCGCAGTCCAGAACGTTAAAGCTCTCCTGCGCATGAAGAGTTATTTAGCATTTTAAAAATGTGTACTCTTCGTAAGTGTACTTTAATTCGTAACATATGTGACCATGGACTACAAAATCAGTCACATGGGTCAATTT
The DNA here is from genome assembly GCF_051911475.1 of Siphateles boraxobius. NCBI lineage: Eukaryota > Metazoa > Chordata > Actinopteri > Cypriniformes > Leuciscidae > Siphateles > Siphateles boraxobius. Next base: position 560,792 of record NW_027509192.1, read on the forward strand.
TATGAAATTGAGATTTATACATCTATGAAAGCTGAATAAATAAGCTTTCCATTGATGCATGGTTTGTTAGGATAGGACAATATTTGGTTGAGATACAACTATTTGAAAATCTGGAATCTGAGGGTGCAAAAAAATCAAAACATTGAGAAAATCGCCTTTAAAGTTGTCCAATTTATGTTTGCGATTTGCTGCATTCACTCACAAAAATATATATATATTTTTCAAATATATTTACAGTAGGAAATTTACTAAATATCTTCATGGAACATGATCTTAAAATCCATAAAAGATAAAAATCGATAATTTTGACCCATACAATGTATTGTTGGCTATTGCCACAAATATACCGGTGCGACTTGTGACTGGTTTTGTGGTCCAGGGTCACATATGTCTGTGTGTTTTGCACTCACGTGCGAGGAAATGCTGCTTCTGCGGCTGCTGCAGGCCGAGTCCAATGGCTCCAGTTTGCCGATCACTTCCTCCAGCTGACCAATCAGCTGCTGCTGGGAGGCGGAGTTTAGCTGAGCCTTGAGATGCTCAAGTCGATCAGTGGGGAGGGACTTCCTGGCCTGAAGAAATACAAAAGAGATGTAATAAATTGGCATGCAAAATGCATGGGGTGGTGATGGCGCAGTGGATAAGCAACATGCCTTTGGTGTGAGAGACCCGGGTTCGGAACCACTGTGAGACACCAATGTGTCCCTGACCAAGACACTTAACCCCTAATTGCTCCAGAGGCGTGCGACCTCTGAAAAATAGCAATTGTAAGTCGCTTTGGATAAAAGCGTCAGCTAAAATGAATAAATGTATCTCAATTCGCCAACTAATACTACGCCCTAAAAGTATGTACTCTTTTCGTGAAGAAAAAGTAGATACATTTGAGTGTGTAGCAAAAGTGTAGACAAGCTTTGGGACCAATGTTCCCTCTAAGCTGCGTGCGGTCGCGCACTTCTGAAGCCGCGGCCGCGCAGAAAAGAATAAAATGCCACGCAGAGGACTGACGCGAAATGTGTGGGGAAATCCATTTGATTGTAGTTTAAGTAAGAAATAATTTCAGTGCTCTGATCAACCGCTATAGAGTGAAAACTGGTGAATGCAGTTTACAGGTTTCATAGAAAGAGAATGATGTGAGCACGTGTGATTGATAGTGAGTCTTGTGTGCGGACCAAATAGCTCAATACGAGAGGCAACGAGAAACGCAAAGTGTGAAATAAAATCACATCATAATGTTTTAAAGAGGAGTGGTTTGATTAAAGTGGTGGACATAACGGTTGATGGACACAGAACGGTAACAATTACACACCCACCCGCGTGCAAATTCAAAATACATCATTAGTTTAAATCTATGTTTTTGTGTGTGGGGGAGTTTCAGGCATGGTTAGATTACTATAAAAGAGTTCACATATTCACTTTTCTTGAAAATATTTAGCTATTAGATCTATTTAAATGCTTCAGTTTGTTTTCATATTATAATAATATAATATGTAAACAAATTGAAGCATTTAAACTGATGTATTATATCACTTCAAATACTTCAATTCGTTTTTTTTATATTATATTACATTAGGCCTATATTTTATTATATTATAGGCCTAAATAAAGAATCTCACAAGGGTATGGTTTAGGGCTCATTGCCATTAAAAAGTTTGAAACCCCCTGCTAAAGAAAATATTGGAAATTCATAAGCAATAAACAATCATTTAACTTTGATGGTTTAATGCTTCCTGTACACAATTAATTGACTGTTCAAAAACACTTTATGTTTTTCCCAAACCATCTCAGTGTAACAGCTTACTTTTCTTTCATACTATATTCTATTATTGTAAAGAACTGAACTGTCCTGCAGAAGATTTTGTAAATTATTTTTCATAGGATTTCTTGGTAAAGACTGTACAGATAACAGCACTGTAAAAAAAAAAATCAGGTAACCTAAAATGTGCTTCATTTAGTGACTTCTTAATTAACTGCTTGTTTTTCAAAAATATGATTTAATACCAATAAGTTACATCAAGGGTCAAATAAAATAGAAATGGCACATTCAAGTTAAAAGTTACAACTGAATGTTGAAACCATTGTGTTTCTACGTGTGCTGTACAGGTCAGGTATAAAGAATATTTTTGCTCAGGTGGCGAAAAATGTCCGCCCAATAGAAAAAGGTTTTGCTCAGCAAGAAAAAAAATTAGAGGGAACATTGTTTGGGACATTCTATCACGTCATACAATTGCGTCTTTAACGGTTGCTCTCTGTCGCGTCCTGTCACAGTAAACTGGCCTGTCAATCATCTTGTCACAGTTAAAATCCTCCACATTTATTTTCATTTCCTACTGTATCAGAGAGAAATGCAGATCCCCAACAGAACCGGAAGAGAATACAATGCTGAATAAAGTCCTAGTTTTCGTTATTTTTGGACCAAAATGTATTTCCGATGCTTCAAAACATTCTAACTAACCCACTGATGTCACATGGACTACTTTGATGATGTCTTTATTGCCTTTCTGGACAAGGACAGTATACCGTTCATACATTTTCAATGGAGGGACAGAAAACTCTCGGACTAAATCTAAAATATCTTAAACTGTGTTCTGAAGATGAACGGAGGTCTTACGGGCTTGGAGCGACATGAGGGTGAGTCATTAATGACATCATTTTCATTTTTGGGTGAACTAACCCTTTAAACTTTGATTAGTCACTCAAGCCTTTATCTGAACCTCTCACCGTCTGTCCCACATATCCACCATGTTTTGTAGTTTTTAACCACTTTTTACTGTTTAGGATAGATAGTATGGACACTGAGAAGCAGGAAGAGACTATTTTTGGAATAGAGAACTAGCGGTATATACTCAACAGTATATACTACCTCTTTCTTAAACTAGTGTGTAGAACAGTAAAATGCATGCTAAATGTGTTCTTGTTTGTGCGTACCCTGGATGTAACAACGGTGTGCTGAAACATGCAGCAGACGGTGGCGGCGAGCGTCCAGTTCTCCCTCTTCATCAGCCGCTCCACACAGCGCTCAGGTGACACCAGCAACAGGTGAGACAAACGTCCATCACCATGGAGACAAAATACCTCGTTACGGAAAACTGAAATCTCCACCACATCTATAGAGGAAGACAGATATGGATCGAAGTGCCGTAAAATTATCAAAATGGTCATATAATATATATTTTTTAAATATGTAAAAAAATTATATATATATAAATTTTTACAGTGTATATATATTAAAAAATTATATTTATATTTAAATTTGATTTTTTAAATAATATATATTAGTAAACAAATATAAAAGATATACATATATAAAAAATTGTATTGTAAAAATAACAAAAATAAATTACTTTTTCCCATACATTTTTAAATATATTTTTATGTTTTATGTCAATTGGGTGATTTTATATCATTTATATTTATTTATTACCATAATCACATAACTATTAATTTCATAATAAATGTTACATTTATATATAATAAATGTATATAAATATTTTTAGGAAGACAGATAAAGACCCATGAGCTAAAATATTATAAAAGAGGTCATACAGTGTATTTTTTTTAAATATGTGATTAAGTATATTTTGGTGTGAATATACTTTAGTGCATGTGTCACTCTCATGACCTCTCACCTTTGACCTCTGTCCACAGCAGAACCTGACCACTGTGAGGGGTGAAGATGTAGATGGCAGAATCCGTCCAGGTGAGCAGATTTTGATCACTAAGAAACACAAAAAGTCAAATATTAACACCAAAACCCTTTCAAACCTGAGATGTTATCTTTGTAATCATAATACACACAGCAGATATGAAATACTGAGTCTTTACCAAAGAGGTCATGTGTTATTTTAATACAAGAAGTGGTTACCCAAACTGAAGGAGTCTTGGGAAAGCCAGAGACTGTGGACTTGTCTGTGCGGGATTGAAAAGAGGCTCATTCCTGAACACAAGACAAAAATGTAATGAGAGAAAAATATTGGAGATACAGAACTAAGGGCCAAAATGATGTCACAAGTAAGTGTTAAACACACAAACACACACTTGTAAGAGACGAGGGGCAGCGGTGGGCAGGCCAGCAGCTGTTTGAATTGGTGTGTGCTCAGGACTTCTCCACTGAAGCTGGACTCCCATATGCGTGAGCCGGGCCGGGCGCAGTACAGCAGGGCAGGAGGACCCCCCCCCTGACCTCCCTGACCCCCTTGACCCCGCAGGAGAAAACATGCCCCAAACTCTCCATCTCGCTCTTTATTACCCACACGCCAGAACTTCTCCCTAAGAGAAAGAGAGACAGGAACAGACTTAAAAGTATGTGTAATAATATGTTAAAAGGGTCCTAATGTGCTTTTTTACATTTTCATCTCTCTTTAATGTGTAATGTTGGTGTTTAAGCATGAAAAAGATCTGCAAAGATACAAAGCACAAAGTCCCTCCAGCGGGACTTATTCTCTATATCAGTGTAAGTGTTTCTGAACTCCCTGAAATGCCTCCATTGTAGTCTTGAGTTTCTTCTGGGAATGAACACGTCACAATATTCCTCATTTAAATAATTCATACGCAGAATAAAGGGAAGGGGCCTGGTTGAGTTAGTTAGTAGTGTGTTAAACTGGAGGTTATGGTAAGGGGCCAATCACAACACACCAGCCGACCAATCAAAGCACACTGTGCTTTTCAGGAGGGGGTGAGAAGAGAGGAGCAGCAATAATAGAGAATTTGGGAAAAATAATGTGTTTCTTGAACATTCAAGTATGAAAACCTATTTTAGCAGACCCGAAAACTAATCAAGAAATGTTTTCAGATTCTTTTTTCTTTTTCTTTTTTAACATTTGATATACATTTAATCTAACTTATGGTCTGAGGACACGGGGAAAATGTGATATCAATGTTAGATATGATAAATTTGATAAAGAGCAATCAAATAAAAAGCCCAATTCATACATTTCAGACATTTGCGTCAAGAATTCAAAGTGAACAAATAGTTTTTTAAACTAATGCGGGTAAAGGGACGTGTTGTCCTATGTTTCCTGCCAACACACACACCTCTCTGTGTCACACAGGTAGCAGCGGCTGAGAGACGAGACCATCAAGTGTCCGTCTGTGTAACCCAGCTGAACGACACGTGAATCCACAGTGGTGATGGTCTGAACTGGGAAGATCACAAACCCAGAGCCCTGTTTGGGAGCAAAACCAAAACACAAACAAACACACAAGCTCCGATTAGTAAAACAAATCGGTTTAAAAAAATCATTTAAATCAGGTAAATTCTCTTTTAGGATTAATTTATTTTGGTTTTTTTGTATAGTGTGTGCGTATATGACTTTGTCTTATGTGTATGCTTGTATGCTGCAGCCAAATTGCCTTCGGGAAATGAATAAAGATGAACTGAACAAGCATGGATTCAAAATTTATTTAAATAAAATACACTACCGTTCAAAAGTTTGGGATCAGTATGAATGAACACGTGAAAAAGTTTTCTTATACCTTCCCGAGTTTGGATGACCCAGCTCGGACGCAGGACACTTTTCCCCCGACATCTCCAGCAAACACTCGGAGAGCCACGGTGTCCCAGCACAGAGATGTTACCGTCTGTCCGCGATGCTCCCAGGACACACACACGCGTTCAGGACGGCCACGCCTCTCCAAGTGCAGCTCCCACACTGCCACCAGCCCCTGACTGGGGTACACACACAACACAAGCATCCAGGTTGTCAACTACAAACACCAGGAGCACATATAAATGCAGATGTGGCGAAGATGAATACCTTGTTGCTACAGCAATAAAGTCCTCATCATGGGGGCAGCATGAGACCTGCGTGATTGAGCCTTCCTAAATAATGACAAAGAAGATACACACTTAGCCACGTTTCCATTACAGATTTGCGCAACAATTTTCGATATTTTCTAAATGTCGATAAAAAAACATTGCAAAATGACGGCGTTTCCATTAACCGATGTTATGCGACTAAAACGTCATTAGTCCTCTCGCGATAAGTCATACCAAAAATCATGGCAATGGATGTTGGTAGGTTTACGTATATAGCAGCCACTGCACTGGCTATTAGTATTAATCGAAGGAGACGTGTGTGTTTTCCAAGGATCAATGGCAAGGAAAACCCCTTTTACTTATAAGTGGCACGTATGAGGAGTTTCTCATATCTGCTTCAAGGTCTTGATAAATTGTTGCATTTCTTTATCATTTAGAATCCAGTATTGTATTCCCGTATTACTTTTGTCTTTTATGAGTTTAATAAAGAACTCGGTCTCGTCTTCTGTACTAACACACCACATCATCTTTAAAGAATGATCAACTTTTACTTACACAGGTGACCTGTAAATGCGAAAAAACGGTTTTCTTTGTACCTTTGCGAAAAAATCCTTTTTCGAATTGCCTGAAGAACCACCTCATGGGAGCGTAAAAACTTATTTGCGAAATATGGGAGGTTTTGTGAAATTTCCATTGGGCGTATTTTCAAATCGTAATTTGAATGATAATGGATTCATTTTCACTCAGAAAATTGTTATGGCCGAAAAAAAAAACACATTTCACGATGTGATGCATCACAGAAATCAGCAGGACTTTTTTTACATTCCGTCCCTATTTTCACTCCTCTGTAAACACTTCCTGCTTCCTTGCAACTTAGCAACCTTGAAAAACACTTTTCATGAGTCAAAGCAGAGCATGATGTAAGTGAAAGATGATACCAATAGACGACAGTAAATAGTGCATCACTACTCCGACTATGACTGTGTGATCAATAACTACTTTACAGTGCCAATAAAACACAGGAAGAAGCAAACACATCATGCATATTCCATTGCAGACTGCACAAAGATTAAACACACAATTGATAACATTGGACAATAGCATTTCAACACTGCTGATAGTTCTATGCATCATCTCAGTCACTAACTGTGTTAAAGGGGAACTTGTGAAATGGGTTGGTTGTGTGTACTTTGTGTGTGAGGATGAGTTTCTGCTTCCAGCCTTCTCTCTGAATGAGGTGAAGTCCTCCGGAAGACGTGCCCAGAGCGAGCCACTTTCTGGACACTGAGAGGCATGTGCACTGCGGGACACAGACAGAGAGAGAAGGATATTAGAGTGAATCTCACAAAATGCACAGGTCATATTTCATCCTGAATTTTGAAATAATTAAATATAAGATTATTGATTGCTTAAAGGGAAAATTTGGAATAAACCGCTCAATTCATATAGAATTGTTTTACAATCTCTTTATGAACTTTTTGAAGCGTCAAAGTGGTAGTTGCGTAGCTGTCAATGGAGGGACAGAAATCATACAGATTTCATCAAAAATATCTTCATTTGTGTTCCCGAAGATGAGCGAAAGTCTTACGGGTTTGGAACGACATGAGGGTGAGTAATTACTGACAGAATTTTCAGAAAATAGCTATGAAGATAATTTCCATGCCACCCAGTTGTCATTAGCGTAATGAAACAATAAAATAATCCTCATTATTGATATTCAAAAATATTACATGCAACATTTAAATCACAATTATATACAAGTAGTGATTTTTTCAGGATTCTTTAACGACATTTATATGAAATTGAAATCTTTTGTAACATTGAAAAATTTCTTCACGATGACATTTGATCAATTTAATGCTTTTTGATTAATAAAATTATTAATTTCTTTAATTTCTAATAATCTAATACTATTATGTCACAATGCAAAAAAAAATTATATATATATATTGTAATGTTCTTAATGAAAAACATTTGTTTTCTCTTTTTTCTTTTCTTTTGGTTTTGGGGTGAAACTACTTGCCCCGAACATGTTTTGTTTGATTAATCTACTAAATTATTCCCCTTTATTATTCTTATGGCATGAAATCAAATAAATTGAACAGAATTGAAAGACGTTTAATTAAGCTCCTTCAAAAGTATACACTACCAACCGCAATTCAGGTCAACTTGGATAACAGTTGCCATAAAAGCTCAACCAATAAACACTTTACTCTTTCACAATAGTTGGGTAGGGAAGTGCGTATTACTTTGATACGTCCCGAGTCCAGTCGCAGGGCGGAAAGGAGGGGGTCCAGACAGTCAAACTCTGCCAGGACATGAGTGCAGGACTCCACAGGAACCACAGGAATCATCCTGCACCGGCCTGAGAGGAAACAATCATAACATTGGCTTTTTAGTGGGAATCATTAGTGAAATTTGTCTAACTAGACAGCATTTTGATGTCATAGATGCATTTTTAGGCATCATATGTGTATTCCAAACAGCAACTTAGGGCAGATTATGCATGCATGGCATGTTTTAACAAGCAACCAATCACAAAAATATATGCAAATATTGTTACCAGGTACACAAACATTCAAACAGGTGATTTAAGAGCCCTTTTTAGCAGCACTTTTGGTCATCATAAGTGGGTTCTGAGTCTGATTATGACCAAAAACGAGCCCTCAATAGGCAGCAGTACAGAGAGCTTACTAGGTTGAGACACAGCCTTCTTCAGAGTCATATGATTCCAGGGAAATTCAATTGAAAAAGCATGACTACCACGCATCTCTCCTCTATTTTTTTAGTGATTTTCCTTTGCCTTTCCACACAAAAATAGTTCAATTGAAGGACAATATATACAGACATAAACTGTATAAACTAAATGATATAAAGCAATGCTTAAACTAACCGAATATACAACAAAAACGTAATATATAATCTATTTTTGGAAACTTTTATTCGCTTTATTTGTTTTTCACACATTTGAAAGTCAGCAGAAAAGACAAAACGCTTAACTCTCTCACACATATACACATATTTTACCACTTCCGCTTAGTTTTGAACACATATTTACAAGAGTTTTATGAAACACTAAAGTTATAAGTTATAACGTTAAAGGTGAATCTCAAAGTTAGAAGTTAACGTTATAAATCAAACCGCCGCGTTAGCCGATTAGCATGACTGTCAATCACGAGATCCGAGTTTAAAACTCGCCAAAACAGCATAAAACATCGAATAAATCTATTTTTGTTTGAGTTTTTGTTTTTAAAAAAAACGGTTTATTTAAGGGTCAAAGTTGATCCTGAGCTGGAAATTTAGGTACTTTCACAATCAACGTTTTAGTTTCTACTTCTCGTCATTATTTCCTTAAATCTTTGGTTATATAATTTACACGTTAAAGGCAATATAAAAAACATTCTTTTTAAACGTTATTTATTTTATAAATAAGTTCTACTTATTTGAGTTGCTAAATGTCACCTCAAGCATTTCAATAACGTATTAAACATGAATTAAGATGTATAAACTCGTGTTTTACCTCCTCCTGAGTTCCAGACGCATTTAAATCTGCGAAACCTCCAGAAATGTAGTAAAAATGAATCATTTAATGTGTAAAGTGACGATCATGTGTTTCTTTTCGCCACTGTAATTCCTGCACTGTTTGACAGCTGACTGAAAACTGACCGGCGCTACTTCTCCATGGCGATCCACTCATTGTGTCGCGCAGTGATTTACACTCGCCCGGGAACTATTTCTGGCGCCTTTGGACCTCACTTACTATCAAATCCTTGGGGAACTTTACTTACTCAAAGCAAAACTTAATATCTTCTTATCATACATGAAAAAAAATTCAAGTATTATTTGAACATATCTGCTTTACAAACAAATTATTCTCTCACAGACGCGTAGGTGTTCCAGCTGTAGTTTGGGGTCCATTGGTCCATTAAAATCTCTGGTTGGTATTGATTGATATTTGAGACGCCCAGGAGAATAAAGCCTGTTCCATCACCAGAAAGCAAAAATAGCCAAGACTTGACCCTCAAACATCTTACGCCCTTGTAATAAATGTGTTTAAGCACCATATTCAGATATAGATGTAGGAATTGTATTATAAAAATAGCCATTACCAAATGCAAGCACATAGGATGACTTAACTAAACTGTATGGTGGATCATGAGAAGATAACATAACCTACAAGAGTATTGATTACTGCATACAGTCTGAGACCAATACAAAAAGAGTTAACTTAGTTAATGATGCAAATGGGGTTCACATTTGATTAGTGACTTACTGTAGAAACGGTGCAGAATCTTAATTTTATTTGCTTAAAATCTCTTTGTTTTACATTAAGCTGCTCAATTTGGTTTGAGCAGACATTATTCGTTATTATCCATGTCAGGTCGAAGTGTGTGGCAGTTGTTCTATGTTAACATAGATGTACTGGTCTAACAAAGGGTTTTCAAACAGAGTACCACAAGGAAGTAGTGGTTGTTTAGAGAAAACAGTGCAAAATGCAATTCCTGTCTCTGAAAACACTGAAATAAAGCGTTTCCTCTTCAAGGGTTTTATAGTGTAATATACCAGCTTCCTCGCTGTTGGTTAACCGAGTACTTTGAGGAAGCGCTTTTAATGAAACACACCAGTGTAACGGTTTAAATCTTGACTTTATTTGAAATAACATACACAACTCAGTGCAACTAGAGAAGACACATTATGAAGCAGTGCGGATGAGCATGTACACGTGTTTGTGGCACACAGATCAGTAATTGCACTACATTGAAATTATTATTACTATTATTTGTTACAGTATTGCTATACCCCTCCCCTTGGCATGTCTTGAGGGACTGATTTCCAATCAGCCTCAAGTCTTGGGAGATTTGAACTGGATTGCAATATCCGATTTGTAAAGAGTCCTTCTTATCCTTGACTTAAAAGCTTTTCTCTCAAACCGAGTCCTTTGCATTAAACGTTAGAAGTTCCTGAGATCTTTCCATGGTATTATTGAGCCAAGTTTGGTCATTGTAGAAATACAACTCTGTTAAAATTTCACATCTCACCTAGGAACTGAAATTATCCACTGAGAAAAAAAAAAACGGAAAAAAAACGGGAAAGGCAAAAAACGGAACGGAACGAACAAAGTAAAAGAGAGAAGTACAAAATTACAGTTATTTCTGACTGGCGTTGTCCATCTCCAAGTGGACCAATAAGATGACAGAATTTGCTCTCTTCAAGCCCCTCCCCCAGGCAGACATGCTCACTAGCACCTCCAGCTCTGATTGGCTGGAAAATCCGCCCATCAGGCCCCAGTCGGCCCAAGCTGGGAGAGTGTGTCTTTGTTCCTCTCCCTTTTCTTTAAATTCACCCATAGTCTTTTCTATCTTTCATCTTTTTCTCAGACTCCTCAGGTTTTTCTCATCATTCTGCGGGTTTGCCAGGCTTGGAACTTGTTGTACGCAGCCTGAAGCATTTCCTCCAGGTGGCCCGTTAGCTTTTGCAATCAGAAAACACAGAAAATTACTATGTAGTTCCACTGTAAGTGCATCAGAATATATATAAATCATATAATATGAACAAACACTTTTTTATATGGAAAATTCCAAATACAGGAATCACACTGGAAATTGTAGACACCTCAAATAACATACATTTTAGCACGGAAGAATTAAATTATGTAGTTTAACAAAAGTATTGTACACAACTGTGTGCAACATATCACATTTTTCCTGTTTATGCCTGTAAAGCTGCTTTGAGCTTGAAACCATCTGTATTGTATAAAGCGTTATAGAAATAAAGGTTACTCAACTTGACTAAACCCTCCAAAATATCTTGCCACATTGAATTTTGTTGTAGGTGCTTTACTGTAACTTATTTGAATCATAAACTTTACTTTTCTTAATGAAAGGAATGTACTATATTTTGTTGCAAAAATATTAATTATTGAAGATTTTATATTTTTAGGGGATTTCATGGACCTCACCTACAGTGTTCACTTTAAATTATGCACCATTTATTTCTATATATTGTAATAAAATATATAAATAGTCTTTATGCATTAAAAATATATAGCTGGGTTTTAAAATTTCCAATTAATTTCCTATGGCGGTCATTGACCACAAAGATCACAAGTGTGACTATTTTTTCAAGACCATTTAGCATGTTCTAATCATGTCCACATTTTTTGTGTTCATATAAGAAGTGCCACACAAGAGGGTTAATCCTGAACCAGATTTTCCACACAATTATGGAAATGGTAAATTCTGAAAAGCATTAATTATTCATGTGTACTCTAAGCAGTATTCAGAGAACCCATTATAGTAAATGGAGGGGGTGTGGTCAGGGGCGTGGCCTTACATTAGTGCTCAAATACTGCCTTCGGATCTTCTCTTGAAAGGGGCGGAGCTTCGTCAACTGGAATCTCTCCAGGTTAGATTTCATCTTTACCACCTGTATGCAGGAGGGATGGACTGATAAAACAAATCATGTTGCAAAAAAACAATACAAGTATAAAAATAACCTAAGGCACTCGAATAATTCATTTTTAGAAAAATATAAAAAGCATTTATTTTTTCAAGGCGTAGATTTTAAAAACAGGTGACAAGCTTGACACTTGTATCAAGTGCTTTGGATTGTTTTTCTTATGAGTGGAACCGTCCCTACACCCAAAGAGCACAGAGATACTGAGGTTACACCCTGTACAGCACGTTTTGCATTCCTTTTATTTATAAAAAATATACTACTTGCTTATTTTTATTTGGAAATATTAAATTGAAGTTATTGCAGGTGTACTCCTTGACCTTCTCCTCCAGGAAAGGAGTGCTGACGGGGAAACAGGACCAGAAGTGTCGGAGCAGCTCTCCAGCGGCTGTGTATAAGTGCTTCAGCTCGCCCTGAACATCAGTGGGCACTAATTCTATAGAAATAAACACAAAGAAAGAATAGATCAAGTTATTTGGACAGTAAAATGCCTTAATGAGACTTAAAATGCCTGGTTTAAACTCCTCGCAATAGCAGATTCAGATTATGTTATTTGATGCCATGTCAGCATTCAAAGCTATTTTCATGGCAAAAAATCAATCACAAAAATACAAATATCATTTAAATACAATAAAAACATATACAAAAACTATGGAAGCTTTTTTCCGCCACTAAATAAATAAATAATAATAATAACGACTTTTTATCTCACAATTCTGAATTTTTTTTGCGAGATATAGTCGCAATTGCATGTTATAAATTCTGACTTTATAACACATAATTGCGAGTTTATATCTCGCAATTCTGACATATTTTCTCAGAATTGTGAGATATAAACTCACAATTGCGACTTATAAAGTCCAATTCTATGGGGGGAAAAAGACTGACTTTTTTCCACTCAGAATAGTTTATATCTCACAATTTTGACTGTATAACACGCAATTGCGACTTTATATCTCACAATTCTGACTTTATAACACGCAATTGCGACTTTATATCTCACAATTCTGACTTTATAACACGCAATTGCGACTTTATATCTCACAATTCTGACTTTATAACACGCAATTGCGACTTTATATCACACAATTCTGACTTTATATCACGCAATTGTGGGAAACAAAGTCAGAATTGTGAGATAAAAAGTCGCAATTACCTTTTTATTTTTCATTCTGTGGCGGAAACAAGCTTCCATAAAAACAGCGAGTCACATTATAAAAGATTCTCTAAATTAACATGTGATAAAAAAATCCAAAACTGTTTCAGGCATAATCTTATTAAATAAGTAACTTCATAAAAGAGCATTCTGCTTGTATTAAGTCCAGGACTCGCAATAGCAGAGCGCATTAAAGTCTCAGCTGAGGCGAGTATATTTGATATTATTATAATATCAGTGTGAGGTCAAACACTGACGGTTAATGGTCTGTTGGCCTCCGCCCAGCATCAGAACTCCTCCAGGTGACAGCGCTGTGATGGCGGAGCTCGCTGCACTGCTTGACATCACCTAAAACAGGGCAGAAAATAAAACACAGTCTTGAATGCAAGTTTCAGACTTTAACCCACAGATCCACATCGACCTCTCACTGGTGTACCTGCGTCAGGCGGGGTTTATAGTTCCTCATCTCCTGCTGGATAATGCTGATGGAGTTGATCATGTCCTGACTGGTGGTGTAATGCTGTGACTGCAGCGGAGTCGGGCCATGAGAATATCTTACAGGAACAAACAAATAAAAAAAATACTTAATATGAAGATCTGTAGATTATCCAAACATCTACGGTGTCTGGCAGATACAGGATATAGGAACTGGGTGTTTACCTGTCTGATTTCTTCAGGTTCAGAGCGATGGTCTTACGCACAGTCTCACCCTGAAGGTCATCATATTCTATGGCTTCCTGTAATTTCACCTGAAGAGCCACAAAAAAACATGAGAATCTAGTGTTATTTATGTAAAAAAAAAGCAGACAGATAAAAGACTAATATGTCCTTAACAATTGATACTTATAAGATTTATTATAAATAATTTTTTTTATAAAAAAATTGTATTTTATCCATATTTTGGAACAATCCAGTAAAAAAAAAAAAAAAAAAAAAAAAATTATATATATATATATATATATATATATATATATATTATTATTATTATTATTTTTATTTATTTTTTTACTGGATTGTTCCAAAATATGGATAATTATCAAAAGTCATAATTGTTAGATACAATTTTTTAATTATGGCTTAAAAGTTAGGGGGCGAAACCATAAATTGAGACTATGAGATAAAAAAAGTCAATGACATAAACAGATGAAATTATGACAAAATTACAGAATTATGATTAAAAAAATATTTTTTATATATTATTAGAAAGTAATAATTATGATAAAAAGTTGAAACTTTGACAAAAAGTTGCAATTATGTCAAAAACTTCATGTAGAAATATTGATCTGATAATTATGATTTACCTAAGCATGATTTTGAAAAATATGGATAATTGTTTAAATTTAAAATGTATATAATAATTGTATTTATAAAGCTACATTTTTGCTACATCTAGAGGGGTCTGCTTTGTGTCGTGCCTAACAACATCCATTATCCCAAGAAAAATCCTTGTAATGCACAACCACGAGTGGCGCTTCACCTTTTTGAGTGGCGGCTGAAAGAAATCTGAATCTCTGGAGTTCCCATCAGTGCTGCTGGTCTCACTGGCTTGATCACTGGGAGCGTCCCTATATAACACAGAATATTAAACACATGCAAACACAAACACCCACACTCGCTGTTGAGTCGCTTACGCTCTGCGTAGGCCGGCTGCCAGCACCATGGCACTGTGGTGGTTAAAGCGTTTGATTATGGCGGAGTTGCTGTTTTCTCTCAGTGATTTGTTCGAGGGGTTTGATGTAGTGGGAACTTTAGCTGTGCCGTAACCCTTCAGAGAAACACAGAGAGAACCAGTGTCACCAAACAATCCTACGTGGAGAGGAACTGTCATTTAAAGTCTAACATCACCCACCTCATCTAATGTCTTATCCTCGAGTGAAAGCAGATCCACCATTGGGTTCTTTACTCCTTGGTTCACCATAGATTTCTGACCTGAAAAATGTGAATAAACAAACTCCATCAAAATACAACTCACACTTAGACACAGAAGAGACATTTAACACGCTCAGATGAAGTCAACCGTCCAAGAGAGATTCCTGCAGGGTATATAAGATCTCAAAACTACATAAAGATTTCACAGGTACAGTACCCTTCTCGTCCTGTTTGGCACACTCGGAGAAGATGTCCTGCTGGCCCGTGTTGATCCGGTCCCTGTGGAAGTAATGAGACTGAAAGAACCGCGTCCAGAACTCCTTCTCCGTCATGTTGTGAGGAACATTCTCAGCGTATTTCTGCTTGACTGCAATCAAAGACAAACAGAGACAGAAAGGGGTCATATTTGACACTTTCATAGCATTTTTTTTGTCCCTAAAGTCTCAAAACAGTTATAAATTCTAAATCTTTCACTACTTTTTTGAGACCTTAAACAGGGTACTATACCTTTAAGACTACTATATGTAAACGACATTTGTTATGATTGATTTGACCATCTTTTTGTCAAATTTTAACATCATTAGATATATCCGACGAAAAAACTTTTCTGTCATAATTGACATTTTATGTAGAACTTTTATCTAATAATTATGATTTACTTAAGACAAAAAGATGGAATTATAAGGGAAAATGCCATAATTACAAGAATATGAGAAATAATTATGACATAAAAAGTTGAAACTTTGACAAAAAGCCATAATTATGACAAATTTTATGTAGAAATTATGACTTCTCTCATAATTATGTTTTACCTAGGCATGACTTTTTTCTGTCTTATAGACCTTATGTAGCCCCGCCCCTTTTCAGCGCTGCGCTCGTAGTCTTTTGTCTTCCGGTCTGTATTTTCACAGCGATCCTGTGTATTTATGAATGAACGGCTCGTTTTAAAATCTTCCCGGTCTACTGACATTTGTTAAGACCTCTGCTTTAAACATTACAATCCTCATGATAACTTTCGTTAACTTCACATTAAGTAAATCCACTTCAAAAGCTAATTACTCCTGGACAGTGATGCCATAGAAATATACAGAGCGACCGCAAAAACGGAAGTTCAAAGACAATATTCTAAAGACGGCCCTTGTTTCTCTGGCGCATAAGGTCTATATGTGGCACAAAAACGCTTCCATTCATAATGCATTGTGACGAGCTCAATAATAAAACATGGAGAGAAACAATTCATTCAATACCAAAAGGTATCAATAAAATGCATTATGTATCTTTATGCTTATTAGAGTAAAACGCCGTTAGCTGTTACTGTGGCAAAACATACTGGGATAAATTGTCTATTAGTTTATAAATGATTTGTGTTCTAAATCAGTAAGTTATGAGGATCCATATCAGTTCAGATGTCGACTTAGGAGTCGCAAGTAGACAGCAAGGCAGCTCACTAGGGTTCAAACTCACATCGTTTGCAATGATAGAGATAGTTTGAGTAAGATCTTAAACACATGTCTCACCTGTAGGGTAAGTTCGGAAGATCGACTCGATGATGTCAGAGGTCAGATTGTACCGCAGGCCGTTGCATCCGTCTGTCTGTGGTCTGATGTCAGCCTGTAACCACGATGACATGATCATGAGGTGAATTTACATGTCAATGATCTTCTTAAATCATGATGATTATTAAAAATTATTATTTTTAATTACTCTAACCCTAACCCTAACCTAATCCATTTATCCGTGCACATCATTATTTATTGATTTTAATTCATGTGCACTCGTAATCTTTAATCAAAACTCAAAAAAACTTTAATCAGCTTTCCTGTAGCTCAAACAGTAGAGCGTTGGCGCTTACAACACCAAGGTTATAGGTTCGATTCCCAAGGAAAGCAAGAACTGATAAGAATTTAAATGTTGTAACTTGAAATGCAAGGTTACGTCTGCCAAATGCATAATGCAATTACTTCTGCCAAATACGTAAATGTAAAATTGTACCCTCCAAAAGACATCTGTTCTCTTCATTACGTGCGTCTCGGTGGAGCGTGGGACTAATTATCCTCCACAGTCTGACATTCAGATCTGCGCCAATATAGTTAGCAACACAAAACTTCCTACAATCCAATCAATTCCAGAGGCTGAAATTTTCCAGAGTCCCTACATTTTTTTCTCTTTCCAGATGCCATTTACCTTTGATATGTATCACAATAGGGAAGAAAAGACTATCGCAAATTTAGTTTCATGCCGATTTTAAACTGTTAGCCTTGTGATCACTAGCGGCGCCAGGAATTTGATTGTAGGTGGGCCTCCAGAAAACAGGATGGGCCAGTTAAAATAAACAAAGCAAAAAAACACACAAAAAAAACACCAAAAAAACGGGTTCCCCTTCATCTGCATTTCAGCGCTTTTCTGCGGCACTGAGGACAGCGACTCAGTAGCCTACCTGTGTGGCTCTTGTGTCGCTGTCCTCAGCTCAGTGCAGTAACGTTAGCCTAACTGGGGGGTCGAACACTGGACAAGAAGCGCAGCGCTGTGCCGCGTCGCGTCTAGGACAACTCGAGGTATATCGCACACTGGACCCGCACTTTCTCAGTCTATGGCCAGCAATACTGTTATGTTTAAGGACATTATGGAATTAAGACAATGTATGTACTATGTTATGATTGTAGCTACTGTACAATTAAATACAATCGTTGCTTACTTTGCAGTCTGAACACTTTTCCTCAGAGCGTCCGTTAACTGAATGAATTGAGAATATCAGCTGAAAATCCGATAACATCAGCAATTTTCATTTAAGCAGCTGATTTCTGTAAATGAATATAAAACTAAATGTATATTGCAGCACAGCGTGAAGTCAGTATATACATTAACGACGATTTGAGACAAATACATTTAAATTTAATATAAAACAAATGGCGCGGCAGGATTTTGGATAAGGTCCTGAGCCGTTGCTGGGCTCTGCAGACAGACGACGAATGGCGCCGCCGGTGTGTGTACACTCATAGAGAATAAAGTGTTTGAATTTCAAAGACGCGGCGCTGCGCTTCTCGTCCGGTGTGCGACCCCCTTAACCCACACGTGGGGGAGAAGCCGCTGATTGGTTGAGAAGCTTTCACTCAAAGCTTTCCTCGGGCTGCTTATTGGATGAACTGCTAGAATGAAAATCACTCACTACTCCCTATAGGCCTGGGTCAAAATGGGCGGGCCCGGACCAAAAAAGGGTGGGCCCAGACCCACCCGGGCCCAATGGTAGCGCCGCGGGTGCTTGTGATACGTTTAAACTCACCAGGAAGGCAGCAGAGATGCCAACTTCTTGTTGTTTGTTGTTGGCGAGGGAGTGCTCCACTGAATTCAGGCTCATCCGATTGGCCCAGAACTCCTCAGCGCTGATCACCTGACTCACCACTAAGTCCTTATAGAGCTGGAAAAGAACAGGGTCTTCCTGCAACATCCTGAAACATAAAGCATCAGCTGGAGGTCAACCAACACCAATTAGGTGGCCAATTTGCTGATGTTATAGTGACACAATAATCTAATGATGGCAAATGAGATGCAAGCCAAACTTTACCTGTTCTTCTCCTCCAGCTCTTTATTGGCTTTCTTCTTGAACTTGGGCAGGAGCTGCTGTAGCAGTTCTTTAATGGCGTCTCTGTCCTTCAGTGCTGTGCTCTCATTGGCAAAATGAAAGGTGGTGCTTTCTCCAGTGTGCAGAACCAGCTGGAGCTGGATCTTTGCCTTACCATCAGGACTGATCTTCTGACCTGCACAGGTATAGAAAAAAAAGTCAACAAATAAATGTGAATTGTGGTAGATTTTTCCCTAAACCTAACTACGTCCTATAATATTTAAACTCCAGCGCATCTAAATATCGCCGTCGGCTGAGCCTACTAACCCTAACTTAATGCGCAGAAATAATAACCGACAGACTTCAGCAAATGTCCTTTAAATGCTTTAATCACGGCCAGGAGATCTTCCCGAGCAGTTCTCCGAGAATCTCTCCCAAGAAGAAGCTTTAAGCACAGCCGGAGGATCTCAGACAAATTTCAGAGAGACTCCCACCAGTAAACACGAATACAAACGTTTTTAAGAATAGGGGTATGGTAAAATGACATGAAACATTACATAATTTCCCCACAATTTGATTGGTTCTTCATAGACAAGCCCTCTTGTTACTAGGTAACCAAAAGGTTTCACGGTTAGACATCGGTCCAGTTTTATTTCCAATTCCCATTTTTACACTAACATGACAAGTCATGAGTTTTCACTAGTTTCGAACAGTACATTTTGTTCAAAAGTTAAAATGGTAAGATGCCTAAAAGAGGAAGTCAGGTAAAAGTTTAGATAATCTAAAGGTCAGATTTTTAGAGTCAGAAACATGATTATTTCTAAAAGACAGTTTACTATCTTATCTATTCAAAATCCATCACAATATACACTGATGAGCAAAAACATTACGACCAGTCACAGGTGAAGAGAATATCATTGCTCATCTCCTAACAAGGCCAAATATTAAATCTGAATGACTCTTGACAAGGGCCAGATTGTTATAGCAAGGCGACTGGGTCAGAGTATCTCTGAAACGGCAAGGATTACGTGTTGCTCCCGGTCAGCAGTGCTGAGGATTTACTAACAGTGGTTCGAGGAGGGACAAACACAGGCGACAGGGTGTTGGACACCCAAAACTCATCGATGCACGAGGGCAACAATCCAGTCTGATCCAAGCCAGCAGAAAGTCACACAATATTAATGATTGTTATGAGAGGAAAGGAAAAGTGAAGCCAAAGCACCTCGATCGCCCCCAGGTGGCTGGTCCCAGTATAGGTCTTAAACCCCGCCCTCTCCATCTAATATAATGGAAGTGAGGCAAACTAAATAAAATTACACTTCAAATAAGTTTTTCCCAAAGATGTTTTATGTCATTTAAGGTCGTTTTTATCACGCTGATGTAAGTTTGTGCTCTTTTTCAGTTACTGAGTGTCTTAGTTATTTGATGCTATAAAAACGTGAGTGTGATGTCATGATTGAAAGCTGTGATTGACAGCTTCTCTAAACGAAGAAGTCACTGAGGCACCAACTGACTTTTTGGGGGATTTTTGGAAGGAGATTGGAGCTTCAACTGTAATTTCTACATTTCCAATGATGTAGAATAATTTCCAATAATACTATGATATTAGACTTAGCCTATAATAAAAGATAATGAATTTCAAACCTGAACCAAAGATATTTTCATTCAAAGATCAACAGTCTGTCATTAGTCTTTAGTCTGCCACAAAAAAGCGGCGTGTTGGGGTTTGCGGTACACCAGCCATGTCAACAAAACGAATGAATTAAAATTAGCTTATCAATGCATATCTAAATTCACGTCTACGGTATCTTTGTAGGACTACAAAGAAACAAAAAAGATGCTGCAGCCAATGAGCAGCCGGCGGGGGCTGCAGGACGACTCAACCTACACAAACAGTTTTTAATGTTTTATCAGACAATAACTACTCAAGATTTTGCTTTAGTATAATAATTTTCGGAACAATTAGGGCCGGATTCAGGATTCGGGACAACAGCTTGGATTTCGGGACATCTGAGGCCTGTACCATGATGGTAGTTGAACAAACTCGGGGTTACAGGATTAGTTTAGAGTTGACAAAACCAAACCAATCCAACCAGGCTTTGTTGGTACCATGATGCTGATCATCAACTTTCTCTGTCAACTCAGGCTTTGATCCTGAGTTTAGGAGTTTAGGTTTGACATCAGTAGCGAACAGCCAATCACATGTTGAGAAAGAGTGAAACTGAGATTAATTTCTCGCGAGAGAAGCAGCGAAATTCACTTATTAAATAAAAGTATTAAAATAGTAAGAATTTAAACAAATTTACACAGCAAGAAGAAAACAGCTGTCTATGAAAGAGGACAACTAAAAGAAAAAGCCTCGCTACTGTATATCAGTGCAAGTAAAAGTTGTGAAGTTATTTTATACAGCTGATAAAGGTATAGAGAGAATTGAACATTTAAGCTCACATGTAGTCATTTTATAGCTTCATCTATTGATGCTAAAGCGTATTTATATTACCTTTATATATTTATTCATTTAAACTGCGTAATAATAAATGATGAACTAAAATTGTACATGTTTGATTGATAAAGGGTATAATAATTACATAAATATCTAAATCATACAAATTTATTATTCTAAATAAGCATCACTAAAAACCAGACGATTTTGTCTTTAAAAATCATTTGCTATGTAGTGACCTTTAAATTGGAGTAGAAACAGGTGGAGTGACTTTATCGCATCAAACATGTGTCACTTTGCTCACAGCTGATTGGTCCAGGTTCAGTTTTCAACCTCTTACCTAGAACATAACCTCCCCCGGACCAGGTTAGCCGTGTAGCGTAAGTTACTATGGCGATGAACACTGCTAAAAGCCAAACCACTTTCATGGTCCCTAAAACCCAGGGTTGACGCAAACTAAACTGAAACATAGCTGTCTAGCCACCTAAACCGGCTTCATGGTATAGACCCCAGGTCACCCTAGTTGTCCATCTTTTTTTTTTTACAGTCTATGGTCACAACACACACTGCATCTCACTCTGCTGCGTCACTGCAGATCAATGGGCACGCAAGCGTCAGAACTGTTCTTTTACATCACGTGGACGGCAGTGTGCATGTGTGGTGTTGAACTGGGGAAGTGATGACACCAGGATCACTGTGGGACGACGACGAGCCAGTGGAGGGAGTGTGATGCTCTGGGCAAAGTTCTGCTGAGAAACCCTTGGTCCGGCCATTCATGTGGACGTCAATTTGACACGTGCCACCAACTTAAACATTGTTGCAGACCAGGTCCAGTCCATGACAATGGAGGAAGTGGCTATTTCAGCAGGATAATGCACTCTGCAACACTGCACACATTGCTCAGGAATGGTTTGAGGAACATGATGAAGAGATCAAGGTGTTCAATGCCTCCAAATACCCCAGCTCTCAATCCAACCGAGCATCTGTGGGATGTGCTGGACCGACAGTTCGATCCACGACGTCTTCACCTCGCAATCTTCAGGACTTGAAGGATCTGAGACCACAGGACACATTCAGGACTCTTGAAGAGTCCATGCCTCAGCGTGACGGTGTCGTTTTGGCAGCACATGGAGGACCAACAGCATATTAGGCAGGTGGTCATCATTTTTTGTCTCATCGGTGTGTACACACACACACACACGCTTTAGATTGCAAATATAACATATTTGGAGTGAGCAGAAACTGCTGAGGTCTTTTACCACAAATTTAATTTCCATGCTAACAGTGACTACTAAACATGATTTTTAGTCTGACTTGTGATTTCTACATTACCATATTTCATGACTGAACTTGAAAGGTTTATACACTATTAAAAATCGATTTCACTGCAAAGAAAAATCTAAAATGGATTTCTATTAATCCATGCATAATGTTGGGTTTTTAAGGCATTGCTATGGGTATTTTAACACGGTTGCACCCGTGCCGTTCGTCTATACCAGGGGTCAACAAACTCGGTCCTGGAGGGCCAGCGTCCTGCAGAGTTTACCTCCAAGCCCAATTAAACACACCTGAACCAGCTAATCAAGGTCTCACTAGGCATACTAGAAACTTTCAAGCAGATGTGTTGGAGCTAAACTCTGCAGGACAGCGGCCCTCCAGGACCGAGTTTGGTGACCCCACATCAAACAAACCCAAATGAGGCTGAAATGTGGGAGTAACTCACAGCGGATGTCGGCATAAAGGTGGCTGACCGAAAAGCGATCCTTCCCTTCTGGACCCCAGGCGATCCGCTCGGCCATCAGGTACAGAGTCCCGTCCTGCTTTCTCTGACGGACCCTCTTCACCACCAACAACACCTCCTCGGACAGAGACGCCATGACTACACAAACAAAGGGACCAAACCTCATTATTAATGCAGGACATTCAGATTAAAGATTTATTATGTGAACATAAATTGAACCTCCTTATTAAAGATGGCTCAAAACATAGTTTGTGGTTTGTGAAGGAAATAATGGACTCAACCCCATTAAAAACCTTTTAAGGGTTGTGAAGAAGGGTGTGCATTTAGCAGCTCTCAATAAACATAAAAACATGCAGAAATAAGATATTAACCTACATCAGAAACAAACAGCCAATAATCAGATTCAAATCAGATTTATATCAGATATTAAGTCAGATATGACAACAGATTCAGATTAGACTCGGAATAGAATCAGATCAGATATGACAGATTCAGATTAATCCGATATTAAATCAGATTCATATCAGATGGAGCTAACAGTACTAGCACATATCACTTATTCTTCACAAAACCCTTTGTTAAAGTCAATTAATTAAGGCTCATTCTCAGTATATGTAGACATAGAAATTCTAAACTACTGTTTTTTTTTAATGCCAGAGACATTTTAAACAACAAAACACATTTTAAACACATAAAGGTGAAGAATCTGAAATCTGCAACTGAAAGCTGAACTCACGCTCACAGCCGGTGACTTTAATTAACTGTTTTATTTCAATAAAATAAACCCTCACCTGGCGCTCCAAAGCAGCTGAAGCTGAAGCCTCAATATTGATCTTGTGGTAAGCGACGTGAAATCAGTGTTAATATCAGTATTTGTGTTTTATTTACAGTCGTTACGGACGCCGTGAGTGACAGCAGCCCTCAGATCCGCCTTAGAAACAGAGTGAAGCCAGAAACAGTGACGCGCTTCCTCATAATGGCTGCCAAACGGGACATATTTCAAAATTAAAGTTTTGTCTCAATGGATTCCATTTTAATAATATAATATTATATAAGACAATACTATACAATATAACGGTAATATAATATAATCATAGACTGTAAAAAAATATATGAAAGAATATCATATAGAACGCCCTGTATTACAATCATAAAACATATCGATTGTTTTTATTTAGAACGCAATATAACTTTTATTTTGACAGTAGACATCGCTCGTGTTCCGACTTTAGTCTTTCCTTATTGCTGCTGATGGAACGAAAATGCAACTTCCATACATGAAAGCAAGTGACAGTTCTTTGTGTTGATCACCAGGATAAGTCAATGAATTGGTTTGGTTTTGGTTTCAATGGCTTTGGTCAGATACGGCCGGTAGATGTAACCTGTAAAGTGAACACACCTGTCCTGATTTCAGATGTGTGTAGATCATGTGTGATTAGATCAGACTGTAGAGTCAGAGCCAGCTGGAGCTCCAGAGCTCATGTGCATCACACAGACTGTAAGTGAGCAAACATATTTTTTAAAATAGATGATTTTACTTTGCTTGGGTTTTCTACAATATTAGTCACATTTACTATAGCCTACCTAAGCTATGATAAAATAAAATAACTGATAACACTTACAATAAGGTCCATTAGTTAACTACCTTAGTTACCATGAACAATACTTCTTCAGCATTTATAAATCTAAGATAATATTAATTTCAACATTTACTAATACATCATTAAAATCAAAGGTTGTATTTGTTAACATTAGTTAATGCACTCTGAACTAACATCAACAAACAATAAACAGCTGGATTTTTATTACTAACATTAACAAAGATTAATAAATACTGTAACAAATGTATTGCTCATTGTTAGTTAATACATGAACTAATGTTAACTAATAAACCTTATTGTAAAGTGTTACCAAATAACTTTATTATTTTGTATTAATATTTTAATATGATTAATATTTTGTACATATCATTTACTTACATTTTATGCATATCCTTTGCTCACATTATATACTGTATTATAGAGTATATCTAACTTATTATCTTCTATCTATAATCGGTTTTGTTGCAGGTGGCAGTCGTGTTTGTGTGACAGGGTTCGGGTTTGGGTCCGGTTCCTCAGAACAGGTGTGCAGAGACACTTTTCCAGAGAGTCAGGGGTGCACAGACGCTCTTATCAGTGAAAGACACCTGACGCTCAACTTCACAGACAGAGTGGAATGCTGGGAAATACAGGAGCCACAAAACAAGCTTGTGTGGAAGAGGGAGCATGACCTCTCTGTCAATACCGGTAATATACAGATGTGCAGAGTCAATACGGTAATATACAGATGTGCACAGTCAATACCGGTAATATACAGATGTGCACAGTCAATACTGGTAATTATACAAATGTGCACAGTCAATACTGGTAATATACAGATGTGCACAGTCAATACCGGTAATATACAGATGAGCACAGTCAATACTGGTAATATACAGATGAGCACAGTCAATACTGGTAATATACAGATGTGCACAGTCAATACCGGTAATATACAGATGTGCACAGTCAATACTGGATATAAACAAATGTGCACAGTCAATACTGGTAATATACAGATGTGCAGAGTAAATACAGTAATATACAGATGTGCACAGTCAATACTGGTAATATACAGATGTGCACAGTCAATACTGGTAATATACAGATGTGCACAGTCAATACTGGTAATATACAGATGTGCAGAGGCAATACGGTAATATACAGATGTGCACAGTCAATACTGGTAATATACAGATGTGCACAGTCAATATCGGTAATATACAGATGTGCACAGTCAATACCGGTAATATACACATGTGCACAGTCAATACCGGTAATATACAGATGTGCACAGTCAATACCGGTAATATACAGATGTGCACAGTCAATACTGGTAATATACAGATGTGCACAGTCAATACTGGTAATATACAGATGTGCACAGTCAATACCGGTAATATATAGATGTGCACAGTCAATACCGGTACTATACAGATGTGCACAGTCAATACCGGTAATATACAAATGTGCACACTCAATACTGGTAATATACAGATGTGCACAGTCAATACCGGTAATATACAAATGTGCACAGTCAATACCGGTAATATACAAATGTGCACACTCAATACGGTAATATACAGATGTGCACAGTCAATACCGGTAAAATACTGATGTGCACTGTCAATACGGTAATATACAGATGTGCAGAGGCAATACCGGTAATATACAGATGTGGACAGTCAATACCGGTAATATACAGATGTGCACAGTCAATACCGGTAATATACAGATGTGCACACTCAATACTGGTAATATACACATGTGCACAGTCAATACCGGTAATATACAGATGGGCACAGTCAATACCGGTAATATACAGATGTGCACAGTCAATACCGGTAATATACAGATGTGCACACTCAATACTGGTAATATACAGATGTGCACAGTCAATACCGGTAATATACAGATGTGCACAGTCAATACCGGTAATATACAGATGTGCACAGTCAATACCGGTAATATACAGATGTGCACAGTCAATACCGGTAATATACAGATGTGCACAGTCAATACCGGTAATATACAGATGTGCACAGTCAATACCGGTAATATACAGATGTGCACAGTCAATACCGGTAATATACAGATGTGCACACTCAATACAGGTAATATACAGATGTGCACAGTCAATACCGGTAATATACAGATGTGCACGGTCAGTCAATACCGGTAATATACAGATGAGCACAGTCCTGATTATGTTGCTGAAGTAATCGGTACTGATATGATGCATTTAAACAGGACAAAGCGTCGCGCTGCCGTTGGTGCCAGGCGGGTACGTCATGCCCAGATCTCCTTTTTACCGTGCACTCTGCTCTGAACTGTGTGCCGTGAGCCTGGCGTTGGGCCCCGAACACGCTGTGCTGCTGACTTCAGTCGGGACTGTGTATTCCTGGGGATCTGGAAGGTACGAGGAAGATTGCCAGTAACACTTTACAATAAGGTTCCTACATTAGTTAAAGGTCCCATATTGTATAACTTTCTGAAGTTTTATTTTAGGTTTTGATGTCCTTAAGAATATATATTTGCAGTATAAGTGCCAAAAATCATCTCAATATATTTTATAGCTGCTTTCTCAGGGGCTCTGCCAAGAACAGGTCGATTTTGGCCTGTCTACTTAATATTCATGAGCCTCTCTTTTGATTGGCCTGTTGTTTTCTGAGTGACACACCATTGGTGACTGAGTAGTTCTGACATCACATTTATTCAGAAGTCCCAACAGCTCGTGAAAAGGCACAGCTACTTTATGCAGGCTGTGTACATTTGTCTTTGGATCGACTGTTTTGAAACTTATATGGTAGTTTAATAGCCTCGAGACCTCTGTTATCATGAAAAAAGCCAGAAAATTTCAGTTTTGACAATATGGGACCTTTAACATGAACCATCAATGCAAAATACTTCTAAAGCATTTATTAATCTTCTTAGTTCATGTTAATTTCAGTTTTTACTAATAATATTTAATATTAATAGTATTTCATATTATTTAATAGACCCTGAGCTAACATGAACAGTTGTATTTTTATTTACTTATACTGTAACAAATGTATTGCTCATTATTCGTTAATGTTAGTTTATTCATTAAGGAATGACTATTTTGCCAAAAATTATATATTGTAGAACTAATCTGCATTTATGGGTGTGCCTCACAAAACCTGTCAGGAACATATCTGTGTCATTTTTCAAATTATAAATAAGAAAATTAAGCATA
The DNA here is from genome assembly GCF_051911475.1 of Siphateles boraxobius. NCBI lineage: Eukaryota > Metazoa > Chordata > Actinopteri > Cypriniformes > Leuciscidae > Siphateles > Siphateles boraxobius. Next base: position 588,565 of record NW_027509192.1, read on the forward strand.
TTTTAAAAAATATTCATGCCAATTAACCCACTGGTGCTGTTTTTATTTTATTTTATCGGAATGGTAGTAAACTTGGTAAAGGATTTGGCACTTGCTGTGTGAACACAAAAAAAAAATCATAGACATGTTTCGAAAAAGTTAAACGGTCTTGAAAAAGATAGTCACACTTGTATTGTTCTCGGTCAAAAATGAGCACATTGGAAATGAATGGGTGCTAAATTTCATCTAGTGGAAGCGTTTGTTACTGCGGCCAAACAAAATCTTACCGAAGCTCATTTTTTGAGATATCAACCTCAAATTTGGAAACCATTTTGATTAGATTTATTTATATATTTAGATTATATATTTATTAGCTTTGGTTTCCTCACAGTCACAGAGTAAAATATGGTTTGAAAATATAAATTTCAAATTAAACTTTAACTTCTGTCTTTTTTAGCTTTTTGCCATATTATAAATATAATTTGGCACCATAAAATACCCTAAAAATACAAAATATTGAATTAAAACATTATCGAACTAAAATATAGTACGTTCATTTCATTGGGGAGGGGGGGGAATAGGTTATTTTTGCATTCAACATATTTTACCCACAAATTCTCATTACTGTAACAGCATTTTTATTGTTAGCTAAAACCATGTAAAACAATTTTTGGTTATTAAAACTAAAGCTAAAATAAATATAAATATTAGATGAAAAACTTAAATAGAAAAATTGCCATTGCAACTAATTGAAATAAAATAAGTTTAGATTGAAGTAATACAATTGCAAAAAATTTAATAAATTAAAGCTAAATAAAAGTGAGAGAAGCACACGACAAAATTATTAAAAAATACAGTGATGTGAATAAGTTAGGACACCCATGCTAAAGTTGCCTAAAAAGAGGAATAAAAAATAATCTTTTGGAAATTGATCTTAATGCCTTAATTAGAAAAATGAGGAAAAATCCAATCTTTAAGGACACCAATTTTCTTTGTGAATGAATAATGTATCATAAATAAATAAATGTTCTTCCTTAAAATACAGGGTGCATAAGTCAGGACACCCCTATGTTAAATTCCCATAGAGCCAGGCTGATTTGTATTTTTTAAGGCCAGTTATTTCATGGATCCAGGATAATATGCATCCTGATAAAGTTCCCTTGGCCTTTGGAATTAAAACATCCCCACATCATCACATTCCCTTCATCATACCTAGAGATTGGCATGGGGTACTTTCCATAAGATCATCTTTCAATGCAAATCAAACTAGCTATTAGGCTAACTGAAATAAAACCATGCCAATCTCTAGATATGGTGAAGGGTGTGTGATGATGTGGGGCTTTTTTAATTCCAAAGGCCAAGGGAACTTTATCAGGATGCATATTATCCTGGATCCATGAAATAACTGGCCTTTAAAAATAAAAATCTGCTGTCTCTATGGGAATTTAACATAGGGGTGTCCTGACTTATGCACCCTGTATTTTAATGAAGAACATTTATTTATTTACGACACATTATTCATTCACAAAGAAAATTGGTGTCCTTAAAGGTTGGATTTTTCCTCATTTTTCTAATTAAGGCATTAAGATCAATTTCCAAAAGATTATTTTTTATTCCTCTTTTTAGGCAACTTTAGCATGGGTGTCCTAACTTATTCACATCACTGTACTAAAATTAAAATAAAAACTGAAATTCTAAAAATAGAAGCTAATTCTAAATTTTAATAGATATTATAATAGTGCATGAATATTTTCACTGTAAATTATTTATATTTATATATTATATTATTTAGTATTTGTTTTTGTATTTGTATTTGTAAAACTGGTGAAAAAATGTGTCTTTAAACTACTCATTTCACATGATGAAACACGGTGTGTTGTTTTGGCAGTCACGGTCAGCTGGGTCACGGCGCTCTGACGTCGCAGGACGAGCCTCAGGTCGTGGAGGCGCTGTGGGGCGTCCCGATCCGGGCAGTGTCCGCTGGGAGCTGGCACTCCGCTTCTGTCAGCAGTGAGATTATCCCACTAACATTCCCCAGCGAATTCAGCTCTTTATGAGCATACTGTAAACAAACTGCAAAAAATGTTTCTGGTCCAAATATCTAAAAATTCTTAAATCGAGATGCACTTACTAAAGTAGTAAAATGCCATAAGATATTATGTCTTGTTTTCTGGGGGAAAAATCAAAATGAAGTGAGTTTTTTCTTAAAACAAGCAAAATTATCTGCCAATGGGGTAAGAAAAATAATCTTGTTTCCGTTTGAATTAAGATCATTTTTCTTACCCCACTGGCAGATAATTTTGCTTGTTTTAGGCAAAAACTCACTTCATTTTGATTTTTCCCCCAGAAAACAAGACATAATATCTTATGGCATTTTACTACTTTAGTAAGTGCATCTCGATTTAAGAATTTTTAGATATTTAGACTGGAAACTAGAGACAAAAATACTATGAAAGAATATAATTTTTTGCTGCCACTTCAAGGCTCGTTTGATTGTTTTATTGTAAAAACGGCAATTGCGCTATTCCACTATTGAATTGCTTGATAGACTCAAATTTCCTTTGGCCAGAAGAAACATGTATAAAAAATCGTTTTTCCCAATGGCAGTGATTATCTTAAATCGTACAATTTTCTAAAGGGATACAATAGTGTGTTTTTTTGTTGTTTGTAATGATGGAAACTTGTATAATTGTACAATTTTGTTAATTATGTGTTTGTTTTGTTAATGTGTGATGTGTTTTTAAGCATTAGTGTGAATGTATCTACATCACCAGGGTTCAAAGACAAATTTCTGCACTGTGACAAACAGCATCAACAGTTCAACTCAACTCTACTGATTGTTCATCTGAAATGTGTTGTTTATTGTGTTTAGCTGGCGGGGACCTGTATATGTGGGGCTGGAATGAAAGCGGGCAGCTCGGTCTGCCATCTAGAGGCCTGGAGGAAGAAAATCACAGAGCAAAAAGTGGCGGTAAAAGGACTAAAATATATGACTTTACTGAATGTACTCTCACGCGACACATCCATTTCCTCACGCAGTGAAAAAACATTGCAGAGCAACGGATTAGACAGAGCAGTAAACAAACTTTCAAAATCTGTCAATGTTATTCAAACAATAAATACCGTTTTGACGCTCTTTAATGTGCCTCAGTTCAACTGGCACGTGAACCGATCATCTTTTCATGTTTACATCTAGTTATAGCATAAAATAAATAAGGATACATGATATATCGGCCACCATATCGGTATCGGCTGATATATGTTAATTTTTTTATGTTATCGTTATCGGCACGATAAGAAAATGTGTCCGATATATTAAAGCTGATAAATAATGTATTATTTCCTTCAGCTGAGACTCTTCATATGCACACTGTTCACCATGATGGTTTTAAATTGCTTGAAATATGATTGGAATCTGTTTCTGTTTAGGAAACACTGACCAGACCATAAATAAAGATGAAAAGAGCCAAGCCGATATGTTCATCTCAATCCAAGCGTTCCCTGCTCTAGTGGACGTCCCGAATGTGTCAGAGATCAGCAGGATCAGCTGTGGATCCCGCCATACAGCCGCCGTCACAGGTGACATCACCGTTTCATCATTGGAGCGTAAACTGGACTCAAGAATCCCTGATGAAACCTAATACTGCTGGTTGACATGAAAAATCATTTTCTTCTTTCTTTGTAGGTACAGGGGATCTGTACACCTGGGGATGGGGTAAGAGTTTGCTTTCTTCTATTTATTTGTTAAATAAATCAACGTAAATAGACTGTAAATACACTACATTACGATTTTTTAATGTTTTGAAAGAAGTCTCATGCTCACCAAGGCTGCATTTGCTACAAAAATACAGGAATATTTTCACAATTTAACATTTTTCTAGTTTAATATCTGTTAAAATGTAATTTATTCCTGTGATCAAATCTGAATTTTGAGCATCATTACTCCAGTCTTCAGTGTCACATGATCCTTCAGAAATCAGTATAATATGATGATTTGCTGCTCAAGAAATTTTCTGATTATTTATTATCAATGTTGAAAACAGTTTGTGACGATGTCATCATGAAATTAAAGTATTTTTTTTAAAAATTCTCTAACCAAAAAAAAGCCAATTTTGAAATACTTTAAATTGTGCATCTTGTGAATATACATATTTGAATGCAATTATATGTGTCCTGTCGTATTGAATGGTTTGTGTTCTATTTAAGAGTGATTATATGGGTATTATTATTACATTTATTATGTATTGATTACTGGTGTAAATCCTTATCTTATTAAGTGATGGGTTTTGTGAAAGAGAAATCCGACCACACAAGATCTTTGTAAGTTTTCTTTAACTGAAACTTAAATTAATGATAGAAATGCTGTCTGGCACCCCAGCGTATAACGAGTGTGGGAAAACGTTACAAGTTGTGCTACTTCATAAGTTTGTGGAAACCGTGATGTACTACAGTAGTGGCCAAAAGTGAAGTCCGGAGGGGAAATTTGTTTTTATGACCCTTCAAGTTTGATCATCATTAAACCAACAAAATATGAGGAATATATATATGTATATATTTTAAATGTGAAGGAAAAACAAAACATTAAACTTGGTTAATTATTTAATTATAAACTGACAAAATTATTGGCAAAAAAGCAAATTACAGTTACAGTTTTATTTTACTATGTAAAAATGCATTAAAAACAAACCAAAAAGCTCTCATAGACTACAACATAATCAGTTATTAATATTTTTTGGTTCTCTCTTGTTTTTGATATGTTCATAATTTCTTTGCATGACATGCTGGTCAAAAATTATGTCCGCACAGTTTGGCATGTTTTATTGGCTTATATACATTTTTTTTTAAAACAATTCACTCCAGGCACAACTACACAATATGCTTACAAAATCAATTTTTATATAATATTTAAATAAAGGGGGGAGATTTCAATTTTCCTAGGCTGGACATCACTTTTGGCCCATCTCATTCTTTGATGAACAGAAAGATCTTAAGAACAGCATTTATTTGAAATAGAATCTTTTGTAACATTATAAATGTGTTTACTGTCACTTTTGATTAATTCAGTGAGTCCTTGCTGAATAAAAGTATTAATTGAAAATTGCTAAAAGTTGCCTTTCCTTCGTCTGTCACATCATTAGGTCATTATGGACAGCTGGGTCATTGCAGTGAAAAGAGCACAGATGAGCCGACGCTGGTGGATTATTTCCCTACTCACAGCATGTGTGTTCAGGATGTTGTCTGTGGGTTATGGAACACGTTTGTGTCCGCTGTGCCTAAACAACAACCTCCATCCTGACAGAAACACCCATTTCAGAGTGCCTTATGAATTCAAGGATGTCAAAGTTGCGGTATTAAGAGTTTATTAAATTAGGTACAAATATATGATGTAAAATACAGGAAAGTAGATTTTTTTTAAACAGTGAGTAAAAAATGTTTCAAACATATAAACCGTAGAAACATTAAACGAGAGAATACATTCACCTGCTACATTATTGACAGGTTAAAGGCACAGGTGAAAAATCTGGACCGGAGAGCAGCTTCCATTCTGTGTAAACTTCACAACACAATCTTGAATGAGCTGCAAAAGAGCATCGTCAGTCAGTGAGGATCAGGAGAAATATTGCCTTATGCGTTCAGAAGTTTAATAATTATCCTGTCATTTCGTGTGTGTAATTTCATATTTCTTTCTCACTTTTTTGCTTCACTACAAAAACAGGATGCTTCTTTTTTTTTACACTAACACAAAATCGATGTAAATTAGGCTTGTAACTGATGCTTTATGTGTTTTATCATTCTCATGCTGTAACAGAAAATGATGGGAAATGTAATTTTGTCGTGCAAGCCAAATATAATGTTAGAAAAAAATGAGAAATGTTTAAAATGTACAAACTAAAACTGAATTTTAAAATAAATGAATAAAACTATATAGAAATGTTTTTTAAAAAACTATTAAAAGTGATAAAAGCACCTAATTAATAAAATAAAACTAAAAATATAAAAATGCATAAATCAGCTAAATGAGTATGTCAAGCTTTATCGCTATTCCTCAGCTATTCACTAAATAAAACAAACTAAACTGGGTTGCGTTTCCCAAAATCATAGTAAGCCGACAATAATTTACACAACAACATTGTACTAACAATGTTTCCTTTGCGTTTTTCGTGTACAGACGACAGTATTGTCAAAACGATCCTACGGATCCGCAAAAATGATTAAAATTCCTCTATTCTGCTGCCAGGCCAGTAGATGGCGATGTCACTGTAACACTACGCGCCTATAGACTAAACACATATTATAAAACGGATAGTTTCAGGTCGTGCCTAACAACGGCCCTTAGCTGCTCTAAAACACGGCTTCGCAGGGCTTATTGCTTTAATACGCATGTACACGTTTTTTGTAGTTTACACAGAGCCAATAACGGTATGATGTAAATGAACGGCCAAAATGTATAAAACGTTTAACATTTTTAGTTGAAAACTGTGTCGTGTAAACGGCCCCTGAGTAGATCATAGAAGTATTGCAACCAATGATCTCACAATGCTTTTGGGAAACGCAGCCCTGTACAATAAACATTCGTAATTAAAACTTAATTAAACTAAAAGGCAGCAAAATATGTCAGATGACCAATTTGTAAATAAAAATAAAATACTTTAAGCAGAATTCTCTCACCTGACAAAATCTGGAGATCTGGAGATGACGTGCTGAAATTCGGAGAGGTTCACAGTTCCATCTTTATCGATGTCCGACTCCTCCAGGATCTGCACAATTACATTTGTTCACATTAATAAAGTTCATCTGACAGATGTCTCTCGTTTGTCATGTGTGTATCCAGCGGACTCACATTGCCTATGAGCTGCCTCATCTCCTCTACAGTGAGACGAGTGTCGTCCGTCTCGCCGGTCAGGCAGTTCACCAGCTTCTCCAGATCTCTAGCATCAAGTGTACCGTCATCGTCAAAGTCTGCAGCGGAACAGAGTAATGTTCAACAACTGCTGTTTAATAATGGGTTTTTGACCTACTTCTTGCCCTCAAACTTGAAAAGATTCAATTTGGAGTTAGAATGAAACCCGATCTTTTCTTGAAATCTTGGAGCCCATTTTTAGATTATTTTAAGGAGACGAGCTCTGGATAAACCCTTTTTTTCTGGTTTATTTAGTTGTTTATATGTATATGCATATGTGACAAATATGCATTTGTATGCAAGCATTTACTATGCTTGTTTAATTTTTGCTTTTTTTCCCTTTATTTAATTATGTAACAATCTGATGCTTGTACTGTGCTTGAGATGCTTTTCTTAATAAAAAAAGAACTGCTGTTTAATGTTGTTTGCTAAACTGTGTGAAAACTCAATTCAGAGTGTGTTCACAATTATAGTTCGGTTCGCTTGGTTCGGACCAAAAAAAAAAAAAAAAAACATTTAGTCCTGGTCCGCTTAGCGTACACATTGGCATCAAACCTAAAGACATATGGATGTGTTTACAATCTGATTGGTCGGCTTTTATTATGTATACGGAACTTACTGTACATCCATAACAATGCTGTGTTTGGGCTAAATGCGCTCGTTGTGTGTGTGTAGCTACATATGATGGTATTTTGACCAGCTGAGAACTTATGAAGAGCTTAAAAAGTGTGTAAAACAGTGTCAGGAATCCCTCCGTCACACAAACCGCGGTTCTGATGCCTGTACCGAACTGTGATGGACAACATCGTGACTATGATGAGAAAACACAGGTATCCATTCTGTCCTTTTTACGGTTGCATCCTGTGACATCATGTCCTGTTTTTGGTTCGTTTACATGTCTTTGATCTATGTTGTGTTCATATTTCAGGTGAACCGCACCAGAGTTGGTTTGAAAGCGGAGCAAGACTCATCTTTTCAGCGTCTCCGACTCTCTGTCCATGTGTTTTGATGCACAAGGGTTCAGATTGGAAGCATTGACACTTATTCAGATGAACCGCACTAACAGAGCAAGCCCAATTCGTTTTGATCTAACCAAACATGCCGAGTGTGAACACACCTTAAACCTCAATATTAACCATCTATATTACCAAAGATCCGAAAGGCGTAATGGGACTTGATTTCCAGGGTTGCCGAATCACTGAAGGCACTCAAGAGGTCCAGGAAATCCTCAAAGCTCAAGCTGCCATCCCTCAAGTCCGAGGTCGAGAAGACGTGACAAATCCTTTTCCGGAAGGGGTTCGACTGTGAAGGATCGAAACACAGAATTTCCAACAATAACAGCTTATATAGTTGAATTTCGAAGGATTATAAGAAATTATATTTTGCTTGAAGAAAATGACCCCTATTTTAAGAAACATTATGGTTTCTAAATTGTGACCAGAGTACAGACTTTATCTTTTACCTTCAGTTCAGGAAGCGTAAGGATCTTCTCCATGGACAGCCTGGAGCTGTACGGCCCATTTTCTCTGCCCTGGAGTTCAGAGAATCTTTTGTGTGCCCTAAACAAACACATCGACGATGAGCCCAAAAGTATCAAATGATAATCAATGACAAAAGTATCATTACATTGAATATCATTATCAATGTAATGACATTCAAACACATTTTAGTGTTAGTTAAGCATCCAAATAAACTTCAGAGTTCAGAGTCCACTTTCAATGACTTTACTGTATGTTTATGTAGTTTAGCTATTGTCACAACAAGTTAATTGATACCTTGCTGTTACAAATTCACTTTACTAGGAATGCCAAGGCAAAATGTACCATAGTAGAGAAGATGTACATGTGAAAATTTAATTATACAAAATATATAAAATCAGGGTAACACTTTATTTTAAGGTGACATGAGTTACATGTTACTACATGTACTTACTATAGTAATAGTAAATTATGCAAAATTACAAGTAACTAACCCTAACCTTAATTGTAACTCTATAGTAAGCACGTAGTCAATTAATATTAATTGGTACGTTTTTGAGTAAGTACAATGTAACTATGTCACCTTAAAATAAAGTGTAACCAAAATCAGTTTTAGTTTTCAGTTACTGACATAAAGTTAAAATATAAATATTAGGTGAAAAACTTCAATGAAAATTAGAATGGTCTTGGCAGATCACTGAAATAAAATTACTAAAAGTAAAACTGATATAAAAATGTAATTATAGTTAAATATAAATATTAAATATAACATTAAAAAATAAAGGATAATTTAAAATAAATACTATAACAATAATAGCTTACTAAATAATACAAAACAATGAAATTCTACAGTCAAAATTCACAATTAAAACTTAAGCAAACTGAAGGCAGCGAAATATAACAAATAATATAAAACGAGTTTAAGTAACGTTGCATTATGACCATACTTACAGTAAGATTTCTTGCTTAGTGAGAAATGTAAGCTCCTGTGTTACACAAAAAGGGGAAAATATAAACAAATAAAACCAACTCCTCTCTAAAAAGAATAAATTTATGTTCATAAATAATACATATATTAAATGTGTCTGTCTCACCTGATACTCTGATAGAAGATCTTTCGGCAACTTACTCGCGGTTCCCCCCATTACCGCCTGCTTTTGTTCTGCACGAATAGTACTTTAACTCTAAACTACAAAAAAGTCGATTAAAGTTACTATTGTTTCATAAAAACCAAGGCAACTGGCTGAAGTTTTGCTGCTTTTAGCTAACAGGCTAAACAAACTTTGGTCGAAAGGCTCTGCGCTTCCGCTTCCTGGATGACATATCAGTTGCTATGGGAACAGATTTGCAGCGTTCAAAGACCACAATGGATTTTTCTCTTATCTTCTTTTAAATGGGATTGTTTTATTTTATTACAAGGAAATAATGTTTTGTTGTAAAATAAAAAATACCTTCTGGATATTCAACTTTGTTTTTATGTGAAGGATAACTGTATAATTGTCAGTGATTAGGGAACTAACAGTTGAACTTATTTACCCTAATTAGTATATTTTTAACGTTACAGTGTTATTTTTACAAGTAGTGAATAATACTGATAATCAACGTGTATTTAATAATCAATAATTTCCTGGAACATCTTATTACACGTTATTTTTTAGTTCTAATGTATCCATGGTTTATGATTATGTCATATATTATTCTGACCAAATGTTTGAAAGGAAAGACATTAAATTATTCATATCATATCATGTTTCTCTGTCTTGGTTCTGCAATTGTCGAATGATTTCAGAAGGTGGCATCATATCACAAATAATAAATTATCATGCCAACTATGATGTATTTATTTATTTATGAAATAAATAAACAATTTACTAACGATTTATAACATGTTATAGCTATGTATCTTCTTCATTTATTGGCAGTACGATAGGTGATCAAATTTATTTTGAGGTTTTAAATCTTATGTTATGCTTTTAATTCGATAGTGAGAAGTATGAGCTCTTGTATCAAAGAAAATATTACAACACTCAAAAAATACTGTGTTGTTTCAATCCATGTTTGGGTCAAATATGGACAAACCCAACCGCTGAGTTAAAAAACTTAATTAAAGAATTTAAACCAACGGTTAAAAATGTTAAACCAACAAAATAAAAGCAATAAAAACACATTTTACTTTTTAAATCTGGTGCTCCAAAACATTCATTTTTGTTTTTCGCGTTTGCCATACGCTGTCAAAATATTTAATAATGAATATAAATAGAGGATCAAAGAACTTCTTATAAAGTTTTGCGGGATGAGGATGGGTTTAGCGCGTTGGACCTTTTCTCGAGTAAAAAAGTCCATCCAGCTCTACAGTCACCCGGCCCCCACATGACGTAGACACCTCCCACAATCCCCCGCGCGGTCACATCATGGCGGACGAGCTGGCGCAGGAGCTGCAGTCCGTAGCTGCAAAAATGCAGATTTTACCGAACGGAGACTCTCACCTTCCCAAAGTAGACGCGGATCCCGTTGATGAGACCGGGAAGAAGAAGAAAAAGAAGAAGAAGAAGGGAAAAGCGGCAGCCGTAGGTAATAAAGACGGAGGAAAGTGTCGCGTGGCCCTGTCAGTGACTGCCCTTTCTTATTAACCCATTAGAGCTTGCTATTTTTATATTTAATTCAGAGGACATTCTTTTACTAGGGACTAAATGTGTTTTAACAGACCTTAATGTTTATTTCATGCCCTGTTAGTGTTAAGTTAAAGGCTGGTTGGAGGGTAAAACTAGCTGGTGAACTCATGGCAGTTGTGTAATGTTGTTATGAGAGGGCACAGACTCCACGTGCGTTAAAAGGTGATGATACACAGGGCAACTTTTTGAGCAATGTTGCTGGGCAATGTTGCCGTCAACGGGCAACCAGATGAGACACAGGGCCCATGACCGATCTAAATTATTCAGATAGAAATATATTGCCCATTTTCAATGGGAAAGTGCCCAAACAACAATCGCTCGGCAAGATTGCCCAGCAACATTGCTCAAAAAGTTGCCCTGTGTATCATCACCTTTATATGACTATGTGCTTTATGTCTGGCAAATGTATGTTGCATTACAATATCTACATCGAATTCTCTTGACTATGCTGCAGAAGTGTAAAGAGTCCTTAAACCATACTTGAGTAAAAGTTCAGATGCCTTACAGTAAAAATGACCCGTTACCTATACTACTTAAGTTGAAGTCTTGAGTATTTGATTTTAACAGTACTTAAGTATTTTGTACTCATTATGAACAATATAACAAGAAACAGTTGATTTGGGAGGAGGGCAATCATGTTTTTTTTATGAAATCAAAATAAAACTGAACGTCTCAATATTGCAAATGACAGAACTAACAGTTGCGGAAATAAACTGCTGCAGAACAAGTTAAACTGCATTACTTATTACAGACGTATTGGAGTAAGGGCAGTACATATACTTAATCAAAAATACAGTCAAGTAGATAGTTCAATTTGCCATTATTTTTAATACTCAGTAAAGCTACAAATTAGCCAAAAAGATACTTAAATAAAGTAATTACATTTACTCAAATACTTTACTCCACTGCTATTCTGCATAGGGAACCATGAGGGTGAAGGAGAGTCGGACATCACTAAAGTGGCCAAACAAATGGAGCAACAAACTTTAGAAGACCAAGAGAAAGAGGACGAGCCAGAGGAAGGTTTGTCTAAAGTTAACTAAAGATACCATTGCAAATCCATGTGCGACAAGCGCAGTTTTGAGCACGAATCATGTTTTTTATTTTATATTGGCAGATGGTGAGGAGGGAGATTCAACTGGAAAGAAGAAAAAGAAGAAGAAGAAAAAGAAAGGCCGTGAGTGATTATTCAAATACTTCATACTTTACAAAATGCCGTTGTTACTCGCCATATGAATGGATGTTTATGTTGTTCATATTCCTTGTTCTCTTTCAGCCAAAGTTCAAACAGATCCTCCATCTGTTCCCATCTGTGAGCTTTATACCAGTGGAGTTTACGCCAAGGGCCAGGAATGTGAATATCCACCTGTGCAAGATGGGTACAGACAACAGCCGCTTACTGACTCTCTAAAACCTGTAGTCAACCAGTCTAAAGAAACATCATAGTGGATGTGTTTATCTCCTTTGCAGACGGTCTGCTGCCTGGAGGACGACCAACGAGGAGAAGAAGTTTTTGGATCAGGCTAATGAGGACATCTGGAATGACTTCAGACAGGCTGCCGAGGCCCATCGACAGGTCAGGAAGTACGTCATGAGCTGGATCAAGCCGGGCATGACCATGATCGAGATCTGGTGAGCAAATCCATCATGAGCTTTACTTTACAGGCTGTTTTTGCACTGATGATGTGGAAACTCATTAAATGTGATATAAAATCTGTTGGGCTGTGTTAGTAAATGCAAAATGTCTATAAATATATACAAGACATTATATATATATATATATATATATATATATATATATATATTAGGGCTGTCAGTTAAACGCGTTATTAACGGCGTTAACGCAAAACCATTTTAACGCGAATAATTTTTTTATCGCGAGATTAACAGTCTTTTTGGTCTAGCAAACTTTGTAGTTTTTTTTCACATGCTTTTGCAACAGGACGCGGCATGCGCGGCGCTGCGCTATGAAACCCATTCATTTCAAGGGCTTGCGCCGTGCGAGGACGTTTTGTTGCTTCGTCGACCAAAGCGCAAGTGGATCTAGCTGGACCGGAAACAAAACAACAGGCACGCGCACACACACTTGTTTGGGCTTGCGAGCCGGCCAAATAGGTTAACGTTACGTTTTGAGTGGATGGCGAGCGCGAGACGCCGAAATGGATGCCAATAAGATTCTGAATGGAAAGTTTACTTTTAAAAAGTTGGCAAATGGTTCCATTGACTAGACCAAAGTGATATGTGTGTTTTGTCGTTATGAACTGCTATCATCATCGCAGCACGTCCAGTCTGAAGTACCACTTGATGATGGCCAAGCACACACACACAGCTGATGCGAATTCTCCGCCCCCTCGTCAATATCAGTACCTCGTCAGTATTTCTTTCACCCTTTTATTGATGGACAGTGCTACATTGTGTTACAAAGAAATTATTTGCTCCAAGTGAGAATGTTATTGTGAAATTGAACACAGTATTGCCTATGTTGTTTTCAATAAAAAAAAATGTGCACAAAGCAAGCAATCCACTTTTTTCATGTTGATAAGAGCATTAAAATGAGAAAAAATAATGAACAAAAAGAAATCAAGAGACATTTAGAATAGATAAAAATGTGCGATTAATCACAAGTTAACTATGACATTATTTCGATTAATCGCGATTAAATATTTTAATCGTTTGACAGCACTAATATATATATATATATATAATTTATTTATATAGGTTTTTTTGTGATTTCTTCCTGATCACTTCCTACTTCCTGCTCAGCTACTGTTCGGACGCTCTCGCTTACTGCTCCGCGCTTTGCTCTATCGCTTTTATATTTCTATATTTTATTTCCTTTTATCACCTAATTTTAACTTCAGCAAATCAGCACAGTGCTCAAACGTTTGGATTACTACAAAAAAAAAGCAGAATTATTTTATTCAACCAGCCTCCCACTGAAAGCTTACATTCCGGGGAAGAGAAAACAAAACTGCCTACATTCATAAGGATAAGAAAATGCCTCCTCTGGAATCTACTTGCTGCTCTAACTGCCACAGACTTTTACAAAGGATTGCAATTCTTGAAACAAAGTTAATTGCGGGACCACCAAACCAGACGGAACACACAACAGAGCTTCGTCATGGACGTCCTCAGCATACAGCCGGTGAGTCCCATGAATCTAGTGCTTCTCGACAGGCCATACTGAGTGTAGAGAAACAAGCCGATCGTTTTACTAATCGATGGCACAAACAGGGTGCGAGACCCAAAGGCACTCGAGACATCAGATTGTCACGAGCATCACATATTACTGCAGTAGCATCCTCTACCCCAGATACGGCTCTGACAAGGACTGCAAACACTGGTCTCCTACCACCGCCTATACATCTTGAGAACAGATTTGAAGTATTAATGAATGAGGAATCCCCAAATTTGATGAATGTGATCACACACAGACAGAATCAGCCAGTAGCTAACACTGATGCTAACTGGGGCTCAAGGTCGAGCAGACAGCGGCACTCAGCTCAGAGCGCAGCCGAGCCCAGGACTCTGATAGTGGGCGACTCCATAATCAGAAACATTAATAGCAGGGATACAACAACGTGCTGCCTTCCACAAGCAACAACATCTGATGTAAACAGGGAACTTCAGAACATTCTGATGAAACATAAGACTGCAAATCGACTCATCATTCATGTGGGGAAGAATGATATTCATAAAGAGCAGTCGGAACTTCTTAAAAAGGATTTCAATGAACTTTTTGAAACACTTAAAAGACTGAAAGTTCAAACATTCATCAGTGGACCACTCCCAGCAAGAGGAACAAACAGGTTTTCACGGTTGCTTGGGCTTAATACATGGCTGCAAAAAACCTGCAATATAAAAGGAGTGAACTTTATTGACAACTTCAATCTTTTCTGGAGTCAGAGGCAACTGTTTCAACAGGATGGCCACCACCCAAACAAACTTGGTTCAAGAGTGCTAAAGGACAATATCTACTTCTCCCTCCGTCATCCTTCTGCAATGTGTGCCAATCCACTCAACCTGAATGGCACACACACACCTGGATACAGTATGAATGACCACAGGATTTCACTTCAGCCCCTGAATGGACATGCGGTTGACACATCACACAAGGACAGTGATAACACCACTCAGCCACAACAACCTCTGCTCACGGACACAATCTCAGCTGAGCCCTGCCCACAGAGCTCACCACAGACAGACTGTGACATACCAGTACTGCTCCAATATACAGCACCCAAGGACGACTTTCTGGAAAACAGCCAGGGAAACCAGGACAGCATATTACAGCCTCCAATAACACCAGAGCAAAAATCACTCTCACTGGAAACATTATCACTCTCTCCAGCATCTCCGCTTCTGTGCTTCTCAGAGAAAATGGAACAACTGGTGCACGCTGGAACTAGACTATCCCACTCTTTTGCTGCGAGCCCCCAGATACCAACCAAAAAACGCCAGGCCCCACAACCACCAAAGCCTACGGGCCCAGCTCGCCCTCCCCCTCCCCCTGTGAGAGCTCTTCGGCCTCTGCCACAGCGCCAAGGCCCACACCCTCCTCCAGCGGCTCGAGGTGAACCAAAAACAACTGATACCAGCTCTCAGTGATATGTGTCGGGTCCCCGCTATGATAACAATAACTTTCTCAAATGTTTACAGAACAAGCGGGAACCCAGTGTGCCTGTATGTTTTTCTATTGCTGTTCAATTACATGATAGAAAGTCTAAGGCCTTCAAAAGCCGTACAGCAAACCCATCTAATCTGGTGCCTATTACACGACATACCAAGATTGCTGTGGGGACAAAAAGTAAGACTGTTAAGTTAGCACTTTTAAACATCCGCTCACTTAAAAATAAATCACTTTTAGTCAATGACTTAATAACCACATACAACCTGGATTTTATGTTGCTAAATGAAACTTGGCTAGAAGAAAGTTGCAGTGCAACAGTCCTCAATGAAACAGCCCCTCCTAACTTTACTTTTATGAGTGTCTGCAGAGCTGTCAGAAGAGGCGGAGGTTTAGCTGCTCTTTATAAAGATGTCTATCAATGTAAGCAAATATCATTTGGGAATTACCCGTCTTTCGAATATCTGGGTATTGTGTTAAAAGGTGCTCCACGCATTTTACTTATCATTGTTTACAGGCCTCCAAAATACTCTCCAGCTTTTGCTGAGAACTTAACAGAACTGTTAAGTTCTATTTCCTCAGAGTTTGACTGCTTTGCCATTGCTGGAGATTTTAACATTCACATAGATAATGCAGAAAACAATATGGCAAAAGAAATCAAAACTGTTTTAAAAACTTTTGATCTGACTCAGCATGTACATGGAGCCACACATAATCGTGGACACACTCTAGATTTACTTATCAGTAAGGGTCTAAACATTTCATCAATTGTTATTAAGGATGTAGCACTGTCTGATCATTTTTGTATTTTCTTTGATATATTGATCTCTCCTGCCATTGAAGCTAGATCTGTGTCTGTCAAGAAGAGATGCTTAAATGAGAATACTAGTGTACTATTTATGAAGGCTATATCTTTAACACCAAGCATATCTGCTGACTCTGTTGATTTTCTCCTTGATTCTTTTAACTCAAAAGTTAAGAGTGTAATTGATGATATTGCTCCTGTGAAAGTCAGGAAGAAGAGTGGCAGACAAAAAGCACCTTGGAGAAACTCAACAGCAGTGCAAAATATGAAAAGACAATGCAGAAAAGCAGAGCGCATGTGGCGGAAGACAAAACTTGTAGTCCATTATAACATCTACAAAGACAGCATCCATGCTTTCAATAAGGAACTAAGCAAAGCTAGACAGACTTTTTTCTCGAATATTATAAACAGCAATATAAACAACACGCGCACTCTTTTTGCTACTGTAGAGAGACTGACAAACCCCCCAAACCAGATTCCCAGTGAAATGCTCTCAGTGAGAAAGTGCAGTGAGTTTGCTTCTTTCTTCTCTGAGAAGATCAATAATATCAGAAAGGTGATCAGCTCATCCTTGAGTTGCGCTGGGGTCAGGCAGATCAAACAACAGCACGAGAAAGTAGCCACTATGTCTGATTTCGAAGAAATTGATGGCAAAATTTTGGAAGAAACCGTACAGCAACTAAAAACATCAACCTGCGCCCTTGATGCACTTCCCACATCTTTTTTCAAAAATGTGTTACACAGCTTAGAAGCAGATCTCCTAGAAGTGGTAAATGCCTCACTTCTCTCTGGGAGTTTTCCGACCTCCCTGAAAACTGCTGTTGTCAAGCCCCTCCTGAAAAAGAGCAATCTGGATAAGACCATATTAAACAACTATAGACCGATCTCAAATCTTCCTTTCATAGGCAAGATCATTGAAAAAGTTGTCTTCAATCAGCTGAACAAATTCTTAAGCTCGAATGGATACTTTGACCATTTTCAATCTGGTTTCCGACCGCACCACAGTACAGAGACCGCGCTCATAAAGATAATAAATGATATTCGCTTAAATACTGATACAGGCAAATTATCAGTGCTGGTACTACTCGACCTCAGTGCTGCATTTGACACTGTCGATCACAAAATACTTCTTGACAGGCTGGAAAACTGGGTCGGGCTTTCTGGGATAGTCCTAAAATGGTTCAGGTCATACTTAGGAGGCAGAGGTTATTATGTGAGTATAGGAGACCATAAGTCTGAGTGGACATCCATGACATGCGGAGTCCCTCAAGGCTCAATTCTTGCGCCACTCCTATTCAACCTGTACATGCTCCCAATGAGCCAAATAATGAGAAAGAACCAAATCGCTTACCATAGCTATGCAGACGACACACAGCTCTACTTATCCCTATCGCCTAACGATTACAGCCCCATTGACTCCCTTTGCCAATGCATTGATGAAGTAAACAATTGGATGTGCCAAAACTTTCTTCAGTTAAACAAAGACAAAACTGAAGTCATTGCGTTTGGAAACAAAGATGAAGTTCTCAAGGTGAACACATACCTTCAGTCTAGGGGTCAAACAACTAAAAATCAAGTCAGGAATCTGGGTGTGTCTCTGGAGTCAGACCTTAGTTTCAGTAGTCATGTCAAAGCAATAACTAAATCAGCATATTATCACCTGAAAAATATTGCAAGAATTAGATGCTTTGTTTCCAGTCAAGACTTAGAAAAACTTGTGCATGCTTTCATCACCAGTAGGGTGGATTATTGTAATGGACTTCTCACTGGCCTTCCCAAAAAGACCATAAGACAGTTGCAGCTCATACAGAACGCTGCTGCTAGGATTCTGAGCAGAACCAGAAAATATGAACACATCACACCAGTCCTCAGGTCTTTACACTGGCTGCCAGTTACATTTAGGATTGATTTTAAAGTATTATTACTGGTATATAAATCATTCAATGGCCTAGGACCTCAATACATTGCAGATATGCTCACTGAATATAAACCCAACAGATCACTCAGATCATTAGGATCACATCGGCTAGAAATACCAAGGGTTCACTCTAAGCATGGCGAGTCTGCTTTTAGCTACTATGCCAGCCGCAGCTGGAATCAGCTTCCAGAAGAGATCAGATGTGCTCCTACAGTAGTCACATTCAAATCCAGACTCAAAACACATCTGTTTAATTGTGCATTTACTGAATGAGCACTGTGCCACTGTTCGTCCGACTGTTTGCACTGTATTTTATTTTATGTTTTAATTATTCTGATTTCTGTATTTTATCTTTTATTCTAAACTGTTTTAATTATTCTGATTTCTTTTGATTATTTTAATTTCTTCTATGTAAAGCACTTTGAATTACCATTGTGTATGAAATGTGCTATATAAATAAACTTGCCTTGCCTTGCCTTGCCTTGATTTAAAAAAAATGTTTTTTAGGGCTGCACAATTTGGCCAAATTTGTGTGATTAATAATATGGCTATAATATATAATTAATTAATATTACATTATTAATATTGTACATAACTTTTATTATTATTATTGCTAAATTAAAAATGTAAAACTTACTAAAAATGTGTAGTATTACTATTGTTGTATTGCTGGTGTCTTAATTTCTTTTCCTCCAAACTTTATACCATCAAGCTTTAATTTTGACAGAGAACTTAAAGCTTCTTTTATTAAGCACTTCTCATTTAATATTTTTTATTCCTTTATATATATATATATATATATATATAAATAAATTCATTAAAAAAAAGTCTAACCAGGTACTGGGCAGTGTTAATTTCGTTGACGAAAATAACGACGAAAATTATTCGTCAACGACATTTTTTCACAGACGAAAACGAGACGATAACTAAATAAAACCTAGTTTTGAATGACAAAGACTATGACGAAAATCTATTGACATTTTCGTCAACGAATAAAAACTAGACGAAAATGTTAGATAGTGACGATTTGGGAAGCGATCCGTCAGAACTGATGTCCTGCGTGTGTGGTAGATGCGCACATTTGTAGGCTACTGTAACGTGATCTACCCCGCGGTCATAAAACGTTAAAAAATGTGAACGTCTGGGAGAATGAGTAGAGCAGACATATAGATCTCTGAATAAGAGTGACGATGCAAAAAAGAGCTCTATTCGGTGCGGTTTTCTTTGCGCGCACACCTAACCCGAAGCGTGCAGTCATGCACAATACACCTGCAGCGCGCGAGTAGGCTACTGAATTGAGCTCTCTTTCGTGTCTGAATGGAGAAATACACAACAGTATGTCTAAATGTCCTTTTTGGAGAGTATTCATGTAAACTATGCTGGTTATGTCTTAAACTGTGAGTGTGTCGGATGTGCATCAGTGCAATTGTATCCGCATGTCATTGGACATGATCCGACGTCTTAAAGTGACAGTGGCAATAAACCTAATGCGGTCCGTGTCCTTAATTTTGATCAAGCAACAAAAGAAAAAGAGAAAAGCATTCACTGTTTGTTAATAGCTTTAATAAGGATTAATTATATTTAATTCATACAAATAAATATGTCTGCTTGAAAGAATAAAGAATGATGTGTAAGTAGTTATAAGGAATGAATATAACATTCATTGTAAAGAAGACTGTGTTGTACTTTAGGAAAAGTGGTTTTGTTTCATTTTAAGATATTTTTTAAGTAACAGCAGTTAAATCTGTATCTGTATTGCATGTTCAAACTTAAAAATCATTCATATTAATAGGTTAATAGATGTTTTCTCCGGGAGTATATGGGTTTGGAAATTTTAGAGAAATTCTAAATTAATGCATTACAATTGAACTAAACCCATTATATTTTAGTCGACTAAATCTACTGTAGATTTAGTCGACTAAAATGTTATTGTATTTCGTCGACTAAAACTAGACTAAAACTAAAACAATTCAGATGACTAAAATATGACTAAAACTAAATGGCATTTTAGTCAAAAGACTAAGACTAAAACTAAATCAAAATTTGCTGACAAAATTAACACTGGTACTGGGGCTCCAAATCAGCTTTTGTCTAGAAGCCTGTATGTAGAGCATTGGCTGCTTGAAATTGTATCAATATTATTCTGCATTGTCCCTGTTAAATAAACAAATAAATAAATTACAAGTATGGGGAGATGTTGCGTTCCTAAAATGCATGTTAAAGCAACCCAAATTTGTTGTAAAAGAACACAGTAACGCACTTCACTCTGAAACGCGCAACGTATATTTACTATATTAAATCGCATTGAGGTTTTACTGTCGATAATATTACTGCCATAATTGCAGTAGTTCCATATTAACACTCATCCACTATTCACATCTTGTTTTTTCCCTGACAGTGAGAAACTGGAGGATTGTTCTAGGAAGTTGATCAAGGAAAATGGTCTGAATGCCGGCTTGGCTTTTCCGACCGGCTGCTCGCTGAACCACTGCGCAGCTCACTACACTCCTAACGCCGGAGACCCCACCGTTCTCCAGTACGACGATGTCTGCAAGATTGACTTCGGCACGCACATTAATGGTACGTCTTTAATCATTCCTTATCTGTCTTGATTCCTTCCTGGTGCTTTTCTTGCTGATCTTCAGAGATGTTTGATTATTATGGCATTCCAGGTCGAATCATTGACTGTGCCTTTACCGTCACCTTCAACCCAAAGTACGACAAACTGCTGGAAGCTGTGAAAGATGCCACAAATACTGGAATTAAGGTAGAGTCTCATCTTTTTGCATTGTGATGTTATTTTTGTGACACCGCACATTTTCCTCTTTGTCAATATTGTTACTCTTTGTTATAATGCAGTTTAATACCGTAAAAACAACAAAAATACAGTAAAAACAGTAACATTGTGTAATATTACATTTTAAAATGTTATTTTTGTGATGGCAATGCTGAATTTTCAGCATCATTACTCCTAAATCTTACTGACCCCAAACTTTTGAACAGTAGTGCAAGTTTTATTGGCATTTCAGTGATTGTTGTAAAGGTTATTATTTTATTTCAGTGCGCAGGTATTGATGTTCGCTTGTGTGACATTGGAGAATCAATTCAAGAGGTTATGGAGTCTTACGAAGTGGATCTTGATGGAAAAACATATCAAGGTAAACATAGTACTACTTTTAACATCACAGACTTATACATAACACAAGATATGATGTTGCAGGTGACATTATTTTTCTTTCCAGTGAAACCAATCAGAAATCTCAATGGCCACTCTATTGGACAGTACCGAATACATGCAGGCAAGACGGTGCCGATAGTGAAAGGAGGTGAAGCCACCAGGATGGAGGTGTGTCCTGACTTTCTACTAACGTTTTTGTTTTACAGATTTGAAAATAGCTTTAACCTTTCATATTTGGGTTGTTGCATGTATATTTAGAAGGCTGTGTGTTTGTTTCTCACGAGACAGACTTTATCTTAGGAAAAGGGACAGACAGTCTTGAGAGAGTCTCATTCTGAGGGTTTAAGGCTAAGTTTGGGTGTGCCAGAATTATCAACACAACACAACCTCTATCAGTCACGCCACAGGGCTTAAAGAAAGGTGTAGTCAAGTACACTAGCACTCAAAAATTGGGGTCTGTAAGATTCATTTAATGTTTTTGAAACGGGTCTCTCACGGCCACCAAGGCGGCATTTATTTGATTTAAAAAAAAAAACAGTAAAAACAGCAATATTGTGAAATATCATTACAATTTAAAATAACTACTTTATATTTGAATATACACGAATCCGACGAGTGTTCTGTGTAGGCTGCCATCTTATGGCGACGCCATTACTGAGCTGTTACCGGTATGTAAACAAACCTCCGTGATAACGCACCCTCGATGACAGCTACAGCCAGGCAGAATGACTTGTTGGGTTGATGATGTTAGACAGTGGCCTCCAGTCACAGATGAAGGTACAAACGATCTTACAGATTATTTATGAAAATAGCTTGGCAAGCTAGCTAGGCTAATGTTAGCTAACGAGGAAACTATAAAAAGATCTGTCCATTTGGCAACAATAAATAAATTAATGAATGACATCAAATAAACGAATTCATGTTTTTCATTTGTGTCCATTATTTATCTCATTTTCACATTGCAAAAGGCAAGGGTAAGGTACAGCTGGAAAGGCCAATTAGTGTTTTTAAACCATGGAAAGAGGTCAATATAACAGCAGGAGAACAATTATGTCACATAACGTTACATTTAGCCCATTTAATGACCATAGCATGTTAATTTAAATAGAAAAAATAGCTATAGAGGAGATTTTGCTGAGCACTATATTATATATTTATTATATTTTTTACTTATGTCATTAAATAATTGTTATTATAACAAAAACTGCATTATATTTAATTTAATTTGTTATTTTAAAAAATTATTCTGTCACAGTCAAGCAAATCAAACATTAACAACAGACATAACAGTAATGTTACTAACGTTTCTGCCCCAATGCGTCTGTTGTTTTAAAGGTATTCAAGAGTATTTTCTCCTTCGCCTGGCAAACCGAACATGTTTTCCCACTCGACATTATAAAAGTTGTAACGTTAGTGACAGTCGAAAATTGCGGGCTGTTTATTCCAGTGGATGCAAGTTACAACTAAAACAATAGGAGGCAATGGCGCAACGCTACCCAGCAACAGCTCAGTTATGGTGCCCGCTTACTTCCGGTAGTTTCGCCAGATTCGTCTATATGTTAAAATGTAATTTATTCCTGTGATCAAAGCTGAATTTTCAGCATTATTCCAGTCTTCAGTGTCACATGATCCTTTAGAAATCATTCTAATATGCTGATTTGCTGCTCAAAAACCATTACAAATTATGATCAATGTTAAAAACATTTCTGCTGCTTTATATTTTTGTGAAACCATAATACAATATTTTCAGGATTCTTTGATGAACAGAAAGTTCAAAATGACAGCATTTATTTGAAATAGAAATCTTTATAACATTGTAAATGTTGTAACTTTCACTTTTAATCAGTTTAATGTGTTTTCGCTGAAGTAAAATTATTAATTACTTAAAATTATTAATTTTTACTAATCCACAAACTTTCACTGTAAGTCGACATTTTACTCTGAATGTGTAAATCTGCTCCTCCATTTTGAAAGTGATTATGTAGTGTTGTTAATCTCATTGTTAAGGGTTTAGTTCTGTCATTTTGACAGTGTTGTCTTGCCGGATTTCCTCTTTTACAGGAAGGAGAGGTTTATGCCATCGAGACCTTTGGCAGCACTGGGAAAGGCATGGTGCATGATGACATGGAGTGTTCCCATTACATGAAAAACTTTGAAGTTGGTCATGTGCCAATAAGGTGAGAAACATGCTAATCTTAGCACCATGTCCTAAATAAGTTTCCAGCAACAAGCAATTTGTCAATCATACCCAATAAGAAGATATTTGACATTTAAAGGGATAGTTCACCCAAAAAAAAAAAATTCTGTAATTTACTCACCCTCAAGTTCCAAACCTGTATGAGTTTATTTCTTCTGCCAAACCCAAAGGAAATTTTGAAGTATGTTCGCAATCAAACAGTTGATGAGCCCCATTGACTTCCATAGACTTTTTTTTTTTCTTCCATACTATGGAAGTTAGCTTATCGACTGTTTGGTTAGTGTTTTGGTCGACATTCTTCAAAATAACTTTTGAGTTCAGCAGAAGAAAGAAATTAATACAGGTTCAGAACAGCTTGAGGGCAAGATGACAGAATTTTTGTGTGAATAATCTAGAGCTGTAACGATATGCGATATGAAACCGAAATCGCGACACTCAGATCCACGAACCTGTCGCGGTGTGAGAAGGCAGAATCGCGACACTCCCAGAGTTATCTTTCCCGTCCAGATCCAATGCTACCACATCTTTAAATTACTATTAATATTATTTGAAGTTAACATTATAAAATGCATAGACTTGCACCACAAAACTAGTTGAGGATAAATTCTTTAATTTTACATTTCAAACCGCAAGCATCAGCAGCGTGTATTTTTTCTGGCGTGCATGTTAATCAACAAGTGCATTCACACCGGGAGCAGGGCGTGAGCGTCGAGCAGGAACGTCGCGTGAGCAGATGTGAAGCGGGGGTTTCGGCACCGAGTCTATTTTTGCTGCGCTGCTCACGCTCAATTAAAGTGAAAGCACGCTTTTGATGGACGAAATAAATATGATTTCACACAAATATTGTGAACCCCCACACCCCTCCTAAAAAAAGAATTGCGGTTTGTATCGAATCGTGGGTCAAAAATCGTGATTCTAACCGA
The DNA here is from genome assembly GCF_051911475.1 of Siphateles boraxobius. NCBI lineage: Eukaryota > Metazoa > Chordata > Actinopteri > Cypriniformes > Leuciscidae > Siphateles > Siphateles boraxobius. Next base: position 613,243 of record NW_027509192.1, read on the forward strand.
ATCGTTGTTTTGGTGTATCGTTACAGCCCTAGAATAATCCCTTTAATGTACTGGGAGCTCGCATATAGTTCCCTAAAGGGGCAACTGACAAGATTTTAGAACAGAATTATGTAATGTTCATGTTCATCTTTCCCAGACTGCCCAGAGCCAAGCACTTGTTGAACGTGGTCAACGATAACTTCGGCACTCTCGCCTTCTGCCGCCGTTGGTTGGACCGCCTTGGTGAGAGCAAATATTTAATGGCGCTGAAGAACCTCTGCGACCTGGGCATCATCGACCCCTATCCGCCTCTGTGCGACACCAAAGGCTGCTACACGGCCCAGTTTGAACACACCATCCTGTTGAGACCCACATGCAAGGAGGTGGTCAGCCGAGGAGACGATTACTAGGCCTCCACGTCACCAGTTTTTATAAATCTGTCCTCTGCTTTCTTATCACTTGAGTATTTGATGGGTAACGGCCTGAGTAAGTTAAGCTGTGCCTTCTCGTTTTTAACATGCTAATATTTGTTTGCATAACGGATGGTTGGAGGTAAAGATGTCCCCTTGTTTAACCGTGGTGTAACTCACTGGCACAGATGTGTACTAACAGATGTGCCCACCCGTAAAGTGCTCTAGAACCATTTTGTAAATGCAGACAACAATATGGTAAGTTTCTTTTGACCAATGAGCAACCCAGGAAAATGTGAAGTCAAAACCACATTTTTAATATCATCTGGATTAGGCTGTTGCGCATTTAATATTACACTTTTTTTTGTACACAAATCTTGGCGTAAGAGAGATTAGGAAATGTTCTAGTTTTGATTTATTTTCATTATCAAGTGCTGTTTGTTTCTCCCTTTTCAGTTTGATTCAATTGCTCATTTAGGCTGAAAAAGAGGACAAGATATTATTAAAGGTGGGGATTTGGCTTTATTCCTTAGTGCAAGAACAGACTTTAATGTAACATAGACCCTAAGATACTAAAATACTCATTGAAACATGCTTTCCTCTAAAAGCGGGCAATCATAACAAAAGTGGCGGTGATGATGTGTAAACATCTTTATTTTGGCTATGCTTGATTTCAGGTGAAGCCTGTTTGAAATCACCTTTCTCGGAATAAAGCACATGTGGTGTTTTATTTTGAAGTACAAATAAAATTTATAAGAAATTGTGATCTGCAAGTTGTTTCATGGTTTTTCTTTTTCTTTCACAGCTTTGTGTGTAACCAACTCTGATGTTCAAATTATGAAATGTAGAATTTAACCATAAATGAATATATCTATCTTGAAAATGTGTATTTTGTCACCACTTCTAGAAAAAATTAAATAAAATGTGATTGGGTGACACAATACGAAAATATTATGAAAATTTGGCTCGCAAAATCATTTACAAGTTCATCAAACAGTAATTTAATAAAATTAGATTTCATTTAGAAAAACAGGAGGTAACCATCAACTGCTCAAACGCTTTCCGTTAGGCTGTAAACGTAAGTACTGTTGTCATTTATACACATTATCACATCTAAAGAACATCTTTTAGTGTTTTGTTTAAACTGTTTTAAAAAATAGTTCACATTTCGTTTGGCTCTTTGAGTTGCGTGAGGCAAGCCTCGAAAATTACACAGAAATTTATTTTAAAAACTCGACCCTATTGTCCTTTTATGTACACACAAGTAGAAATGCATTATTTAAAGTTAGTTGGAAAATGTTACACAGAAAATGGCACTATTTCTCATAACTGCTAATTTTTTGTTAGTTTTTGGACTAAACTCAAGTATTGTTCACTGAAAAATTTCTTAAAGGGAGAGTTCCCCCAAATTGAAAATTCTGTCATTAATTACTCACCCTCATGTCGTTCCTTCCAACCAAAACCATAAGACTTTCGTTCATCTTCGCAACACAAATGAAGATATTTTTGATGAAAAGAGATTTCTGTTCCTCCATTGACCGCTACACTAGGTTGACGCTTCAAAATGTTTATAAAGAGATAAAACTAATCCATATGATTCAAGCGGTTTAGAATTGACACGATCGCTCGCTTTAGGCCTATGATGAACAGATTGAATCTATGCTTTTATTCACATATAATTCAGATTGATCAGCCTTCAAGTTGGTCATTAAGATTGGCCGTGTTTACGAACAGAGCTTTTTTGGTTTGAAAGTGCCTTCTGTGTGAGCTGTGCTTCATACATCGCTACAATGAACGATAGACTGGACCTTTTTTTGCCTGCGAAATTGTGCTAATGTGATGCGACCACACCTTTAGTGATTGGTAGATCTTTAGGCTACCAGTAGATGCCATTAACTACACCAAATTTCTCCAAGTATTTTCGATCTCTTTGAACCAAACAAACCAAGCGCTCATTCATTTTTACAGTCAACATGTTTTAAATGGATCCTCAGAAACTCTCCATCACGCTAATAATCTGGGGTTGCACCCGTTTCCTATTGCATTTGAACAGCCAGTCTTTCTTCCGCCCGTAGCATTTGGACAGCAGAACGTAGAGGACGGGATTCACGCAGGGGTGCAGATACTGGAGAACCGTGCAGGTGAAATGAAACATCTCCCATGAGCGCCCATGCCGGTAAAGTCCCAAATACACACACAGCTCTAGAACATACCCTGGCAGCCAGCACAAGGAGAACGTCCCAGCCGCCAAAAACACCATGAGAGACGCCCGCCGTGTGTTGCGGGTGCTGGCGAGGGACATAACGGGCCTCTTGTGCAAGAAAAAAGCCATACGCCCCGAGCTGACTGCGATAACCAGCATTGGTATGAGATAGTACAGCACAAATTGGCTGAGAACAACCTGGTAATGATGTTCCTGGGTAGTTGGCAGACAAACAGTGCTGTTACTCAAACCTGGGCCTAAGCTTTCCTTACTGGCGAAAATACGCAACGGTAGACTTATAAAGAAACTCAGGCCCCAGACTAGAATAAACATGAGTAGCACCAGGTCCATGGTTGGGGGGCGGTAGGGGTTGGTGATGATCATGGCACGAACCATTGATACAGTGCACAGGGAGTATGTGCTGGCGGCCAGGGAGAATGCCAGCAGAAACTGATAGACCTTGCAGGACGTGTTGCCCAGAGGCCAGGAGAAACTGATGGCGGAGTGGATGGTGAAGGGGATGAGGAGAAGCGTGAGGACGTCGGCCAGAGCCATGCTGAGCAGAAGAACGTCCAGGCGGTTTTTATGAAGGTTCTTGTGTTTGGCGAAGAGGGAGAAGGCCAGGAGGTTGGCACAGAAACCAATGCCCACTATGATGCCACAAGTGCAAGCAAAGATCACTCCGTACGAGTTTGTGGCTGCCTATTAGAGACCATGGGAAAAATAGTATGTTTTAAGTAGCATTTAAATCTTTAAATCGCTGTATTGAATTATAATAAAAAAAACGTTATTAGCATACCTAAATATAATTTTAAAATTTGTTAAAAATTATATAAATACAGTATAATATTACATATTTTGAAATACATTAATACAGTAGTCAACACTTGAAGTGGTTTAAAAAAGTTATTCAAAGTTGTCCTTAGACAAGAATGGGTATTGTTCAAAATTCATGCACTTTGATGAAAGGTTTTGATCCACTTCAAATGTTGACTAGTGTGTGTATATATATTTACACACACAGTTTATATATAAAAAAACATTATTATCTCTCAGTGTAAAAACATAAAAATTAGGTTAACTACATTTATCACTGTGCTTCTGAAAATATGTTCAATGATAAATTATATTATAAAATAACTAAGTAAAATTATTTTATTTGTTAACAAAATACTAATTCCTCTTGCATATTACCAGAGGAAATGATTTACTCACCATCTGAGACGTTCAGTTAGATATCCGTGTATTTGCAAAGATGATACATTTGTGCGTTCAGATAAGATTCAACAAATCATTTTTATTTTAGAGATGACTCTAAATGTGTAAAGATATAATCCTGCTTTAAGAATAGACAAAATATGGACTAAGCTTCCCTAATACCTCCGTTAGAATAGTGCCATTTACAGAGACAAAAAAAGGATATGAAAAATATCCATTTATCAATAAAGTCTTCTATTGGATTTGATTCAAAAAGCGACTTCTTGCACAAGATTTTATGTAGCGAATACACTAAATAACATATTTCGAATGAATGTCAGTCGTTCCCTGCTGGTTTTCCATCTCTCATTCTCTGATTGGAGGCTTATTGATTTGTGATTGATCTCTGGGCTCCTGCCTTGTGGTTAATGAGTCTTTAAGGCTTGGCATGTGATCCTATAGCACTCACAGGAAGTTGACAGAAGCTTGCATTTACCTCTCCATCCATTAGCATGTGCAGTGAAAGGTGTATAATTGTTGTTAGAACCATTTTTGTGTCTTTATTTGCTCGGTATTTGCAAACGAGCACACATTGATTGATTATTCCACCATCCCCAGTCACTAGTAACGGCTACTTAACCCATATTGATGAAGGGATAAAGCGATGCATTGTGTGCACTGACAGAAAATAATAGTAAAAACTTCACCTATAGTGGTGCAAATTATGAGAATTAATTTGGGGTTCTCTATTTTTCAGTTTTATTGTGTATTGCTTATCAATTTATTAATTGAAAATAGCAGAACATTAACTAAAATAAAAGAAAAGCTGTGTAATAAAATGTAAAAGATAGAAAAATACATAATGTAGACCAGCGTAACTATCTAAAGTGCATTTGAAAATCTCATCAAAATCAGCAGCATTGAGATACATTCAGGAAATAAATATTCCAATCAAATAAATTAAATATTACACGAAAAGTCTGACTGAATGAATACATTTAAAACAGGCTACTCTAATTGTAACATATGCAAATTAGTTTGTATATGAAGCATATTCTACGCATCAATTAAGACTTTAAAATAAAGAATTGTTTGGAGAGTTTATAATAAAGGCAAAGGCCTTTATTGTGAATAAAAAAAACAAGTGGGTTCTCAAAAGAGTCCTGGTATCCCATGCCATGGTGAAAGTCACTGACTGCAGCAGATCATGTGACCACATTGTATCACTGTTCATTTGCATAAAGTCTGCTCACTCATTAATGAGCTGTCAGTGTGATCGTCCCTTCAGTCTTGTCATGTCCAGGCTCTTTTAATGGTCTCTTTGCATATGTAAGGCTTTCCTCCTATCTGGGTCTCTCAATCTGCCCAACCCCATCTTCCTCTTCCTCTTCGTCACAGCTTTCAATGGCTGTTGCTCATATCTCAGGGTCTTGCTGGTCTCTTGCGGTAGGTTGTCTCTCATCCCTATAGTCTCTATTTGAAAGCTCAAGGGGAAGTTTTTGTTGCTGCCGATGTGTTTGGGACAGTGGACGGTGGCCCACAGCGGGGCCTGGACGCTCCCTTCGCTCTGGTACGGGGATATGGCCGTGTGCACCTGCGCAAGAAGCTCTTGTATTGACTTGCGCCTCTTCCAGTCATGCAGAGATCGGCCCCGGTCGTGCATCATCTGTGCGTGACCTACTGAACGCCGCCTGCAGAGGAAATATATTTCAAACTGATTTTAACCTCAAGTCACAAGCAGAGATTTTGGCATTTGACTAGTAGACAAGAAAAACATGATGCTTTATTATAACAATTTGACCTTCACTGCATGCAAAACTGCATTTATTCTGCATTGGCTTCTTAGAGCTCCTGTTTCTTCTGTTGCCAGCAGATGGCAATCTCAACTACTCTGAACAAGCCTTATGTTTAGAGATCTTGCAGACATCACTCATGTTCAAAAAGTAAGACGAGATCATGACTTACTGTCTGTTGTTGAGAGTGTTAGTGGGTCTGGATTGGACCGGTATCAGGACAGTTAACAGGAACACGGCAAACCCCCAATGCCTCAACATACTGGACAACTGGACACAGGAGACAGTCACAAAGTTATCAATATATATATGTTTATAATATTATTATATCATAATATTTTACTAGGCATATTAGTCTAAAAAATAATATATGTACTATTAGGTTTATTAGGCAAAAGATAAAATACAAATAATATAAAATATATAGTTTTATATTTTTTTAATTACTACATATTTTTATATATAATATAATATAAAATATTTGCCTTATATCATTTGAAAATCTGACTGATTTTAGTTTCAATATAATAGTATAATATTAAGTATAATAATAGTATAAAAAAGTTTCACCTTCTGCATGCATTTTAACATTATATATATATATATATATATATATATATATATATATATATATATATATATATATATACATACATACATACATTAACTTGAATTATTAATTGCTGGTACATTAGAACTGAGTTAATGTCCAGTACACAAGTGGAAATAATAATAGAATTATATCATAATTCATCAATTAACATGAGTTGTAATAGCCTACATTAAATTGCTGTTGTAAGGCTTCAACCTTGATAATATACTCACATGTAATGCCACTGCTCAGTAGATGTTACTGCCACCCGGCTTGACGTGTTACAGATGTTGAAGCCCAACATGTGACTGTACTTTCAATAAACCAGGAGCATCATCTGCTGCCTAAATGAAGCATGTTAATATGTCCAAACTCCACTAGTCCAGAAGACAAACTCTTCCTATGTCTCCTTCCAGAGTGTTTGAAGGAATGAATGCATAGAGAGAGAGAGGACCAGAGCGATGGGCGTTAGATTTATTGCACCGGTGAGTCTTGTAAGTCCCCTTTGCTGTTCACTGCAAACTGGAATAGACAGCAGGCGTTACAGCAGAGAAAATTAGTGCGCACTGCACACTTGTCTGTGTGTGTGTGTGTGTGTCTGCTGCACATGACTGCCAAAGTGTATACCAGACTGACAAACCCCACACACACACACACACTTCTAGAAACGCACAGGCAGACACCTTCATTGGAAAGAGGCTGGTATGCAGGTCTCTCTCTCTCTCTCTCTCTCTCTCTCTCAACACTCATGAAGGGATCAGGTTTGGCCAGGAGGGGGAGCATTTAACGAATAATCACCCATTGATCTCTAATCTGGACTTTTGATTAAAATTGTACGTATTTGTGCATTTCAGCGTATATACGCTGTTTGTGCATGTAAACAACCTGCAAAGTTACAAAGCACAAAGTCAGCCCAAAAGGTTCTCCAACAGAAACACTTGCCTTAAACGCCTCGTTCGTCACCTTGTAACACCTTACCTTGACCCGCCTTAACAAAGTTTTAAGGCTTGGAACCTGATGCTCGCCGCTTATGGTAAGGGTCGTTACTTTTCCGATACACGCTCTAAGTGATTGACCAATCAGAGAAGACTGCGTTTTTCAGAAGACAGAAACTAGTATTCAGACAGAGGGTGAAAACAGGTGCTGCAACTATGTATATGAAAAATAATGTGTTTTTGAACATTTATTCATTTAGACCTATTCTAGTAGACTCCCTGCTCAAAATTATGAACCTGTAAATGAGCATATTATGGTCTCTTTAATGTTTCTGTCTTTACTGCTTATTATTTAAGATCTTATCCATACACTGGGTCCTTTTAATGTATGAAAGCAAATCCCCAAAACTCCTGAAAGCCATTACAATGGACAACTGATATCTATAAAACATCAAAAAAATATGCTGCATCATGTTGAACGCCTAACATTGGTCTTTTACTTTGCATGGAAATTCTGTGAGTTCGGATGAACATTATAGCTTATAACGGAGACCATGAGACCCTCCCCTCCTAAAACATGGGTGAAGCTGGGTGAAGAAAGTAAACAGCTTTGGCTGACCACTGTCCCAAGAGATTATGACCATAACCTCAGTGAAATCAAGCCTGTGGGTGGGTCTGCTCGCCTCCTAAGCAAACGTAATGGTCAAGGTGGTTTTCGGGGAGCCCACAAAATAGTACCGCTTCATTTATAGGCCTCGGGGCAAGAGGTTCACAACATAACTAATGCTCATCAACTACAAATTAGTTCTGTGCGACACTAAAATATTCCATATATTTCCATGTTTATGAGGCAGTGCGTACATTGGAAAATAAACTGGCTTGCACAACCATTCAAAAGTTTGAGGGTTTTGAAAGAAATTAATACTTTTATTCAGCAAGGATTCATTAAATTGATCAAAAGTGACAGTAAAGACATTTATGTTACACAAATGTTCTATTTCAAATAAATGCTGTTCTTTTTTAGCTTTCTATTCATCTAAGAATCCTGAAAAAAAGTTTTCAAAATTGAGCATAATCAGAAATGTTTCTTGAGCAGCAAACAGCAAATCAGGATATTAGAATGATTTCTGAAGGATCATGTAAAAAAATGAGAATAAAGTAATTTTTAAAATAAATTAAAAAAGAGAACAGTTATTTTATATTGTAATAATATTTCACAATATTACAGTTTTTGCTGTATTTTTTATAAAATAAATGCAGTCTTGGTGAGCATGAGAAACTTCTTACAAAAAATCTCATCGAACCCAAACATATGGTGTTCCTTACACAAATGTCTTAATTTTTTTTTAAATATGTGCAGTTTCATGGACTACTTTTATGATTTGAGTCTATACACTGTCATGAATAGTAAAACAAACTTTGTAAAGATTCTTTAGAAATTTCTGCTTGTGCTACGGGAAAAATAACAGCATACAAGTTTGGAAAATGCATGGGGGGCAGTGGCAGAAACTATGACAGAATTAGCATTTTCAGTTTTTTGTAGACTGGACAATTGACACCTTTGAACACAATATAATTCTATCATTTGTATGTAATTCTCATTTATCATATAAATTATGATGAAATATGAAATAAACCCAGACTCAAAAACTAGTCAAACTGGATAGAAAAAAATGGGTATTGTTTAGAAGAACCTGAAGTGCTGTAAAAGATCCTGCAGTGAAACGTGCATTTCGTCCCATGAATCCTTCATATTCATTCTTTCTCTATAGTGGCCTTAAACTACTGAGAAATGTTTTGTTCTTTATTTCTAGCCAGTGACAGCATCGTCTAGCAATGTTCAAAAGGGTTTGACTCATCAACACTTATGTCAAAAGCCCTGCGTTTTTTTTTTATAAGAAATTGTTTAACTGTCACGGCTTGAGTTTCCTTTCCGCTTCCAGCGTACTCCTGTTTTGTTCTCGTGTTTATTTGTTTTATCATGTAACCTTGCGGGAACACATGACACGATTTCTTCCATTCGACCAGCAAAAAAAAATAAAATCAAAAAAATTCCAGCGGGCCGCGGCACAGCAGCGCTCTAGATTTAATCACGAGGCGTACGTGAATTCTGCCACCGGGGAAAGTCTCGGATTTTTTGCGGTCTTCTCCGTGAAATTGTTGAATGAAGAAAACATGTCATTTAACACCTTGTCAGTTCCCCCATCGACCACTGGCACTTGACCTTCTCAGCACTTTGACAAACTTTGATATGACACCTGTAGTCAAACGCCACTCTGAGTGAATCGTGGGACATTGGAGAAACATGCGAGCCAGCCACCCAGTATGCCATCTAAATGTGAGATTATTAAGACTGATGTCCCCAGCGAGGCCAATATTTTTTTTTTTGTTCTACTGCAGAGCGTCGGCAATTTATCATCCAAACATCCCACAGGTTTGTGTTGTGTAGGTACTTTTGGATCTAGTCCGGCGGGTTTGATTCGGTGCCAGAGAAAACATGGCCGCCTTGCCAACAGGCCGTTTAGAGCTCGAGTTGTGAAAGCTTGTCTGAGGGTTCCAGTAAATCCTTCTTCTAGCAGGTAAGAAGTTTTGGAAAGCGACGAGGCAGCTCCCAAAACCCCAACACACCTCCCACCGCTGATCTCCATAAGCACAGCTTCATTTAGGTCACTATTGTTCGACGAACGGACTTGTGTTATTTCATTCATTTATACTCACATTGCATCGATATACGAAGGCACCTAGAGGACTTCTTCATGAAAAGAGTATTCACACAAACTGTATTTAAATATTCAGCACTAGGGGCCGCGGAAAGGACAGACGTGTGTTCTCAATAAAAAACTATAGGTGAAACTTGTCAAAGTCAAACCTGATGTGTTCCTGAGCTCACAAAGCATACAAAGGACCTTTCACTGGCGAAACGCTTTGTATCAGCTTTTACTGCATGATATATTTCAATTTAATTTTGAATAATGTATATAGAACTATACATTGGTACCATTTTACAGTCTCAAACTATATTTAGTGTATGCAAAGTGTTCAATATAATTTAACTTTGTTTTAGAAATAACGAAAAAATATTTATAATTACAGCAAAAAATGTAATAAATTCATTAATTAGACAAAGACCATAAATATATATTATTTAATATGTGAGTATATATTTCTCTTACAGCTTTTTATAAGTAAACAACGTGGCCTTTATAAATATATATATTATTTAATATGTGTATGTGTGTGTGTGTGTGTATATATATATATATATTCACAGGTGAAACTCGGAAAATTAGAATATCGTGCAAAAGTTATAATTTTGATGGTTATGGCTTACAGTTTATGAAAACCCCAAATTAAAAATCTCATAAGTATAATCTTATGAAAAAATATATATATAAAAGTATAATCATGCATATGTATATAGTTATATATACTAAATATATTAGTTTCACCTTTTAATTTGAATTACTGAAATACATGAACTTTTGCACGATATTCAAATTTTTCGAGTTTCAGCTATATATATAGCCTATATATATACATATATATATAATGTTTATTTCTTCTCAAAGGCAATTCAAAACTCTACTATAGACACATATATACTATACATACATATGTACATACCAAGCTCTGCATAATAGACAATAAAGGCAATCTCAGAGATGAAGGTGAATGCTTTCATGTTGTCGAGCAGGTGCCATCCCATGTGGTCTGTCAACATTTCAGCGGTCAGCAAACCGCCTACAAAAACATGTTTCGATTTTATCTAATCGTCTGGAGGGAAAGCCCTTCCAGTAAATGCTTGGTTAGTTTAGCCCTCCACCATCCAGCCATACATAAAATATACAAATATTTACTGCATAATGGAGGTGAATGGGAGGTGTCCTTCTAAAGACCCACACGTATCCCAGAATCCCGTGCGGCGGGACAGATGAGTGATACGCCACGGTTAAAATGCATGCATGAAAAAGGGCTGTGTTTGCGCTGGAACAACGGGGAGCGGAAGGTGAACTGCTGAGGGGCTTCTTCAGATTTTGGGGATCATACATCATGGGTCTCAATGCCTGTTGACCTCAGTCCACTGAGCTGAAGGTGTGTGTGTGTGTGGGGGGGGGGGGGGGGGTATGGGGGGGTAGGAGAAGGCACACCAAGGCTGTGTGTGCCGCCACACAGTAAGGCCTTTTGCTGGCTGCCATGGCGATGGCGACCGCAGAATTGCCATGTTTACTTAAAAGCTAGTGCATAAGAGAACAGCAGACCACCGGCAGACGCCACCCGCCAGCACTGGGCAAGGGCTACGGCTCATCTTTGTTGAAAATGGCTCAGGAACCTGCTGCCTGCACAGGGCCAACCTAAATTTAGCAACAAACTGAAAAACCCTCCTCATTCTTAAAAAGCTGTTTAAGTTTCCAGAGCGAGAGGGTTCAGTGAGGGACAGGAATGGTCTGAGAGACTCGTTCTGTCTCGTTGCAGGTGGCGATCGAGCGCTTCGGTCCATCGGCTCGGTCAAGACTTGTGATTGTGCTTCCTGCGATGTATTTTCACATAAAACATGTCAACGCGAGGTTAAACATGCAGCAGGTTCAGAATCTGACTGGCCCACTGGTTAAATTTAAAAGTGATATAAAAATAGCGACTGTTTTGTTTGCCAATATTTTTGGTGTAGGCACATTGATTTAAAGCAGTGTGTAAATTATATAATACGTTTCTGAGTTGTCGAAAGGAGCATCAACCATAATTTCAGTATCCCAATAGTTACCTAAACGTTCACTTTTTCACCTTGTAGACACCACATGCACACGTGCCCTAGTGAGAAATACCGGTAAATCTATTCTGGCAATGAGAGATTGCAGGTAAATGGACTTGATGATGATATGTGTGAACAAAACAAGATTACAGGCATGACTACCTGCACTGAGAGAAATGATCCACTCTCTTTTTAACGTAAGAGCAGGCAAGGCCATTGTAACTTGAATGTATCGAGGCTTAAAGTCTCTTCTGCTTCTAGTTATCTTAGCTGTAGAAAACTGTTATGGTGCTTGATAAAGAGTGCATTAGTGCCCGTCCTCTTTTTCAGCGTTTTTTTTTTTTCAATAATTTTCCCATTGGGATTTTAAAGTCCCCCTGTTGTCAATAATTGTTTCCCTTTATAACTCATCTTTGATCAGCAAAATTACATATTTAAGCATTTTTTCCCCGTGAGAAATAATTCTGCATGCCCTAAAATAGCTTGAACTCGACACTCTTCCCTCATTTATTATACACGGTTCTATGAATATGCAAATTAGCCTCGCCTCCACTCACTCACAGCAGTTTAGTGATCCACTCGTTGACGATCACACGTTGATCTGATTGGTTACACGGTAGTTTGTGACGCCAGAAACACCAGCGATTTCAAACCGTGTTTTTGGTTCACTGCAGTTTTAGGGAGAAAATACTCAGCAATGGTGTTGATTAAAAACACCACTTGATTTTCAACACAGGGACTTTAATACAATCCTACTCAATAGCGCTCAGTGCATTTGCTGTTGCTGGTTACCTCCTCAGGAACACAGAGTTTGCGCATCTTTTTGGTGAAAATACACTCTAATTTGTAATATAACTTTTGAAGTGACTAAAACTCTGTTCTGTAGGTCTATATGATATCTAGATTTAAATTGGTTTATCATATGTAATATTAAGACACAAAATCGATTGTCTTGGTTTCCTTTGGAAGCACGGGTCCAAAATTGGCTTTCACAAAATACAGTTATACTAAGCAGTTGAGGATTATTCCTGTAATAATGGAGTATTGAAACACCCAGCCAAACTCAATTCATGTTAACTTCCCTGTGTGGGCCAGACCTGTGCATTGGGACATTAGGTGGATTTCTCTTCAGGTGCTTGGGTAATTGTGCTTGGCATAAACTGCCGGTTCTTTGTGTCGGCCCGCGTGAATAGGATCCTCAAGGTGGAATTCCTGTGCTAACATGGGGAAGTCACAATATACATGGTCACATGACCAGACGGCCCCCATGGATTGGTTTCGGTGGAAAACGGCCAGCTTGCACACAGTAGGTGGGCGTGGGTGGCAACTTTGCCCTTGTGCCCACTCAAGGACTCATAAAAACACCTGACAGTTCGTATTGCCTTTGAGTACAACCCAGTATTGACACGAGCTGACCTCCGTCAACACCAGCCAAACAAAACAGCAAAAATTCACTTAATAATTGAACAAATAAATGGAGAACTTGTTTGGCACGCCGTTCATAAAGAGCTGGACTGGCAGGCTTCGGGAAAAGGAGTCTCACTTTCTCTGTAGTGAGAGTTGACATCGAGGTGTGTGTCCTATAAGCACAGTTTGGACTGTCAACAGGGGAAATATACTGTACTAGGTTTTTCCAAGCCAGGACAAATCCATTCAGTGCCTGTGAAAAGCTGCCTCTCAATCAGCGCCACACCAAGGGCCTGATTCTAATTAGCCATGAATACAAACCTTTGAGACGCTGCTTGTTGTATGCTGGTCAAAAGTAATGTCTATGTGTCTTTTCATGCTCTACACAGAGGCGGTGATACATTGTTACTACAGCATCAAAGACCCTGTTACTTTATAGCTGGTATTAAGATGTGTTTAGGTCGATCGGATCACAAGTAGACGAGTGAGACATTCCCGTTTACACCTGGTGTTTAAATCTGTCTCTTTTGTTCACTTCTGTCGTGATTTCTTGGAGGGGAGGGAGGGACTATGGGTGAGTAAATGTATGGATTTTTTCAGTTCTTTCGATCTAATGGATGAAATAAGCTCGTGTAATTTACATATGAACATGACCGAAGGCAACGGAAAATCACACACAGAGCATCAGCTTTAGTTTCTGCTCTGACAGACACAAGACCAGCCGAACGCTGTGAGTGTGTGTTAGAAATGGAATGCATCAGGAATGGTGAGAGAACATTGTGCTTGGTACATTTATCATCTTCAAACCAAACTTGGGTCTCCAGACGACAGTTTAAATCCCGTCTGTCTAGAGCTCTTCATAATGTTACTCATTAGTTCAGTAGACGGAGAGAAGACGGTCGTCTGTGGCTGTTTGAACACATTCGATCACATGAGCGTTTACACTACGAATGCAATCCGGTCGAATGTGTTTTCAACTCCCTCTGGAAGTGTTGGAAAGTGGACAAGCTCAAAACATTTTAGACCCTGTTTACACCTGTATTTAGTGTCGTCGACCAAAACACATCTTAATACCAGGAGTAAACGGGGCAAAAACACACTCGCATCTCTTTTATTTAATTGCAGTTGATATTGCAACTGTCTGTATGTAATTGTAACGCACAGTTTTAAAAGCTCACGTTTTTAAAACGTTTGATCACAAACGGACAAACAGTCCCGCCTCCGCATTGGTTGAGTCAGTGTTGCTGTGATGGGCTGGTCGAGATGCTCAAACAAACGGAGCAATGTTTTGAAAGCACCACAGAGCCACAGTGTTTACACTTTTATGGCAAAATCAACCTACAAATGGCTTACTTATAGTTGTCTATGCATATTAACATAGAAATACCACACACTTCACCTTTAAGAAAAGATCAGAATGTTTTCTAGATCTCCAACATTTTGAAAATACCTCTCAAATGCTTTCATAGAGAGAAAATATGGTTATAAGCCACAAACCATATGAAAATTTCAGTTTTTACATATGCTGACAGAGGTTGTGTGATGGACAGACTAAACTGTGTGCTGAAAAGTACTGCAGTCTCGCAGTCAGTACTTGGACTTGGAAAGTTCAGTTTTAAGAGCAAGGTTTTGCATTTTACAGCATTGATTTCCTATTGTCAATATGCAGTTAAACCTCTGCCAATCCAACGTTTATCAAACGCCAATTGCATTTCAAGATAATCATATTTTGATCACTGAAACCTAATAACATGTTGACATTAGACGTGCAAAATGTGACTGATTGCCATCTTGCAGATGCTGTTACTTCAGTGTTCACAATGCATAAGCATTCTCATATTCCATCATTAAACAAAAATGTACAGTAAATACAATTCGAAGATTGTTTGATTTGGAAAACGTACACGCTTGGACAGTTTATACGTTTGAACATGTCATCACCCTGCTACAGTTTACACTGCATTCCTTTTTCAAAACCACTTTTATACACCCCGATGTTGATAATTGCCTAGTTTCTCTCAGATCCCTTTCCTGAGGGCACCACTGTTATGCTTTAAAAGACACTTTTATGTGGTGCTTGGCCGGTGGACTGTTTTCTGTATAAATGAAATACAATAAAGACAGAAAGGGTGTTTCTTAAGAGCTCAACATTTTCAAAGTTTCCCTCTCTGCTTTTCACTGGCAGAGCTCTCTTGGAAAAGCTTTAACTGAAGATTAAGCGTTAAAATCCGTGTGGTTTTGGGCACCGTTGCTATAATTCAGCTATATCCCAGAAACATAAGCGCGGGGCGAAATCACCAGCTCTCGCGACGGAGATCCAGGGTGCCCGACCTAAACCACAGCGAGCTGGAATCCAGGAAGACCAGACAGTGGTCAAAACCAACACATACATCCACACCCGCACACAAGCTCATGTTCATTATGCGCGTGGAGACCGTGAACCTGAGATGAGTGGAAAGGAGCCCAGATCAGTCCAAGAGATATTTGGACAAAGAATAAAAAAAGATCGATTGGAAACTCCCGAAGGGAGTCTTTTTTTCCGCTTTTGTTTAAAGTTTTACTCATATCACCCATTCAGGGTGTGTTTTCACACAGTAGTTCGGTTCAGTTGGTTTGGTCGTTTCCATTTAGTCCTGGTCCGCTTAGCGTTCATTTGGCATTTTAACACCGAACCTAAAGACATAGGGATGTGTTCACAATCTATTTGGTCGGCAAATATTACTTAGGCCTATATTTCTCGACGGAACTCACCGAACATCCAAAACACTGCTGTGTTCTGGGATAAATGCGCTCGTTGTGTGTGTGTAGCTACATATGATGGTATTTTGACCAGCTGAGAACTTTTGAAGAGCTTATAAAATGTGTAAAGGAGTCAAAACAGTGTCAGGAATCCCTCCGTCACACAAACCCAGATCTGCTGTGAGGAGACGCGGTTCTGATGCCTGTACCGAACTGTGATGGGAAACATCGCGACTGTCATGAGAAAAAACAGGTGTGATTGAGCTTTCTGTCCTTTTTAGGGTTGCATCTTGTGACATCATGCCCTGTTTTGGTTTATTTAAATGTCTTTGGTCCGTGTTGTGTTCATATTTCAGTAAATACGCACTAGAGTTGGTTTGGAAGTGGAGTGAGACTCATCTTGACAGCGTCTCGGTCCGCGTGTTTGATGCACAAGGGTTCGGACGGCAGCATTCACACTTATTTAAACAAACTGCACTAACAAAGCAATTGCGCTAGGGTTCGTTTTAATCCCACCAAACATGCCAAGTGTGAACACACCCTTAATGTCATTTAAATATTTAATGAAAATAAAATATGGTGCGATTTTATCCATTTATTAGGGCCCGAGCACCGATGGCATGAGGACCCTATAGGAATTGCTCTGTTTTGAATTGATTGGATCTTAGAGAAGGCTTGGTCAGCTGAAAATGTATATTATTTTAAGATGCAGAGCAAGCGTTTTGACAAAATAAAATACGATTTTTCTTTAGAATAATGTGCAGTGTTTGCAGGAGCATGCATTATAAGAAAGTAAATATGATCAATTTTGATTTCATGTTGACTTTAAGATTTTAGACTTAAGACTATTACTGGCTTCACATGTGCATTTCATCTGTGTTTACTTTACAGTGCTGTAACTGTTATACTTTGTACTTCTCCATGTGTGTCATACATACCACAAGACCAGATTGGTACCGGATTTGCTGCTAAATACGGTTCATTTGACCTTATGTGTCTGTCCTGTTACTGTAGAGCCTGGTCTAAGGCTTATGCTGCCATCTTTAGGTAGGATGTTATGCTGTAATTCCTCTATATTGAGTTAATCTTGCTACATAGAATGATTTAGTCTTGCCATGTACATTTTTAGTCTAACGTTTTGATGTTTTTAAGGGAAAATTTGCACATTGGTATTCAATAAAAATCATTAAAGATTTCACAGCAAAAAGACACGAGCTGAGCTACTGAAAATACTAAAAGACATTTTAATAGCTAGAAGAGTACTGGTACCGGAAACTATCAATCAGAGGACAGAAGGCATGTAGAAGCAAAACTTTTCAGCAGTTTATATCATTTTGATAATTTTGAGGCTTTATATGGTTAAAGCTCCTCCATGCTTACAAAATACCATGTTTTTTAAAAAACAGTAATTCTGCATAATTACCATTTTCATGTACCACGGAATTGTTTTAAGATTCCCCTCCCCCACTGTCTTGTAGTTATTATGAAATCGCCGTCAAAATCCCCACCTACGTTTTCTGTTGAACTGAATTCATAATAATGTCCCTGTCTTATTTTTTTACAGGCCTTACAACAAAGCAGAGTTTATTGTAAATAAACTTGATGTAAATTCAAGTGTGTGTTGCAGACGCACACCATATGCCGCAGCTGTCGCTCTGTGTCGGCCTCTTTGTTTTGGACCAGCGTCTGTCACTCTTCCGAGTTGACCAATAGGAGAACGCCTTACTTAACCCATTCGACCAATGAGCGTTGAGCTTTGTTCTAATGTGCCAGTTCCGAGGCGCGCGCGCACGATAGCCGTCGAGCTATTTCTACTTTTACCCGCCTTCGCAAAACCGCTTAATTGCGTATTTTAGCAGAGTTGTTTTTACTTATCCACAAGATTCGATGTTCAAACTTCCAAAAAAATCATTTTTTGGATGTGACAGACAGCTGTGTTTGTCGTAAAACCCCTAGGAGGACATTCAAACGGAAGGCGCGCGCCGGTTTGACGGTTGTCAGCGCGAGGAATCTTTTACTTTAATTTATTCTCGTTCGGGGGCTTACACAAGTTACCGCTTCGCTTTTTAAACGGGAAACTAAGTAATTACACTTGCATTTCGTAAGTAAAACCCGTGTTTCATACTGTACTCTGGTAAAGATAATAAGCATGGCGCAATTTCACGAGGATCCGGCGTTGCTCACTAAAGAGAAACTGAAGAGTGAGTTACTAGCCCATAATGTTCCTCTGCCGAGCGCTGACAGCAAGAAAGACGTCTATGTTCAGCTGTACCTGAAGAACCTGACCGTGCTCAACAAGAAGAGCCTCTCTCCTCCTTCTCCGGACACTTTCTCCAGTGATGAGGAGATGACAGCGCCGCTGGTGTCCGACAGAAGCCGCTCGGGGAGGGTGAGAGCTCAAACATTAGTCTTATGAAACCAAAAGCATTCATTAACACCGATTAGTATGCTTGTTCATAATTATGATGGAGAATCATTATAATACAATTATTATAATCCTATACATAATTAAAATGATGATCGTTCTAATAATAAGAGATTTTACAAATGCTGGCTTTCACAATAATATATGTAACGTTATTGTGCATTCCCCCCCCCACTGTTTTATGTCTCATTAAAATATTTCACATAGATTTATAATTGCTTTTTGATCCAGTAATCATTTCATACTAGTCTACCACAATAAAACGTTTTCTAAAAATGTTAATAATAGTTTTATTTTATACACAATCATATTTAATCAATATAAACTACAATGTAGGTACAAATAATAATGGAGAAAATTTTTAAACGATGACATGTATTTTCCTTCTGATGTTTCCTTAACCTCCAGAAAGCCACAAGAAAGACAGACAGAGTTCGGGCTGAGGAGAACGACTTTTTGGGATTGACTGATGAAGAGTTGAAGGTTCAGCTTCTGAAGTATGGAGTGCATACAGGACCAATTGTTGGTTAGTATTAAGGTTTTCCACAGCCTGATTGTGTTTTTGAATATTAATCGGCCAATATGAATGTCCTATATATGTGTAGGTTTGCATTGTATTCTCATATGTCTGGTTCTGCATCTCAGCAACTACACGTAAGGTGTATGAGAAGAAACTCCAGCAGTTCCTGGAGCATCCGCCACTGGAGAATATCCTTCCTGAACCCAAGATCACGATCCCAGAGGCCATCACCATCAAAGCAGACGGAAACCAGAACGGCAACATGCATTCAGCTGAAGATCAGTACAGCGACAAAGAAGAAGGTAAAGCAGGGATAATCAAGTCAAGTATCCAAATATCCAGTTGAGCTGTCTGCATGTGCACGTTCAAGTATATCAGCTACTGATTTTAAAAACCTGAACAGATTTTAAAACGCTATGCATGAAACAATTGCTGACTTTATAAATGGTTGAAGAGGAAAAACTGGGCATCATACACTAAATGACTGAGGAGTCATTCAGAACACATCATATTAATGCAGAAACACGCGTCTCGTTTCGTGATAAATGGAAACAAAATGTGTTGTAAAATCGTCTCAAAATATCAAACATGTTTGATCTCATCAACTGGATTAAATCAGTCTGAAGCTAAAAAACTAGAGTTTGTGCTCATTATACACTATGATATTTTCAGTGAAATCTGTCTGACCAAAATCTGCATCCAGTTTGTATATCTGCCATAAATTGTGCATAAATTGTGTAGTATATTCCAGCTTTAAGTAATCTATAAACCAGCTTAAATGCTGTAGCTTGTTGAGGAGAGGTGTGCTGTTATTTTACTAACCTATCAGAGTTTGCATGTGACCAGACTCCAGACAAGCACTTTTTCTTTATCAAACATAAACATTTAGTTGAGGCAATTGAAGACTTAAAGTTAGATATTTATGGTCATTAAGTCTCCTTTTCACCAATTTTGCTTTGCATTCGATTGTCAGAAATTGATCCAGTACCTGAGCCGGTTCCTGTAGTGACGAAGCCGGTCCGGAGCAGAGGAAAGACTCCAGTCACCACCAGGACCAGCAGCAGGCAGCGCTCTAAAGTAAAGCCTGCACTTGCACAGGAACAATACAGTTAGCATCACAATAGAGTCATCAGGCCTCGGTTTATAGTGCAAAATCTCTTACTATTAGAGTTTTCTTCTATTCAGCAGGTGGTGGAGGAGACGGCATCAGCCATTGAGGTGGACCATGAGCCATCCGTGGACGGAAGAGATATTCTGAAGGAAATCTTCCCCAATGAACCTGCCACACCAACTGGAATAATGTGAGTATAAAGATGTTGTCCTGAGTGAAGGAAGTTTCATTCACACATTTTTGTTACTAACAAAATAAATGCTAAGTGAAACACAATTTTATTTCATCGAGTTGCCAAGGCAACATTTCTTATTTTAATTTATTTTGACTATTTTAAAATAAAAACTTAGGTTACACTTTATTTTACAGTGAAGTAGTTACATTTTACCTAAATAATACAATACTCAAATAAGTAATTAACTACATGTACTTACTATAGAGTTACGTTTAGGGTTTGGTTTAGTGTTAGTTACTTGTAATTATTCTTAATTTACTATTATTACCATAGTAAGTACCAGACATGAAAATCACTCACTTTTCGGCGAAATTCGCCGTTTTGAAACCAAAATAGGTGACCTACGTGAATCGTGTAGATTCGATGAGAAAATGTTTAGAGAGGGAAGGGGGGGGGGGGGGTATACTATATGAAGTCATACTATATTATGATGACAAATTTAAGTCATTAAATTCAAGTTCACAAAAACGTTTCCCTCTGCTGCGGCTGTCAGTCATTCTCCATTCAGCATCAAACAGCGGGTCGCGTTCGGTTACAACCTTTACAGTCTATGGTTACAACACAGTCAACGATGAAACTCTCTCCAAGATGATTCAATGTTAATATTATTATACTTGATCCGTAGATAAAATGACTATCTTGCTGGACTTTATGGAGAGCACTATAATTGTTCTTCACACGCACTGTAACTGAAATTTAAAACTGTTAAAAGCAAAGACTCAATAAACTATTGCATAGATAGATACTGTATAATACACTACGTATCAATATGTCTTTCCTTTGTGCTTTGAACTTTTCAATGCGGACTCGGCGCGCTGTGACTCCGTGTTGTTTCCCGAAATCATTCTGCGTTCGGGATGCGCATAAGCGCTTTGTGCCGCACTGTATTGGATCCTTTCATAATCATATAATACTTTTGCGCAATGAAAGATTATTAATAGCCTTTTTTATTCTGTCCTATCTATCATATGTTGCTGCCTCATTAAACAGCTGTGATATACATTTAAAAAAAAATCTTAATTTTATAGTAGCCTAGTCTATATAAAAAATATTTGATCTTTCTGATTTTTATCTTGTTTTTCATTAATGTATTTTACAACAATACAAAGAGCAAAGTGTAACGTTTTACCAGATTTAGTGCTACACTTATTGTGTCTTATTTGTTCCCCACTAAATGTTTTTTTCACTAAAAGTTCAGATTTTATAAAATTATTGTACACTTGTGATTTTTCTAGACTAAATTTTACTGCTGAGTTATCCACTAATGTCAGTTTATAATAGAATTTTTGTCATAGGTTATGATCATATTTTTTTTGATTTGTTGTTTTTCTTTATAATGAAGTTGTCTGTGTTAAGTAGATTGTGTTTAACACACAAAAGAGTGATTATCAGTTCAACAGACTTATAGAAATTCTATTAGATTTTTTTTTTGTTTTTTGTGCTGGTATGCTAAAAATGCATCAGATTGATGCTTTAAATATGGAATATAAAAATTTTTCTTACGGGGGAGCATGCCCCCGAACCCCCCTAGATGAGTAATATCCTTCTCACCTTTTTCACCCCTAAACCATTTTCATGCCTGGTAATTACATGTAGTAATGTGTAACTACGTCACCTTAAAATAAAGTGTTAACAAAACTAAAACTGAATTGAAACTTATTATATAATTTAATAAAACTATTTAAAAAAACTATAAAAAGCCCAAAAGTATTAAAAATGACAAAAAAAAAGCACAACAAAATTACTGAAACTGACTAAATTAACTACAATTGACATGAAAACAAAATATGACAATAAAAACTGATATTAAGAATCTATAATAGTATCTCAATAATACTGATACTGAATTGTGCAACTGTTTTAAGGTCCCCCCCCCCCCAAAAAAAAACACTTTTTCTATATACCCCTGACATGTTTGATTATATGTAACTTGTTTATACGTTATACTTTTTTTTATATATGTATGAAGTTAGTGAAATAAATGCAATCAGTGCTTTAATTAAACCCATATTTATGTTTTCCATCCGTTCAGGGCTACACGTCGGAAGCCGATCCGCGGTGCGGCCGGGCGTCCTGTAAAGCCGCTGAACCTCTGGTCCGAGGAGTCGCTCCTTCAGCAGAACATTTACACCACGACTAAATCCTCCGTCACAGACGTTCGCAGTGCGGCACCCGCCGCTCGTCCCACTCCTCGCCGATGGCTCGCTTTCTGGCTGAAGCTTCTGGTGTTCATCGCACTGGCTGCGTCTCTGTACTACGCCTTCCAGAATGTCACCGCCGATCAGATCGACTCCTGCCAGCTCTATGTCCAGGACAATCTGATCACACCCATCCTCAATTACATTAACCTGGATTACCAATCAGGAGCTGGCGACAGCAAGTGAGCGGCAAATCCGTCGAGCCGCTTCAGCATGCATCTACCGTCAGACTGATTTTCTAGTCCTTTAAGGAGCAACGCATCGGCAGGGTTGGTGGAGGGGGGATTCTGGTTATTTCAGTTTGACCTAGCAGTCACATCTGAATAGACTTGTGTTTCAAGTAGTCTTTAAACTCTGTGTGCATCGTGTGTTTTGATCTTGCTTTGTGATTTTACGGTTTTTGTAGCATTCGAGACGATGTAGACAAGTGTAGTGTTCATTCATGATCGCTAGCAGTGAATCATTCGCCGTTCAGAATCACACAACGAGAGTTAGGACTCGCCTGCGTGTTTCTTCAAGTGCCAAGACACGGCCAACACAAGCACAATTCGGTTTCACACAAACATCACAGCTGGAAAGAAAAGCCTCAAGCTGAATGTCTGTAAAAAAAAAAATCTACGTTTTTCTGTATTAACCTGGTGAAGTTTATTTTTAGCGTGACTGAATCTGACATTAGGAAGTGTTGCTTATGAGACCAGAGTGAGAAATTTTTTCTTCCATAGTAGGGTGAATCTCACAAGGAAATATCTCTCATATTTCACCACAAATCAAAATATATCAATATTTATATTGCGTAATGAAAAAACACATCTTATTGTCATTACCATAAGGTGAAAAATAATTTTCATTACATATATCGTGCAAAAAATAAAATAATTTGTGTTACTGTTATGGTGGAAAATTACTGTTATACAATTTTTCTTTTTAAATCAGTATAATATTATTTTAAGTTAATTTAATAAATTAATTGATATAACTATAATTTATATCTGGGCACAATAATTATTTTAACTTAAAATTAGCATAAATTGAATTCAGTTAAAGTACAGCCACAGTGCATGTACTTAAAATTGACATTACAATAATGATTACATTTAGATACATTATTATTATTATTGGCTTTACAGTAATGAGAATCGGCTGGAATGTGCTTAATTGAAAATATATTTTTTTAAATTTGATAAATATTGTTGATTTTGTGGTGAAATAAGACTTTAATATAGTATGCTTGACGGTTTTCGTGAGATTCGTCCCGTAGCTTTTGTTTAAATGATTTGTAGCACTGAAAGGTTCGAGCTAACTGAACTACCAGATCAGATAATGTCTGGTTTTAGAACTAGACTTTTTAGATTGATATTTGTTTTGTTTTTTATCCTGAGCTTGAAAGAAAATGTGATCTTATATGAAAGTCTCGTGTAGTAAATAACGCTTCACTTCTGGTAAGAGACAGTTTTTTATTTTATAGGTAATGGTGGCTTGTTAAACGTATTGTGTTTGTGATGTTTTCATAATGTGATGTGGCATTGTAGCCAATATTAAGACCCATAATGAGAAGCAAGTCCGCCGACACTTGCCTGCTATTGACTGTAATCAGACGTCTGTGATTCATGACTAAACTGAATTCATTTCTTATTCTGTGATTTTTAAAAACGAGCTATTGTCCTCTGGACAATATGTACTAAGTATATATTCATTTAATTGAAAAAACAATACATTTGTGATGCATCTTAATTTGCAGGGGTTTGTTTTTATATTTTGCTACTCAGTTTAATCACATTTTAACTGCAATATTTTTCTAACGTCTTCTCTAAAATTAAAACTTTTTTTAAAAAGCAGTGGGTTACTTTTAAATAAATGTACATATACTGACTCCACTAACCACTAACTAACATCTTAGTTTTGTAATGCTGTGTCAAATGCAGTGAATGGTATACAAGTCCAAAATGCACTTTGTATTTAGGCAGCTATTTGTGGAAAACTGGGCATATGGAATGATTTGAATATTTATCCTTGATTCAATACAAATCTGTTGTGAAATAAAAGAAAACCATTGAGATCCCAGAGGTGACCCTTCCTTGTATATTTACAGCAAGGTCAGTTCAGTGACTGACTGACTGACACACACACATGACATTCCAGCAATTTTATTAAACCAGGAATGTTTCCATTTTTATAGGAGGTTTGACCTTTAGACACATCATTGCACACAGGAACTAGCAAGCCATATAATCAATAATTAGCTGCTGTACAAGAATAATGTACATAAATATGTCTCAAACGCACTAGAAAGACATCAGACGGTGACTTTGAGATGAAAGGAATCTCTTGCGTAATGTTCTCAGGGAAAGCCCCGCCCCTTTTTTGACCTGTCTAGTCGAGAGAAATCTACTATGGTGAAGGCTTGGCTCATGAATATTAATTACGTAATGTGACGTCATCCAGTTGGCTTGTCTGATTGGCTAAGACGCAGGTAGGTTATTTTTTCTGTTTCATTATATTAGTGAACAAAAATATTTAAAACGGTGATAGACTACTCAAAACAAAAAGTAAAATGTGTCAAGTGTTAATTATACTTAACAAATTACAACGCCCTTATAGCTTTTTTGCTTTTACATTTTTGCAGAACATTACAGTTGTGTTTAAAATATTCATTCAGTTAATAAACTATTTTTTTAATGAATGTGGAATTAATAATTGTATAAGACAAATTTTATATTTTCTTATAAAATGTATTATATCCCCCCCACACACACATATATATAGAGAGAGAGAGTAAAATGTCATTAGCAAATACAAATGAAAACAAAAGAATTTGAATGAATGTAAAATAGTTTTCTTTTATCACTGGAACTGTTCCTAGCTCGCTGTTTATTAATATTACTATGTACATCCATTGTGTGTTTTCTGCATTGAAAAAGCTTACTTTTAAAACAAAACAAAAAAAAACTTCCATATTAATATTCATGAGCCAAGACTTCCCCATAGTGGGGTTTGTAAAGTAGTGGGCGTGGCCTAAAGAGACGCATCACTTCCTTTTTCCGGTTCAGTCTAGCGCCGCTCTCACTCCCCGCTCGGTCTCTATGCGCACCGGTAGAGGAGAGGACGGAGGCGCCATTTTGCGACAACTTCTCTAAAGTAAGGGTTTCTCCCACTTTACAACACATTTTTCTTGGTTTTGACACACATATTAAACCGTCTTCTCACACTGTCCTCAGATACATACTTCTTAACGTGTTAAATGCTTTAGTTTAGTGTTATTTTCATCACAACGTCTTCCTCAAGAGCGCAGGGCCGTTGACCTCTCCATAGAATCACATGAGAGGACAAATGATGACTCGTTTAATGGACACATTAGCTGCTTATAAATGTGTTCACTGCCTAACCAATGTTTGTTCTTTATTCAGGTCCACCATCAGACATGTATCCGAGCACACTAACCCAACTGGCCCGGGGGAACCCCTTCAGCGCCCCGTTGTTCACACTGCAGAAAAGCGTTGAGCCCGAAACTAGCAGTCCCGTACAGAAGCGCAGGCTCGCAGCAGCCGCAGTGGCCGGTAAGACCCTCGGAGAACAAAAACCTCTATTTTAAATGCTTAAAATTCTGTTTAAATGGATGTAAAGGGGGTTTAAATAAGAGAGACCGCATAACCCATCGCACTTCTCTGTTTATTATTGTGTTAATGCTTTTGAAATGGATCAGAATTGGAAATATGAAACGCCATATGAACGTTGAATAAAGGTTAGATTATTAGTTAGCACTGTGATGACTAGATCCTGCCGAGCTGTAGTTTATATTATTAGGAAGTTCCCTTTAAATGCTTTAGTTACTGCATTTGTAGATTGTGTAGTTTAGTGTGACTCACAGTTGCCGCTTGCTGTGTGTTTCTGGCCTTGTTGCGTTCATGGAGGGCAGTGAAGGACAAAGATGGAGACCGCGTATCAAAGCTTTCGGAGGACCTTTTTACATTTTAATGAGTTGTGTAAATATGTCAAATGTTAAAATAGTATTGAGCCGGTCAGGGGACATGATGTTCTTTATTTAATGCGTCCTATTCTGCACATGACCTGTGTGTGTACCGGTACTATCAATGAGGGGCGATCTGATTGGCTCCGGCTCTCCGCAAGGCGCGTTCTGATTGGCCTTCAATCTGAGGAACAGGTCCAAGTCCGGGATCGTGTATCTTTCAGTATCTTGCCCATCATTTAATCGTAAATTTGAATACCTTTTTGCATTGTTATCAGTGCCTCTCCCTCATAGGCTTGTATAATAATTGTATGTAGATTTAGCTTTAGTAGAAACACTTGCATTGGTTTGCTTAATCTTTTTATCTGCTTACCAGAATGAATATGTCGACATAAACTGTAGATAACTTTTGAGTTTTGTAGGTTAAAGAGGTTTAGTGCTTTTAAAAGTAGTGTTAGTAAACTGTAACAAGTGTCAGAAATGAATCGATTAATAATTGATGATTGAAAATAGACTTAACAGAATTTTCGTATGTATAGATAATCATATAGTAATTAAATATACAGCCGTTGCCTTTTTTGTGGGTGTTTTCAAACTTGGCATGTTTGGTTGGATTAAAATGAACCCTAGTGCGATTGCTCTGTTAGTGCGGTTCATTTGAATAAGTGTGAACGCTGCCATCCGAACCCTTGTGCATCAAAACAGTCACAATGTTTCCCATCCCAGTTCAGTACAGGATCAAAACCGCGTCTCCTCACAGCAGATCTGTGTTAGTGTGTGTGACGGAGGGATTCTTGACACTATTTTGACTCCTTTACACATTTTATAAACTCTTCGAGTTCTCAGCTGGTCAAAATACCATCATATGTAGGTTTCGCACACACAACGAGCGCATTTAGCCCAGAACAATGCAGTGTTTCGGATGTTTAAGTTTCGTCACAAAATATTCGTAATAAAAGCCGACCAATCAGGTTGTGAACACATCCCTGTGCCTTTAGGTTCGGTGTTAAAATGCCAGTGTGAACGCTAAGCGGACCAGGACTAAATGTTTTTTTGTTTGTTTGTTTGTTTTTCTCTCAAACCAAGCGAACCGAACTACAGTGTGAACACACCCTATAAGATTAAACCCCCTTGGCATAGCTCATGCCATTTGATGTAATAGCAGGTGAAAGGTAACGCTTTAAAGTCCAGTGTGGAGGTTTTCCACTAACCCCCGAACAAACGTCTCAGACTTTGTGTAGATGAATGTGATTCCGTGTTTCTCTTCAGAGGGAGACAGCTGTGAGTTCGGCTCACAGAAATACCTTGTCCTCTGTGGCTTCGGAGGAATCCTCAGCTGTGGCACCACACACACTGCTGTAGTGCCCCTCGACCTGGTCAAGTGCCGAATGCAGGTCCGTGTGTGTGTTAGCCGAAGTCACCTGAGTGTGTCCGTGTGACCTCACCCCAGTGCAAATGCAACCCTTCATCAGCATGTTAAGTTTCGTGTTGTGACGCATGAGCATGTGTGTGTGTTGTTCCTGTGTTCCCCCACGTCACAGAGACGGGCAATAGCTGCGAGTTTGGCTCGTCGAAATACTACGCCCTCTGCGGATTTGGGGGCATCTTGAGCTGTGGTATTACACACACGGCCGTCGTGCCCCTCGACTTGGTGAAGTGCCGTCTCCAGGTCTGTACTCGCCTCCATCCCCTTCATCAAATAAATGAGATGGCATCCGTGGCGAAGGGGTCACTAACACGTTTGAAGTGATTTGGCTAACCAGCTAACAAATCTGATTATTTCTGATTGAGATTTTTTTAATGTGAGGTGCAATATCATTCTGCAGAAACAGTTTAAAATATGAAATGAAAGAAAACGCCATATTTTCTTATATTATGCAGAATGTTTAAGCCGCTCTTTTCCATAAAATATATTGAAAACTGAAGATCTTTTGAGTTTCGTGGAAAAAAGTTAGTTGTACGGTTTTGGAACAAAATTAGTATTATTAAATTGCCATTTCTAAGTAATCAAATTCTTGAAATTGAAATGTGACGCTCTGCCACTGATGTTATCCAAGTAACATTTGGTTTACTTTTTGATTTATTAATCTTGTTCCAGCATGTAAAAACCATTTTTGAAGTGAAACCATTAACCGTGTTCCTTCATAACCAGCCGGTTCCTGGTGAAGTTCCTCTGTTGGTGTTTCTGACTCTCATTGCAATAACCAAATGCTGCGTTTAGGTGGATCCTGCTAAATACAAGAGCATCTTCAATGGGTTCTCCGTCACGATCCGAGAGGACGGCATGCGTGGGTTGGCCAAGGGTTGGGCGCCCACCTTCATCGGATACTCCATGCAGGGGCTCTGCAAGTTCGGCTTTTACGAGGTGTTCAAGATCTGGTACGGTGACCTGCTAGGAGAGGTGAGATGAAGGATGTGTGGGTTTTAAAATCTTTTTTACCAACATTTTGGTCTTGGATCAATGAATAAATGAATTTTAAATCTATTCAAATTAGTAACTTAAAGTAAAATTCTGGCAATTCATTTGTAATTTAGGGGTAGGGTTTGGCTTTTAAGGTTAGGCGGTAGCACACTGCATTTAGAAGAAAGGAATGGATTGTGGCACAATAATTTTTGTAGTTTTTTTCAATTGTGGGAAGGCAAAATCAAAACTCAAATGTAATTAATTGCACGGCCCAATTTTTTTTTTTTTTTTTTTTTAGATGGCTAATAAATGTTTTTAATTTATATATATGTATGTATGTATATAAAATTACCTGTTAATTAATTAGTATAAATATTAATTTGAACCTATATTCCATGTAGCCATTCTCCACAAAATGAAGCATGGCAATAACCAAATGAACAATAAACATTGTAGAAGCTAGGGTTGGCTACAAAATATTGATTTCTCGATTTTAATCAGTTCTTTTTTGATTCTTAAAAAAAAACAAGAATCTATCTTTCAAACTATGCTGTTTTCAGCTGATGAATGAACAAAGCTTTGTATGTGCTAAACGAAGTCTCAGCTTTCAAATTCTGTCATTTTTATGATGAAATTTAAAACCAACACCGCTTCAGTGTTAGTAAGCTAGAATAAAATGAACCCTAGAAGAGCATTTTACCAAATAAATGCACTATTGCATATTCATTTTATTCTTATTTAACCCTGTTCTTTAAAATTTAATCTATGTTTGAATAAGTCCCATCATATGTTTATGACAGCCGCCATTTAAATGTTTAAATAAATGTAAAAAAAAAAAAAAAGAGTAGAAACATAATTGTCATTAGTTATGACATTATTATAAAACCTTGCTTTTGTTTAAATGCAAGTAGCCAATACAAATCAGTTCATTTATCATTTTTAAGTTGGTATACATTTTTTCCTTGACTATTTTTCATGTGCTGTACCTGATACATAACACAATTATCCGTTATTGAATTGGAATTGAATCGTGAAATTTGTGTCAGTATCCATACCGTAAGGTCCGTTAGCCGATGCTCATGTGTTCCTCCTGTCCTCTTACAGGAAAACTCGTACTTGTGGAGAACCTCGCTGTATCTGGCTGCTTCTGCCAGCGCGGAGTTCTTCGCAGATATGGCTCTGGCCCCTATGGAGGCGTGTAAAGTGCGTATCCAGACTCAGCCTGGCTATGCCAACACCCTGAGAGAATGTGCCCCTAAGATGTACGCCGAGGAAGGACTCTGGGCGTGAGTATCCTGCACTTTAAACCGGTTTAAAGCTCAACACGTTCCTTAGATCCACCTCTGGGGAGTTTCTCCGGTTCGGTTCTGGGATCAGCGGGATCGGGCCGGAGGCTCCCAGCAGCTTTACTGCTGTACAGTTGGAGGTGCTTGAGTCATTGGCGTGTGAGATCAGTCTACCTGCTTACCCAGCATCCTCTCTGCCCTGACCCTTCGCAGGAAAACACCAGGGCAGAACCGCTGGAGAGCAGACAAACTTTTTAAATAAACCAGCAAACCTGTTTATGTTGAGTCTTCGGAGAGTTAATGAGTGGTTGAATCTTCTGGCAGGTTCTACAAAGGTGTGGTTCCTCTGTGGATGAGGCAGATCCCCTACACAATGATGAAGTTCGCCTGCTTCGAGCGCACCGTCGAGCTGCTCTACAAGTACGTGGTGCCCAAACCCCGCAGCGAATGCTCCAAAGCCGAACAGCTGGTCGTCACATTCACTGCTGGGTACATCGGTAAGGAGGATTTCTGAGGATTGATTTAAATGGTGTTACACTTTACAATAAGGTTCTGGTCGTTAACATCAGTTAATGTGTTAACCAACAATGAGTAATATATTTGTTACATTATTTATTCATCTTTAACATTATTTAATAATAAAAAAAATATACAGCTTTTCATTGTTAGTTCATGCTGCTCCGATCTATTAAATAATAATAACGGATACAACTTTTGATTTTTAACCTTTTTTTAGTAAATGTTGAAATATTAGTTCATGTTAGCTAATGCAGTTAAGCAATGTTAACAAAGGGAACCTTATTGTAAATTGTTACCATTTTAAATTTGCTCATTCATTTTAAATAATGCATCTTAAATTATTCTAAATTATTATTAATATTAATTTTCTAATACTGTTATTAATTTTATATTATAATTGGTAGTAGTGATATTAATTGTATATATTCATTTTCTATTACTGTTAATTTTAATTAATATTTAATCTTCATTTATTAATTACAATAATTTATTATACATTTTATTAGTTAAAATGTTTTAATGTTATTAATTCAGTTTAATACTAGTTTTATATTCATTTTTTATTCTATATTACCTTAATGTCTATTAATATATTTTTTTCTATTAAATTTCTTTTTAATATTTTATTAAATCTGTATTTAATTCTAGTTTTATATTCATTTTGTATTATTATTATTGTTATTATTATTATTGTATTACCTTATTAATTTATATTTCTATATTTTTCTATTAAATTTCTTTTTAAATGTTGTTTTATTAATTTTATATTTAATTTAGTACTTTTGTAGTTTTATTTAATTAATTGTACTTTATCTATATTTCCATTAATTTCTTTCTTTTATTCTATGAAGTTATTTCTTAAATGTGCACATTATTCTCCCAGCTCAGAGTTCTTTAAACGGAGTAGTGATGCATGTTCCTCTTGTGTCCTGTAGCTGGTGTGTTCTGTGCTATCGTGTCTCACCCTGCTGACTCAGTCGTGTCCGTGTTGAACAAAGAGAAGGGAAGCACAGCCGCTCAAGTGCTCAAGAAGCTGGGGCCTAAAGGTGAGACTTTTCTTTTTCTGAAAGATCTCAATTCATTGTTTTACAATTTTCTTTCTTGTACAACCTGGGGTGCATTTCCTGTAAAACTTCGTAACTCGCTGCTTAACTACAAATGTACGATGCATCATTGAAGAAATCAACTAGCTAGTCACGACTGTTTCCCGAAACCGTATTGTTGCTAATCGGTCCTTTAACCACATTGGTTAATGATGTCACGCAAGTGCTGGAGTAATAACTTGTTTGAATGAATCTGTTTGAGATCGAATTAATGCTAGATGTTTAGCTATAAATTACAGGCAGGACGTCTGAAAACTATTTCTCATATTTCCAGATTCTATTATACTCATTCTAACGCACTGGAGCACATTCACACACGTGCACTCTTCAAAAACTATGCTTTAAGTCTCTTGACAAACGAAAAGACGTAAATGACATTTGTATGTATCCTAAATAATAGATATAGAGTTTGTACTGAATTTCAGCTTGCTTATTATCCTCAAGATAAGGAGTTATTGAGTCCACATGTCATGCAAACAAGAAACTGCCTCTAACCGCAGATCGAGAGCCGTCATTCCAAACACAAGTTGTCGATGCTGATCCGAATGTTCGTTGAAACGATGTTTTCAGGAAACACCGACTCGTTGAACTGTGCTGATAACGACCGTAGTTGGCTAACGATGCTTTCGGGAAACACACCCCAGATCAACACGTTCCTTAGATCCACCTCTGGGGAGTTTCTCCGGTTCGGTTCTGGGATCAGCGGGATCGGGCCGGAGGCTCCCAGCAGCTTTACTGCTGTACAGTTGGAGGTGCTTGAGTCATTGGCGTGTGAGATCAGTCTACCTGCTTACCCAGCATCCTCTCTGCCCTGAACCTTCGCAGGAAAACACCAGGGCAGAACCGCTGGAGAGCAGACAAACTTTTTAAATAAAACAATTCAGCAATTCCAGCATTACCAAATTGACTTTTTAAAATTCTCATCCACCCTCTTGACTTGTGTGTATTGTTTTTCAGGTGTGTGGAAGGGTCTGGTGGCCCGTATCATCATGATCGGTACCCTGACGGCCCTGCAATGGTTCATCTATGACTCTGTGAAGGTCTACTTCCGCCTGCCCCGCCCTCCTCCCCCCGAGATGCCCGAGTCCCTCAAGAAGAAGCTCGGACTAACAGAGTAGACAGCCAGTGAGATCCAGCGATCGCACACCTTCCCCTCCGACAGCTGCACACCTCCTGTTTTCTATATTTAATCCTGTCCTGAGCCCCACTCACCCCCGACATCACGATAAAGGGGAACCGCTCTCCTTCACAGGGCAGTTCCATGTCTAAATAGTCTATATAAAAAGGGTTGTGACCTGAATGAATGCCGTCTGGTTTTAACCTCTGACATTTGTGTTCAGTAGTACAATAAAGAGCTACCTGGATATTATACACAAGTCTCTCTTTTTGTTTCATGTTTTCATGTTCAATCAATAAATTGAGTTCTCATTAGTTTCTCTAAGGGTTGTTTTTCAAATGCATTGTCTAATTCTTTGTGGTTGCATATTTAGTGTTTTTGTTGCGAACATTTGAAATCTCTGCAGCAGTGTAAAATGTCATGGTATACAGTAACTCAGTACATGGTATACAGTAACTCAGTACATGGTATACAGTAACTCAGTACAGAAACGGTCTATGGCCAGTTGGGGCGGTGTGCTTTGTTTATTTTTGCACAAAAAGGGTTGCACTGAGTGGTGTCAGTTATTTTAGCTGTAGAAAATCAGTCTGTCATGCAGCTGTGTGTTGCAGACTGGTAATTGTTATATTTTAATTTGATAACTAGTTTAAAGTATGAGTAGGCTTAATGTTTGCTGAATGTTTTACAAAGAACATGCTGAAAATAGTCTTAAATAACCTTTTACTACAGTATTTCACAAGTTTTTTCCCCTGAATTATTCATTAACACCACTGTTGATATAGAAACTGACACACGAAGGTAATTACACCATGGCTATAGTAATAATTTATAGATGCTTAATGTAAGTAATGCTAAGATCAGAAACATGATTATAGGGATGTGCTGACTATATGTTGGCCAGCAAGATTTTTGTCCATTAAATAAAAAAGTGGTATAGAATAAGAGTTGGTTTGTAAAATTACCTCTGTTGACTTCTAGCCAACCAAGGCCAAATTTAACGATAATTAAATTAAATTAAAATGCTTACCAATATGATACCTACAGTATATATGGTTGATATCTAGTCTTTTTAAATCATGCTCTTCTACACTGGAAGCATATCCTAAAAGTTTTTATTATGGTTTTATTGGCATATGACAAAATGGGGTTTTTTAAAGATTTTTTTTCGGGAAATTGTAAGTTTTTTTATTCCACCAATTAATAATAATAAAAAAAAGGTAATTGTAACTCTCACACTTTTTTCTCGTAATTGCGAGTTTACATCTGGCAAATCTGACATTATAAAAAAAAGTCAGAATTGTGAGAGAAAAAGTCTTTGTGGCGGAAACAAGCTTCCATACAAAATCGATCCTCTTATGCATAACAAAAATTATGCAAATCATATGCACAAATCATATATTTAGTTCATGCTGCAGTTATGGTTTAGCCTACAGCAGAGATAAATTTTATAGAGATGTATTTTGTTTTTTTATTTTTTTAAATGTGTCATATATTTGAACCCGACAAAACAGGCGCTATTTTTAACGGCCAAATAATACCGATAATTAGGCAATTTAAATACAATATTGTCCGATAATGCTCATCCGATGTACTTATGATTTATCAGTGCTTGGATTAAAACTTTGCTGATGCTAAGTATTTTATTACGGTATAGCTAGTTAGGCTATATGACAATCATGCAGATTTTGCTTGCTGTATGTCAAGAAGAGTATTTAATAAGTAATTTGTTGAGGTAGTTTTAAGCTCTAGAGTCTAGACTCTCTGCTGTCTGACGTCGTGTCACTCATAAGTAAGGCTAATCATCAGAAAGTGACAGGTGTCAATCAGTCGCATTCCGCTAATCCACAGCTTTAACTGTGCGCTTGACCACACACACACACTCACACACGCCAGTATAAACTCAGGACCACTGTCGTGTGATTTCTCAGTGGTTTTAATCTCTCACCGTGTGTTTCAGCGGCTGTACAGCAGATGGCAGCGGATTACAGTAACTCCATTAGCCTGGCAAAGGCCTGGCACTAAAAGCACTGACTGCAGAGGACAGAGCCTCATATAAATACATCACACAATAACATGCTCGTGTCATGGTGGTATCTCTACCTGGGCGCGCAAAGCCTCTACACACACGGTAAGACTGACATGTGAGTGTGTTTTAACAAGAGTGGATGTTGAACATATAGTCTTAAATGACCTTGATTGGAAACGAGAGGAGGGTTACATGGATCAGAGTGTGTTTGAGTGTATACAGGACAGGACAGACGTGTGTGTTTGTGCACATGATACATCACTGGAGGAGTGTCCAGTAAGTGACCTTGATCTATACAGACAGCAGCAGATATTATAAACATGAAGCAGGATCTTCATTACAGCAGATTTCTTGTGATGCCTGTGTGATTTACTGAAGAGTATCTGTGTACCGGTGAGATCTTAACACATGCTTCTTTATTTCTATATATCATCTGTGTGTTATGATTGTTTTGATTATGAGATGAGGTTCTCCATTTGCTGCTCTGTTGACTGAGTTTTGGGAAATGTTGCTTGGTGAGGTTATTAATCATCAACATGGTTAGAGGTTGTTTGGGCAAAACTTAATATGGGACTAATTTAACCAACATGCTCTCTTGAGATTCACTTGCTTCACCTCAAATTAACCTCGTATTTTCCTTTCGAATTCTTTTAAAATATTCCTGTAAATTTGAGCTATAGCTCTTTCTGGTTTTTAGGTAATTGTTTTTCCCAGAATGATAATACGTAAATGAGTACAAGCATGTTATTAGAATCAACGAGGTATTTTTAACAAATAATTTATTTCTATTTTTATTTTTAAGTAGCCTACAATTTTACCAATTGTGTAGCTTTTTTTTTTTTAGTTTAAAAAAAGTTTTTGTTAAATGTAATAATTTAATCTTGTGAGAAATATTGAGATTTGATTCAGACTTTGGTGTATTCACAAATTGATGCATTGTAAAGATCTCTAGATGAGATTTTGAGATACAGGAAAAAGTTTCCAGTTGGTCTCTTTTTCATATCATTGCCATTTAAGAGAAATAATTTAGATATTACGCAGATGGCCATGTGTGTGTGTGTGTACCTACTTAACTATATTCTGGGGACAAATTTTTGCCCAGAAGTGACCAGAACCTCCCTTTATGCACATACTCATTTGTAAATCAGGGTTTTCAACAATGTAAAACTGCAGAAAGTTGTGTGTGATGGGTAGGTTTAGGGGTACGGTTAGTGTAAGGCGAGAATATACAGTTTGTAAAGTATAAAAATCATTGTGTCTATGGAAATATCCCCTTTTAGATATCAGTGTGAGTGTGTGTTTGCAATTATTTGATGATTTTCCATTGCAGTGTTGAATATGGCATCAGTCCTGCAGAAGCTCATCACTCCTCTGTTCAGCGGGCCGGTTGAACCGCCCAGGAATAAAGTGACGGTGGTCGGCGTGGGACAGGTTGGCATGGCCTGTGCCGTCAGCATTCTCCTGCGGGTGAGACTGTGAACGTTATGAAGTCATTGAACGTTTCAGGCGGCTCTCGCTAACAAAATTCGGACTTTGTAACCAAAGCACAAACATATTCCTTGTTTGTTTATTGATTGTACAAAAGGTTATGAACATTTTGCTCATGCTGAGGATGTCAGTAGGTCAGTGGGTCACAATATCAATCATTTTTCAATAGATTTGGGTCATGTTTGTCTGCGCTTGACTTTGATCCCTTTGTCCAGTTAGATAAAAAGTGAAGAACCACGGCCAGCACAAACATAGATGAGCAATTCTAACAGGTCAACAAAATTAGATTAGGAAAAAAATAAGTTGTTTGAAGAACCTGTATTGGCCAATGATTTGACATTAAATATATATATATATATATAAAATACACATACTATGATTTCAATACATTTCTTCTAAGAATTTTTTTTCCAAATTTTTTCAAATTATTTTTACAATTATTTTACATTTTTGTCTGTCTCAATGTCAATAATGTCTTGGTGTAACGGTCTCTAAAACATTATTATATCTATTTTTAATATTATTATTTCTTTAATATTTTATTTTTTTCTGTATTTTCATATTTTTATTATTAGAAGTAGTATAATTATTATTATTTGTACTATTATTATTATTTCTATCTATCATTATGTCTAAAAAATCAATGTTTTAAACATTTCTTTTAAAATAAAGTACATGCTTGTGTGTAGTATGAGTATATCTGATTTGTGAGTTATTTGTTGAATGGTGTGTTTGTTCGTGTGTGTGTGTGTGTAGGAGCTGGCGGACGAGCTGGCGCTGGTGGACGTGGTCGAGGACAAACTGAAGGGGGAGATGATGGACTTACAGCATGGAAGTCTCTTCTTAAAAACCCCCAAGATCGTCTCAGGCAAAGGTAGCTCACTTCTTCTGTCATATAAATGCCTCATTCGTTTATTCTTCTGTCACATCAACTCCTCAATGTTACTCAATGTTGCAAAAGTCGCCACTATGATGCTGGTGGTTGCCAGGGTGTTGCTAAGCACTTGCTAATATGTTTTTTATTATGTTACGATATGGTTGCTTGGGAATTTTGAGTGGTTTGTTTTGAAATAGAGATAAAAAAGCTCCCTTGTGAAATGTTTTGTCGCTCAGATTACTCTGTGACGGCCAACTCTCGTGTGGTGGTGGTGACGGCGGGCGTTCGACAGCAGGAGGGCGAGAGCAGACTCAATCTGGTGCAGAGAAACGTCAACATCTTCAAACACATCATCCCTCAGATCGTCAGATACAGTCCCAACTGCATCCTCATCGTGGTGTCCAACCCAGGTACTCGCACTCACACTCAAACTCTCACACACACACACACTGTCTCACACTCACACACTCTTACTATTACACACACACACTCTCACTATTACACACACACACTCTCACTATCACACACTCTCACTCTCACTATCACACACTCTCACTCTCATGGTCACACTCTCACTCTCATGGTCACACACTCACTCTCCTGGTCACACGCTCACTCTCCTGGTCACACGCTCACTCTCCTGGTCACACGCTCACTCTCCTGGTCACACGCTCACTCTCCTGGTCACACGCTCACTCTCCTGGTCACACGCTCACTCTCCTGGTCACACGCTCACTCTCCTGGTCACACGCTCACTCTCCTGGTCACACGCTCACTCTCCTGGTCACACGCTCACTCTCCTGGTCACTCTCCTGGTCACACGCTCACTCTCCTGGTCTCCTGGTCACTCTCCTGGTCACACGCTCACTCTCCTGGTCACACGCTCACTCTACTGGTCACTCTCCTGGTCACACGCTCACTCTCCTGGTCACACGCTCACTCTCCTGCTCACTCTCCTGGTCACACGCTCACTCTCCTGGTCACTCTCCTGGTCACACGCTCACTCTCCTGGTCACTCTCCTGGTCACACGCTCACTCTCCTGGTCACACGCTCACTCTCCTGGTCACACGCTCACTCTCCTGGTCACACGCTCACTCTCCTGGTCACACGCTCACTCTCCTGCTCACTCTCCTGGTGACACGCTCACTCTCCTGGTCACACGCTCACTCTCCTGGTCACACGCTCACACTCTTGGTCACACTTTCACTCTCTTGGTCACACGCTCACTCTCCTGGTCACACACTCACTCTCTTGGTCACACGCACACACTCTGTCACAAACCAAGCTTTATTTGAGTTTATAACAGTTTTTCTGCTACAGTGGATGTTTTGACGTACGTGACCTGGAAGCTGAGCGGCCTCCCGAAGCACCGCGTCATCGGCAGCGGGACAAACCTGGACTCGGCTCGCTTCCGGTTCCTGATGGCTGAGAGGCTGGGTATCCATCCCAGCAGCTTCAGCGGGTGGATACTGGGAGAACACGGTGACTCCAGCGGTGAGAGCGTGTGTGTGTGTGTGTGTGTGTATATATACTGTGAGAACATAGAGACTCCAGCGGTGAGACCATACAGACGTGTGTATATTAGTAAAGATATTTATATTACTATTAAATAAAACAAATGTATACAGTATTTTTATAAATATTTTATTTAATTATATAAAATATAAATTATAATATTAAATTATAAATAAATAATGAATAGTAAAATGGCATTAAAAATAATACAT
Organism: Siphateles boraxobius; assembly: GCF_051911475.1. Taxonomy (NCBI): domain Eukaryota; kingdom Metazoa; phylum Chordata; class Actinopteri; order Cypriniformes; family Leuciscidae; genus Siphateles; species Siphateles boraxobius. The sequence goes on from NW_027509192.1 coordinate 652,246, forward strand.
TATAAAATATAAATAATAAAATATTTTAAAAATTATAATTTGCATGAATGATATATATATATAAATTATGTAATTAATAAAATATTAGGATCATGTATAATAAAAATATTAAAATAATTATAATTCTTATGCATTATTAGCATACATGCTAATTAATATAATAAATAATAAAACAGTAGTTATTAAAATAATATTAGTGATATTTATTCAAAATTAAAATAATATGAATAATAAATTATATATATATATATATATATATATATATATATAATTATATAAATTGTAAAATGTTATGTTTTTATAAAATACATTCTATTTATTTCCAATAAACAAAAAATTTAATAAAACGATAAATATTGCCATCGAATTCTGAACATTTAATATCATTCAAGAACTCATGGTCTCTGTGTGTTTGTTTTGCAGTTCCTGTTTGGAGCGGCACTAATGTGGCAGGAGTCAGTCTGCAGAAACTCAATCCTGATATCGGCAAAGACACGGACAGAGAGAACTGGAAAGAAACGCACAAGAAGGTCGTGGACAGGTACGTCAGTGAGTTCGTCTTTTAGATATTAGTCCTAATTAATGAATTAGTATGCGAAAGGAACAATAAAAAAAATAAAAATATGCAACACTGTCATCACGTGACTTCACTACATTGCATGATTGATTCAGTGTCTCGTTATCTCACAAATAAATATACTTTATAATTCAGTTTGGTTAAAAAAAAAGCAGCATTCAGACAGAAATGAGTATGCACTACTTTTGATTCATGTGTTCACCGCAGTGCCTATGAGGTGATCCGACTAAAAGGTTACACTAACTGGGCCATCGGCTTGAGCGTGGCCGACCTGAGCGAGAGTCTGATGAAGAACCTGAACCGAGTCCATCCCGTTTCCACCATGGTGAAGGTCAGGACAGTGTTACTGAACCCTACACACAACACACACACACACACACACACACACACACACACACACACACACACACACACACACACACACACACACACACACACACACACACACACACACTAATGTTCAACAGTTCAGGGTCTGTTAGAGTTTAAAAAAAGAAACCAGAAATAATACTTTTATTCAGAAAAGACACATTAAATTGATCAAAAGTGACAGTAAAGACATTTCTAAAGTTATATTAGACAATATAACATTATTAGACAATATGATTGCTTGTAAGTAGCGGAGACCGGGGCTAGTTATCACACATTAATCCAGTAAATGTTTCTCACAGTGTATAGACACAACCCCTAAAGTCACTAAAAAAGCTATTAAAAATTAATCCAGTAAATGTTTCTCACAGTGTATAGACACAACCCCTAAAGTCTTGACCACTAAAAAAGCTATTAAAAATTTCCACCATTTTCCCAATTAAACAAGCCCATGCTATAGTGTTGTCATACTGACCTCAAAGAGCTACTTCACCCAAAAATGTTTAATTCTGTCATTAACTACTCTCCTTCATGTCATTCCAAACCCGTAAGACTTTCGTTCGTCTTCAGAACACAAATGAAGATATTTTTGATGAAATCTGAGAAGTTTCTGTTCCTCCATTGACAGCTACACACTTGTTCACTACCACTTTGACGCTTCAAAAAATAGATCCTAAAACCAATCCATATGAATTAAGTGGTTTAGTCCAAATTTTCTGAAGAGACACGACTCAAAAGTCTTACAAGTTTGGAACGACATGAGGGTGAGTAATTAATGATAGAATTGACATTTTTGGGTGAAATAACAACATTCAGTCGTGGGGTTAAATGGTAATCTAACTTGGCTTGCTGTCCTTGGAGGAGGCTCGAACCCGAGGTTCGGCTTGAGCTCAGAGTTAAAAAAAACCCTGTGGTGGAATTGTGCATAAGAGGATAGAGATAATTTACTGGAGGAGAAGGGCTTCCGGAAAAATGTGTCAATGGAATGACGTGATGTCTGCTGCTTATACAGGTGAAACTCAAAATTAGAATATCATGCAAAAGTTATAATTTTGATGATTATGGCTTACAGTTTATGAAATCCCCAAATTCAAAATCTCAGAAAATTACATGAAATCAATAAAAAAAGTATTTTAAACAGAAATGTCAGCCCTCTGAAAAGTATAATCATGCATATGTACAGTGCCTAGCATAAGTGAACACACCAATGCTAAAGTTGACTAAAGAGAGGAATAAAAAATCATCTTTTGGAAATTGATATTAATGCCTTAATTTAAAAAATGAGAAAAATCCAACCTTTAAGGACACCAATTTTCTTTGTGAATGAATAATGTATCGTAAATAAATAAATATTCTTCCTTAAAATACAGGTTGCATAAGTCAGGACACCCCTATGTTAAATTCCCATAGAGTCAGCAGATTTTTATTATTTTTAAAGGCCAGTTATTTCATGGATCCAGGATACTAGGAATTAAAAAAGCCCCACATCATCACATTCCCTTCATCATACCTAGAGATCGGCATGGGGTACTTTCCATAAGATCATCTTTCAATGCAAATCAAACCAGCTATTAGCCTAACTGAAATAACACCATGCTGATCTCTAGATATGGTGAAGGGAATGTGATGATGTGGGATATTTTAATCCCAAAGGCCAAGGGAACTTTATCAGGATGCATATTATCCTGGATCCATGAAATAACTGGCCTTTAAAAATAAAAATCTGCTGGCTCTATGGGAATTTAACATAGGGGTGTCCTGACTTATGCACCCTGTATTTTAAGGAAGAACATTTATTTATTTACGATACATTATTCATTCACAAAGAAAATTGGTGTCCTTAAAGGTTGGATTTTTCCTCATTTTTTAAATTAAGGCATTAAGATAAATTTCCAAAAGATGATTTTTTTTTTTATTCCTCTTTTTAGTCAACTTTAGCATGGGTGTGTTCACTTATGCTAGGCACTGTAGTTATATATACTAAATATATTAGTTTCACCTTTTAATTTGAATTACTGAAATGCATGAGAGAACTGTTGCACGATATTCTAATTTTTCGAGTTTCACCTGTATAGTACGCTCGTAATGATGATTGACAGGACTGAATGTTTAGGCTCCTCCCGAACCTACGTTTTGAACTTCATTTAATATCCTTCAGTAAATGAATGATGAAACCCATTTCCAGGCCTGAATGCAGATGTTTGTTGCAGGGCATGTACGGGATCGGCGACGAGGTGTACCTGAGCCTGCCGTGTGTGTTGAACAGCGCTGGAGTGGGCAGTGTGGTCAACATGACTCTGACCAGCGACGAGGTCTCGCAGCTGAAGAAGAGCGCAGACATGCTGTGGCACATCCAGAAAGACCTTAAAGACCTGTAACGCTCGCTAACTCACGACCAAGGGCTTTTATTCACAGCGTCCGGTGTTTGATCGCTGCTTCAAGACACCCGTAAGCGGTTCACTTAGAGGTGTTGCATAAGATTTTTTGGTAACACTTTATTTTACAGTGTCCTTGTTGCATATGTTACATGTGCTTACCATAGCAATAACAGTAAAGTATGCATAATTACATGCAACTAACCCTCAACCAAATCCTACCCTAACCCTATAGTAAGTACATGTAGTTAATTAATATTACTCAGTAGTTAAATATATAATTACACTGTAAAAATGACACCTAAAAATAAAGTGTAAGCAATTTTTTTTAAAATATCCTAATGCAAACATACACTGTCCAGCCAAAAATAAGTCTCTGTTTGGATTTAAATATGCAAATGCTTAAGAGTCTATGAATGGATCATTATTGCAGTGATTATTATGTTTCCAGCATGTTTGGGAATAGTTCCTCTAACCATAATTGATGGAGTGTGTAGCTTTTCATTTCTTAAACAACCATGTAGGAAGACACATCATGAACATATTCCAGGAAGATTCCTCAGGCTCAGATTGTGAAGGAATGGTTGTGAGGAAACATGAATAATCATTTTCACACATGAATCGTCCAGATCTTTCATTCACTGAAAGTCTTTGGGATGTGCTGGAGGAGACTTTACAGAGTGCTGGACTGAAGCACCTCTTGATGGAAAAAACATCACATCATTTAAAGTCTACTTTAGAAAAACGGTTGCCAAACATAAAACATGCTAAAAACATGATCACTGCAATAATGATCCAATCATACACTCTTATGCATTTGCCTGTTTAAATCCAAACAGCGACTTTTTTTTTCTTTTTTTGCCGGACAGGTATAAATCGTACTATCAAATGAATTTATATACTTAAAATAATCAGAAACGCATGACTGTCTCTGTAAAACAGATCTTGGTGTCTGAAAGCTTATGGTGAAATATAGCTGATGTTATACGCTACAAGTCAAAAGTTTGGATACAATTTACTGAATTGATGTTTAAAAACCGTTAGAACCAAAGTTTCAAATGCTTCAAATTAGCTTTGTAAACAAATATTAATTTTTTCAACATTTGATTTACCTTTTTTTTTATGCATGCATTGGAGCAGTGTCAAAAACCTTCAACAATGTTTAAAAACCTCCCATGATGCATATCAAGATGGTTGATGCATGCCCTGACAGAGTAAGAAGAACTGCAATCCAGACAATGAAAACTTTTTCCATTTCTCACTTTTGATCACAAAATGTGAAAAATAGCCATAAAGAATAAGTAGGAGTGTCCAAACTTTTGATTGGCATTGTTGCTCTTCCAAATGACTGTTGGTTACAGAACTACTCAATGTAGGCACTAAATGTTGATGTTGAAGTGCAATAATTAAGGCAAATGCTACAAATATATACACGTTTGTGTAATGTTTGCACTTGTATAAGGCTTTAAATGTGATAGCTGGACCAACAAGGATATAATCCATTTATTAAACAGAATCTATGTCGGTAAAAATGTATATTAGTCTCACATTTCAAGTATGTACAAATACTTAAACAAGTCAGTCATGTATCATAATGGCATATCACGCAGGTTGCTGAATCTCCTGGTGAGCACGAAGAGATGAAACAGTCTCCACTCCACTAGGTGGAGCTCATGTGGAAAACGTCCAAATTAGCCTCAAGATTTTGACGATTAAAAAGAGCAAAACAAACCAATTGGCACATAAAAAACTTATTTAAAAAAAAAAAAAACAGTAACGACTTTATTCAGAACCCAGTGATTCCTTCAGGTGAACTTCATCGTTCGTCGTTTCGGGGTGCAGTCCGTGGTCCCTGTCGCCCCCTGGAGGGATACGCGTGATGCAGCAACAATGACAGCGCCTGACTTGGTTTGGTTATCAGTCCCAGAAAAAACACAAACTTCTTCACAGGTAAAATATCAAAAATCGCATCCGTGGTTCAGAGAGGTTGGCCACCAAGACGCCTAGCCCGAAGCACATTATGACAAATATAAATATGAGCCACTCATAGAAAACTAAACCGTTATACCATGGTGTTGCTCTCGCCGACTTTATCCACAAGCTGAAAGACAAACAGAAAAACATAATGGTCAAAATTAATCATTTGACCGGATTTGAAGTATCTGTCATGCAAGCGCAAAATACCAAACCAGTGAGAAGAGTCGGCAAACTGTGGTTGACTTACTCCACTGATACCAGGAAGGTTCAGTAAAGATCCCAGAATAGGCACCCGCCTAATAAAGCCAATCGCTACTGGGAAAAAGCCCCTGAAAACAGATGGAGACACAATTAAAATCAAGTATTATTAAATTTGCCCCCCAAAAAACTTTTTTAAATGAATGTTCCCTCATAATCATTAATCAAAATAACTTCTCGCTCTAGCAGCGACATTTTTTTTCTGATGATGTGTTTACTGGCATGAGGGCGGGGCAACCTGTCACTCACATGAGATCGACCAATAGCAAACCACAACCATCCAATCAGTTCCCCATGGACAAAATCAAGCCCCCCTTACATTTGTTCTTGTTTGCGAAGCTGTTTCACTCATGCTGCGTATATACCCTAAAAGTATATACTCTTTTTGTGAAGAAAAAGTACATACTTTCGAGTGTGTAGAAGAAGCTTTGGTAGTGGGACATGCAATCACATAATAAAATTGCATAATAAATTAGTGTTTGTAATTCTGAACCGAGTCCTCATCCAAAGCACAGTGGGTTGTGGGTAATATTAGCCGTTAGAGTGTGCATGGAGCCACTTTTTGAAAATAGTAGACCATCCGGGGACTTTTTGGCATACTCTTTTCAATATACAATGCTTTGTAAAACACTTTTTTTAATCTCACGTACTATTTAGGATGGATAGTACACACATTGGTCAGTTATGCGTTACAACCCAGGCGTCCCACAAACGTCCTGAAAAGTGAAGCTAAAGTATTGATCGCCCCCTGGTGGCTGGCTGCAGTGCATGTCATTAAATCCATCCTCTCCATATCATCAAATGGAACATGTGCCAAACTAAAAAATTTAATTACACTTAAAATAATATTTTTCCCCAGGATGTTTTTTATTTTTTTTTATTTTGAGGTATTTCTTATCCACGCTGAAATATGCTTTAAAAACGGTGTAACATCATGATTGACAGCTGTGCTTGCAATATAGACCTTATTCAGAGCAGCGCCATGACAGGTATGAAAACGAGGCTGTGAGGGATACACTTGCCGTGTTTTCAATGGCATCTGTTGTAAAAGCTAGGTCATTCAAAATTCTCCACAGCTCATGTTGTCTGGAGTTTTTGTACATTTCTTGGAAAGGTATTTCTGCAGTGTTTCGTCAGCAACACAATACAACATATGAAATAACAGTACAACCCACTGAAGAGATATATGTCTATCCCTCAAAGCCTCGCCTTCATTCCCATTAAAAATCAAAGATGGCGCTGCTGTGAATAAGGTCTATGGGCAGGACCTTTATACCACTGAATGACTTTTTTCGGGAATATTTTGGTGAAATTTTCTACAGTCAAAGGAAGTGGAGACGATTTTTATAGCCTATGGTTACAACAGGGAAGAAAAGACTATCGCAACTTACATTTCATGCTGACTTTAAATCTGTTAATCTTGAACAAAAAAGTGACAGTGTAGCTTTAAATAAATAAATATAAACCCCTTTATGGTTACGCAAAACCACCCTGTCAGGGTTTGTGAATAAAACAGCAACAACAACAACAAAAACTCACCGGAAAAGAAGGAAAAATCCATAGACCTCCAGAACTACGCCTACAATTGGCCATCCTATCAGCACCACGAAAACGCCTCCCAGAAAGAAACCAGTGGCTTTCATTTTATGCCGCTGGAAGAAGAACCTGAATGTCCGTTCCAGTCCGATAACAAATGAGAGACCTCCAACGAACAAGATCTACAAACACACACAGATATCCATGTTCAGTTCAAGGAGGGTTTAATATCATAACACAAATCTGAGCATTCACATCACATTTTACTCCATTCTAACACAACTTTGTTTCCATACTTAAGCACACACTCACATTTCCAATGGCCAAGAGTGCTTTATCAAAGAACAGAATCATTCCGAAGAAGAGGAAAAAAACGCCGAAACCCGTCAGCCCCATCCCGATCTCTGATCAAACACAAGAACAGACTTCATTAGAGCTGAAATTACAAATCAAAAATTACAAAAAGAGAGTTACTGCATGCACATGAGTCATATTTGAGTGGTTGCAGAAATGAACATTAAGTACTTAAAGTATACTAGTAATAATGTTGTACAACTTGCAATTGTATTAAGCTTTTTCTTTTTTATGCTTTGGAAAAGATTTGATTACCATTTACCATGGTATTTGCATGGTACACCACAGCACTTGTTCAGAGAATGCCATGGTAATATATCTATCATAGATTGACAGACAGACATAGATGGATGGATGGATAGATAGATAGATAGATAGATAGATAGATAGATAGATAGATAGATAGGACATTCAACATCATAGATAGAAAGAAAGAATGTGGTAATACCATAGAACAACAACAGTATAATATGGTTTTACTGTTGATAAATCTAATTATAACCATATTTACATACTACATTACACCAGCATTCGGGCTAATTTGGGCACATTTACATTCATGGATGTTTATTAATGTACACTTTCCCTTTTTGAAATAAATAAATAAAGCCATAATGGCAGTCCTATTACCATGACATCACCGTTCTTCATTAATGTTAAGAGTTTTACTATATTTGATTGTACTGTTAGAGGCCAGGCCGTCTATCCTCATTCATTCCCTTTAATCACTTTAAGAACATTTTCAGCTTTAAAGCCGCATTTTCACTATTTCTATCACGATTAACACAGCGCAAACATACAGTAAATATGACTTACTCTGTGAATCCGATAATGAAATCATGTTTGTGTTGTGTATCAGCTGCTTTACTGACTGAAGAGTAAAACTGTTCTGTGTGTAATCGCCACGACACCGGAAACACGTAGAGATACTTTTAAAAGTCTGAAATGACGCAGAGACGCGCTGAAATTTTTACATAGTTTACAGTATTATTATTATGTACCCTTATTTTATTTAAAGGCTATTTTATTACTGCTAACTCTCGCGATTATGCAACTCCAACGTAAATACTGGCAAAGTTTGTTCGTTTGAATAAACCTACTCGCTTCCGTTCGTGATGTTGGGAAATGCAGTTTTCAGTTGTAACAGGATGCACTCTGAATTAGAGACAAAAAACTACAAATCCCACAATAGGAGGTGGGAAGCAGGAACGCATATCTGTCGCTAGTCAGGAGGCGTGTTCATTGAAGTGCAGGAACATTTACAAATGTATTATTCACAATGCCAACATCCGGATTAGTGTAAAGCCAAAATAACTGCTCAAATAATTGTTTAATTTTAGCCTTTGAGAATGAATACGCTGTTTGCGACCAGTTTGGTGTTTGTTGGTTGCTGCAGCAATGTTGTGTTTTTGGAACTTTTGGTTAGGTGAGTGGCATTTCTCTCATTTATGATCATTCAGTGTCAGTCATTTCTGATATGCTGTCATTTCTTACTTCTTTAAATCACATATTTTACAGGGATTTCCCAGGATGTGGAAATATTGTCACATTTGCCCAGTTTGCCTTCATTGCACTGGAGGGGTTCATATTTGAGACAAACTTTGGACGCAAGAAGCCACAAATACCCCTCAGGTTAATAATTTATACAATTTACATGTACACACGTGCATTTTAATTCTAACCATTTGCTTTTGGCTACTCAGACTAGATTAGTAGACAGTGAAAATTCATTGATCATTATAGGTGAATGTCAAATGATTTGCCTGATTCCCATCCCATTATGTTATATGTGCAATTGTGCCTTCATTCATTCATTCATTCATTTTACAAAAAATGAAATGCACATTTATGCATTTTTAGTGAAACAACCAGTTTTGCTTGTTGAACGAGGTTGTAAAAAGCAGTGTTTACCGTTATTAATTATTTGATATTATAGGTGAAAGGTGAACGGTGAACGCCTTGCTTTGTCACTGGTACAGGTGGTTTGCAAGTCAAAGCTCAGTTCAGAGAGCTTTGACAGATCAGTGCTGTGAACATTGTGTGTGTATATATATATATATATATATATATATATATATATATATATATATATATATATATATTTTTTTTTTTTTTTTTTTTATTCAATGTGCATGGTGTACATATTTGGGTAACACTTTATTTTAAGGTGCCATGACTTACACATTACTACATGTACTTACTATAGTAATAACAGTAAATTATGCATAATTACAAGTATCTAAACCTAACCCTAACCGCAACTCTATAGTAAGTACATGTAGTTAATTAATATTACTTATTTGAGTAAGTACAATGTAACTACGTCACCTTAAAATAAAGTGTAACTCATATTTGCATTGAATATCGGATATGAAAACTGGATACCACTTGCTGAATGTGTTGTTGTGACAACAATATAGCATAATATTTCACATACTTGAATGCTAATATACTGTACTGCACAGTTCAATATTTTAGATGCCATGGGCCCCCAAATATGATTATGTAAGAGAGCCCATCTTAAAATATCTTTTATAAACACCCAGTTTATACACACAATTTTTTTTTAAATAATAATAATAATAATAATATATATATATATATATATATATATATATATATATATATATAATCTACTCACTATAATAATTTACAGATTTTTTATTATTTATTTTATATTTATTGATTTATATTTTAATCAAAAATGTTTTTTTTTAATCTAATTTATTTATTTACTTATTTTATTCTTATTATTTATTTTATTCTTGTTTCTTTTTTTTGTTTTTTTTAATTACTGGAGTTTTCCACGTACCTCCTGTCACTCCCTGGACTCCAGTTTGAAAACTCCGGCGTTACGCTCGTGTTCCATTCCAAACATAGTCGTGTGGTTTTGAACCTCAACAAGATGACTTATGTTACAGTCTTTGTGCTAAATCTAGAATCACAGACCAGACAAAACACATCTCTTACATTCAGTGGTTCTTGACTGGTTTTGCTTCAGGACAGATTTTGTATTGTACATCTGTAAAATAAATAAAAATGACCTTAGTTAAACATTGTAATTTATACGTTTAATTAATTAATGTTTAATTTTTTTCAGTATAAGGGCATGTCATGCAAATTTGTTCATGTTGGAATCTGCCTAATTTGATTTTTTTTTTGCCAAGTAACAGATGAATTTGCAGCAAAATATTGTATGGATGCTCGTATTGTTAGATGTATTACATTATTCCGCATTCAGCATTGATTTTCTCTCTTGTCCATCAGAAGCTACAGCTTAATATTGCTGTCTTTCATGACCTTTAATGTCCCTCTTCTTTTGCAGTAACTATGTGATCATGGTGACTATGTTCTTTACCGTCAGCGTTATCAATAACTACGCCCTGAACTTTAACATCGCCATGCCACTGCATATGATCTTCAGATCGGTGAGTGTCATTCGTTTCATTCATTCCTTGCTTTGGAACTGTGCCTTAAAGATCTTTCTAAGTTCTCCTTTTGTTCACAGGGGTCTTTAATAGCAAACATGATTCTCGGTATTGTCATCTTGAAGAAAAGGTATCATGCACAAAATCATTACTGAAAGAGGACCTATTATGCTTTTTTACATGTTCATCTTTCTTTAGTGTGTAATGTTGCAGTTTGAGCACGAAAAACGTTGCAACAATGGAGAATATGGGTAAAATAATCAACATTCAAACATTAAAACCTATTCTAGTAGAGCCAAAAAACTAAATCAAGACTGTGAAAGGGTATAATATGGCCTCTTTAACTTTCAGTTTATTTTGCATATTGTTCACTCATATTACTTTTATTGTGACTGCAGATATTCGATGAGTAAATATCTCTCCATCGCTCTGGTGTCTCTGGGTATTTTCATCTGCACTATTATGTCGGCTAAACAAGTGGTGAGTTGCAAAACCAGCCTGGGTTGCAAAATACTGTATTAGTAGTTTCATATTATAAGAGACACAACTTACTTGCATTTCAATGCTTTATTTCACATTATATCTGCACCTAATACATCAGGTTTGATCCTTATGTAGAGTGTTGACAAAGGGGCCACAGAGGAAGATGGTGTTTATGCCTTCATGCATTGGCTTCTGGGTAATAATCTCACTGCACATTCAATGTTTGCCGCATTCTGCACAGTATACAGTATGGTTATATAATAATTAAAATAACATGTTAAATGACATTCGTAAAAATAATCATTTAAAATGGTTGTATTCACATTATTAGCAATATGTAGAATGTTTCATACAGTTATTCAATTAAGATTTGCACAGGACCATTCAGTTGACTGGTCAGCTTTTATATATATATATATATATATATATATATATATATATATGTATATATGTGTGTGTGTGTGTGTTATATATATATTATTATACAATATTATATTATATTATATACAATAAAATTGACAGTAAAGACATTTATAATGTTACAAAAGATTTCTTTTTAAAATAAATGCGGTTCTTTTAAACTTTCTATTCAACAAAGAATCCTGAAAAATAAAATGTATCACAGTTTCCACAAAAATTTGAAGCAGCACGACTGTTTTCAACATTGATAATAATCAGAAATGTTTCTTGAGCATCAAATCATCATATTAGAGTGATTTCTGAAGGATCATGTGACACTGAAAACTGGAGTAATGATGCTGAAAATTCAGCTTTACAATCATTACAATATCTTTGCTCTTGAATGGTTGTGTATATATTACATACTGCTAAAATAGGATCAGTAGTGTGGTAGTAATATCCTGAGTATGTGAAAAGTGAAATCCTTCTGAACTTTATTTTTTATTTTGGAGTACCCATAACCAGTCACGTAAGCAAGATATTGTGTTGTGTTTCAGGTATCGCCATGCTGACGTTCGCCTTGCTGATGTCTGCAAGAATGGGGATTTTCCAAGAAACTCTGTACAAGAAGTATGGAAAACACTCCAAGGAGGCTCTGTTCTACAATGTGAGTCCCTAAATGTACATATGATGCTGTCATATATGAGTTTGTGGGATAAAGTCTAATTTCTGTGCTTTTATTTCAGCACTGTCTGCCGTTACCAGGCTTCCTCCTGCTGTCAACGGACATTTACAAACACGCCGTGCTCTTCAGCCAGAGCTGTGAGTCTGACTCTATAGGGATTCATTTAGGCCGTGTTTACTCCTGGTATTAAGATGTGTTTTGGCCGACCGGTTCACAAGTGGACGACACTAAACACAGGTGTAAACGGGGTCTAGAAATGTTTTGAGCTCGTCCACTTTCGACACTTCCAGAGGGAGTTGAAAACACATTCGACCGGATTGCATTCGTAGTGTAAACGCTCATGTGATCGAGTGTGTTCAAACCGCCACAGAAGACCGTCTTCTCTCCGTGACCGAACTAATGAATAACATTATGAAGAGCTCTAGACAGACGGGATTTAAACTTTATCGACTGGAAACCCAAGTTTAGTTTGAAGATGATAAATGTACCAAGCACAATGTTCTCTCATCATTCCTGATTTCTCACACACACTCACAGCGTTCGTCTTGTGTCTGTCAGAGCAGAAACTAAAGCTGATGCTCTGTGTGTTTTTCCGCTGTCTCTGATCATGTTCATATGTAAAATGCACAATCTTATTTCATCCATTAGATCGAAAGAACTGGAAAAAGTCCATACATTTACTCACCCATAGTCCCTCCCCTCGAAGAAATCAGGACAGAAGTGATTAAAAGTGGACAAAAGAGACGGATTTAAACACCAGGTGTAAACGGGAATGTGTTTACTCTACTTGTGATCCGATTGACCAAAATGCATCTTAATACCAGCTGTAAACAGGGCCCTAGTAAATTAGTCCTCATCAATATATACTACCGTTCAAGACGTTAGGGTCGGTATGTTAAAAAAAATTTTTTTTTAAGAAATCGTTTCTGCTCACCAAGGCTGCATTTATTTGATCAAAATTACAGTAAATTTTTTTTTTAAATAACTATGTTAACATATTTTAAAATGTAATTTATTCCTGTGATCAAAGTTGAATCATCTTCAGTGTCACATAATCATTTTGATTTCTTATTGTTATCAATGTTGGAAACAGTTTTTGCTGCTTAATATTTGCGTGGAAACTGATTAAAAAAAAATCAGGATTCTTTAGTGAATAGAAAATTCAAAAGAACAGCATTTATTTTAAATAGAAATCTTATAACTGTCATTACAGTCACTTTTGATAAATTAAATGCATCCTTGCTGAATAAAAGGCTTAATTTCTGTGTATATAAGCCTTAAAAAGTTTGGCTTTGGAAATGACAAACCGATGACTTTCTCTCAAAGCTCCAGTGGAAATCCCTGTGATTGGTCAGTCGATGCCAGTCATGTGGTTTTACCTGCTGATGAACGTCATCACCCAGTATCCTTTCATATTTGTCATTTTAACATGTTATTTATGGGCTTTATTGGACAGGACTACAGAATCCTAATTGCATGCCAAGATTCAGTTTTATTTTGCATATGTCGACCTTATCCAGGTTTCTCAGATATGTGTGTATCCGCGGCGTCTTCATCCTGACCACAGAGTGCGCCTCGCTCACGGTCACACTGGTGGTGACACTGCGCAAGTTTCTGAGCCTCATTATTTCCATCCTGTACTTCCGTAATCCCTTCACAACCTGGCATTGGGTGGGAACGGCCGTGGTGTTCCTGGGAACGTTGCTTTACACGGAAGTGTGGTCCAGCGTTCGTGTGGCAATGAAAGGAGAGAAAGCCTACAAGAAGGCAGAGTAAACTGTACAGGAGTTGCAATACCTCTTTATTTCCGTTCGAGTGTGTTTGGTTGTCAATTTTCATTGATTTACTGTGAATGGATGAGAGCTTGAAGTGTGTTTGGGCCAATTTTATTACCGGTTTTTGAGCCAGATGTGTGTGTAAGTCTGTTAGAGCATTTGTCTGTGAGCTTGCACAATCCCTGACCTGTTTCAGATTGTTTTTTCATAAATAGACTTTTGTTCCTGCCACCATATTTATTTCACATAAATCTACTTCATTCAGGACTTGCAGCTTACCCAGTATGTATTCATTTCCACAACAAGTGTTTATTTATTTTTCCATTTTTATTCACACCTAGTTTCGGTAAGTCAGCAGAATGTGTCGGCCCGCTTACATGTGTGAAATAATAAAGTAAATAGGACTACAAAAGGTAATGCAAAACTTTTATGTAATCATTTTAAGCTGTAGTCATTATATCAGTTTTGACATTTTGTTGAGGCCTCTAGCGCTTTGTCAGGGTGAGCTAAAGCAATACTGTAGAAAACAAGACTGCCAAAACTGTATGAGTGTTGTTCATGAGGCTACAATTTGTAATGTTGCATGAATTTGTGTTTAAAAGTGTATTCTATCAGCTAAGTCCTCATAAACTAAAGGAACTCTTTGTCTTCTTTATTGGCTTTAAAAGCGTTGTACCTCCATGTGCCTGAGGGATCAATACCTAGGATTTTTATTGGGGTAATGTATTGTTTGTGGCTCATGTTGATCTCATGAACCCACAGTATTCTTTACAAAAATGCATCATTATTCCACCAAAATACAACAATTAATGGAGTTATTGTTAATATTGTAACATAAAAAATGTGGGATTGCGCTAAAAAGTTTTCAAGTGTATGATTTACATTTTTAGTACACAGAAACATTTAGTTTTGAATAAAATTAATAATAATAATCACCTCATGTATTTTTTACATATCATATTAGCCACGCCCCCAATTGTATGAGATACTACATTAAATACATGTTTCGTGTTCCCATTTGCTCACATAGCAAAAGAAACTTAATTTTGAAAAGAGGAAAAAATATAGAGAGAACGATAACGGCAGTCGGAAAAGAGAAAGTTGTCAATTTGACAGAAACACCCTCCAGTCCTCACAGCAGCGTTAATTAGTTTCTTTTGTAATTTGATGCAAAGGTAATATAATACAAGGTATAGTGTTATAAATGTACATAATTGTCTTAAAAAATATATATATATAAACCATCGCTGGATTTACATCATATTAGCCACGCCCTCAAACATCACGAAAAGCAGTCAGAAGAATGTTCACTTCAGTACTTCTAAACTTTACATATTTTATGATCCCTTCCCATAAACATATGTTCAAAAAAAGATTTATTCTCGATTATATACTTTCATTGTCTGGCAATAATAATTCGCTGTCTCTCAGTAGGTTTGAATGAACGCGGGGCTGTGTGTGCAGAGAAATTCCTCAGGGTGTGTGAGACTGAGTGGGAAGGGCAGGACTGACTGAACACGAGCTTTTCTGCAGATATTGAAGCCCGTACTGAATTTCCCATCAGATAAATCCCGTTTTTTGTGTTTTATTTACAATATTATCACATGATTAGAGGTAAAGGTACACCGTCGCAGTGATGGGAGGCAACAGCAGCTCGCGCCAGATTTCCCTCGATGAGGCCGATGAGGTTACATTCGTAAAGGGCATTCGGGTAAGTTACAAGTTAACAATAAACTTATGAAAACGAGTTTCCCTTTTCGTTTTTAAGTAGCTATAGCTTCATAATCTTTTGCTCATACAAAACTTCATTCGGTGCTTGCTTAAGAACGTAAGTTTGTTATTGTACTGCAGTTTCACTGATTCAGTCGAAGTCGTATAACGTTATCATTGGAATATCGTGGGAAAATGCAAGAAATGCATTTTTTGCGGAGATTTTATAGGTGTAGAACAAAATGCACTGCTGTGCAGGCCATGTTATGCTAAATATAGCCTATGGGTCATGCATGCATGCATGTTGACCTGATCTGCATACTAAGCATGCATGCATACTACACCTAGACATGACAGGTAAACTTTCATATTACTTAGGCCTATAGACATATTAGTATCATGGTACATGATTTTGGTTGCCAGTTTATATCAATGAATAATGGTATTGGTATGCTGTACCATGAAATTGGCAAAGTACTTAATTAATGCTAATTTCAATCAATTCCTGCATTATTTGCAATTGCTTGCATTTGCATTAAATAAAAAAATAACGCAATATCAGCTAATGAAGATCCACGAATCCTGATATTAATATCACAAAGTTTGAAAAAGACTAGTAAATTCAATTTGGACAACAATAATCTGGACAAACAAGTTATACAAGATCCTTGTAGGACCATCATACACTTAAACTTTCAAGCGATGCAGAAAAAAAAATCGCATATATCATTGTAAAAACGCAATAGTGCACAGTGCACACATATTTTAATAAAACAAAAGAAACTGTATATCAATGCTATTTCTGATCTGATGATAAACAGCTTACAGAGAGAGTGATTGATCGAATGAAGGAGTCTCCACCTGTGGTTCGCCCACAAGCGCCAACCAGATCATCATCATCAACTCCTCCGGTTGAGTCTTCAGTTCCAGGTGAACGTCATGTACCCATAATGCCTCATTCTCCTTCATACGCCAGTGCTTTGGTCCCTCCTCCTCTTTCGGAGTCAATAACACCTTTAGTGCCTCCTGTGACTGAGGAAACATCTACCCCTCCCTCATCTGTTTGGTCACCTGAGGGTCTTTCAACTCCTCCACCTACCGGTAATGAGCATGTAGTTGTACCTGATCCTCAGCCTGGATCTGATAACCTGGATCCACAACCTCCTAAACCCATAAATGCTCCTTCACAAGCCTCAAGTGAACCAATAACCGATCCTCCATTATTTGAATCAACCAGTGTACCTGTCGAACCCTTAACACCCCCTCCTGTCACAACCTCTACTACTGAACCTGTTACCAATCCAACTTCACCAACCACAAACCCACTTACTGAGCCTGTAACATCTTATGAGTCCTCTAATAATGAACCTGTTGTACCGATTGAACCCGTAGAGACTCCATCCTCCTCTGCTTTAGCAATATCTGCCGACCCCATGGAGTTACCTGATCCTTCACCTGTTGAGCTTGAGACTTCACCCTTCCCAATCTCCATACCTGATCCCGTTTTATCTGGATCTGGATCTGCTTCAGATGTGGCTTTGCCTGGTGAAATGCCTTCCAAGACACTTTTAACTGAAAAACCTCCTGTTGTTCCTTCATTAATCGATCAAGTCGAGGTCTTTCCACCACAAACACATGTTGGTAAGTTCATAATCTGGTATATTAGGCTTCGTACCACAATCTTTCTGGTTCATTTTTTTTACTGATTGACCAGCAAAATCTCCAATTGAATCTCAGTGTTTTATACAAATGCTTAACTTTTTTAAGCCTTAAAGAAGTCATAAAGTCAATGAAATGATCTGTCACACTCACACAGCGCTCTTAAATTTGGTTATTCATAACCTCCAACTTTATCCGCATAGTACATACAGTACCCTATACTCACATAATGCGATATATACTATATAGCAAATCTCAACTGCCTGATTTTTTATTTCAGTGCAAAATGTAACTATACCATAACCCAGCTCTTTATATAAAGTTGGATATTTGTTATGTCCAAATATATTTGCATGCATGTTGCATATTCGTGTAAAGCAATATACATCATAGCAAAGTCTAAACTCCCTGATGTTTTATTTCTTCGCAAAATGTTAACTATATTATCGGCCAGCTCTTTATATAAAGTTGTGTAAGTCTGTCCAACTTTTTCCGCATACATTAAGTAAATTTGACGTAAAACTATTTATATAGCAAATGTCAACGGGTTGATTGCTTGTATCCTCGCAAAATGTAAAGTATGTTATCGGCCAGCTCTAATCTGCTAAATAGGCATGAACATTTTGTTTTTCTGTAAAGCTTTGAAACAATGTGTACTGTAAAAAGCATATAAATTTGACTTGATGTCCGTATTTTGACCTACATCCGAGTTTTAGCAGGTTATTACTAGAAGTCTGTCATTTTCACCAGAAGGACCAGTTGCTGAAATTTGATTAAGTAAAAAAAATTAATTATCGGTTGCACTTTATTTTACAGTACCTGTACTTACCTAAAAAAGTACTGGGTAATATAAGGTAACTACATGGGTTAAGGTTAGGTTTAGGGGTAGGTTCAGTGTTAGTATCTAGTTATTGTAATTACTGTAATAAGTACATAGTATGTACTTATGATCTATAACATGCATGTTGAAAATAGATTTTCATCTCATGTCGACTTTAATCTCCATTCATGCTGAAATGTTGGTGTTTCTTCTGTTTAGTGAAAGAGGAAAAGTTCAGGAAGCAGATCAGAGAAGATCTCCAGAAGCTCCTGAACGAGGAGATGAAGATGGCAGAGCGTAATATGCGACAACAGTAAAAACCTATCTGATCGAGATCTTTCAAACACATACACTGCCGTTCAAAAGTTTGGGGTCGGTACGATATTTTTAATATTTTTAAAAGAAGTCACTTATGCTCACCAATACTGTATTTATTACATTAAAAATGCAACAAAAAAACAGTAATATTGTGAAATATTATTACAATTTAAAATAACTGTTTTCGATTTTAATATATTTTAAAATATAATTTGTTCCTGTGATCAAAGCTGAATTTTCAGCATCATTACTCCAGTCTTCAGTGTCACATGATCCTTCAGAAATCACTCTAATATGATGATTTGATGCTCAAGAAACATTTATGATTATTATCAATGTTGAAAACAGTTATTTACATTTTTATTTCAGGATTTTTCTTTGATGAATAGAAAGTTCAAAAGAACAGCATTTTTCTGAAATAGAATCTTTTGTAACATTAAACACTACCGTTCAAAACTTTGGGGTCAGTAAGAATTTTTATTTAATTTTTTGGGGGAAATAAATAAAATAAATCAATACTTTTATTCATCGAGGAGGAATTGAATTGATCAAAAGTGACAGTAAAGACATTTATAATGTTACAAAAGATTCTATTCTATAAAAATCGTACCAACCCCAAACTTGTGAACGGCAGTGTACGTTAGAATGCAGTGAGTTTTAGTGTTTAAACCGTGTTTATTTGTGTGTGTTTTCGTAAGTCTGGAGGAAGAGATAGCTGAAGCGAAGGCCCAGGCTCAAGCGGCGGCCCGACTCCAGATTCAGGACGAGGTCCAGAAGCTTCTGGATCAGGAGAAGCCGTCTCATCAA
Organism: Siphateles boraxobius; assembly: GCF_051911475.1. Lineage (NCBI taxonomy): Eukaryota > Metazoa > Chordata > Actinopteri > Cypriniformes > Leuciscidae > Siphateles > Siphateles boraxobius. The sequence goes on from NW_027509192.1 coordinate 671,776, forward strand.
CAGACTCTAGCGGACGCCATTAGCAGGGAGACGTTGAACGTTCGGGATGATCGTCTCATAACTCAGTATTATGTAAGTCAGCTTCTGCACACAGGATTGTTCGTTGTGTTGTGTGTGTGTGTGTGTGTGTGTGTGTGTGTGTGTGTGTGTGTGTGTGTGTGTGTGTGTGTGTGTGTGTGTGTGTGTGTGTGTGTGTGTGTGTGTGTGTGTGTCTGTGTTTGTGTGTGTGTGTGTGTGTGTGTGTGTGTGTTTGTGCGTTGGAGTGGACGTTTTTTTGACAGTTTAAACAGCTTCTTCTGTCTCATAACATGGGAATTTACTCCAAGGTAAACATATTATTAGCATAACACCATGGAGGGTTATTATAGTTAACTACAGGTGAAACTAAAAAAATTAGAATATCGTGCAAAAGTTTGTGTATTTCAGTAATTCAAATTAAAAGGTGAAACTAATATATTTAGTATACATAACTATATACATATGCATGATTATACTTTTCAGAGGGCCGACATTTCTGTATTTAAAATCCTTTTTTTTATTAATTGCATTCTAATTTTGCATTCTATTCTAATTTTCTGAGATTTTGAATTTGGGGTTTTCATAAGCTGTAAACCATAATCATCAAAATTATTTTTGCACGATCTTCAAATTTTTTCGAATTTCACCTGTAAAACTGAGACCATGAATAACAAATGTTTCTAATATTTAATATTTCTAAATTTCATTTAGTTTAACTTGATTTACTAAAATAACTGAAACTGAAATAAAATTTATAAAAACTATATGGACATATTTAAACAAACAAAATGATTCAAATTATTATTTGAAAAATGCAAACAGAATATTTCACAGTTTTAACATCAGATAGAGGAGACAAAATGTATATAGAATAGATAGATAGATAGATAGATAGATAGATAGATAGATAGATAGATAGATAGATAGATAGATTAACAGATAGATAGATAGATAGATAGATAGATAGATAGATAGATAGATAGATAGATAGATAGATTAACAGAGATAGATAGATAGATAGATAGATAGATAGATAGATAGATAGATAGATAGATAGATTAACAGAGATAGATAGATAGATAGATTAACAGATAGATAGATAGATAGATAGATAGATTAACTGATAGATAGATAGATAGATAGATAGATAGATAGATAGATAGATAGATAGATAGATAGATAGATTAACAGAGATAGATAGATAGATAGATTAACAGAGATAGATAGATAGATAGATAGATTAACAGATAGATAGATAGATAGATAGATAGATAGATTAACAGAGATAGATAGATAGATAGATAGATAGATAGATTAACAGAGATAGATAGATAGATAGATAGATAGATTAACAGATAGATAGATAGATAGATAGATAGATAGATAGATAGATAGATAGATAGATAGATAGATAGATTAACTGATAGATAGATAGATAGATAGATAGATAGATAGATAGATAGATAGATAGATAGATAGATAGATTAACAGAGATAGATAGATAGATAGATAGATAGATAGATAGATTAACAGAGATAGATAGATAGATAGATAGATTAACAGAGATAGATAGATAGATAGATAGATAGATAGATAGATAGATTAACAGAGATAGATAGATAGATAGATAGATAGATAGATAGATAGATAGATAGATAGATTAACAGAGATAGATAGATAGATAGATAGATAGATAGATAGATTAACAGAGATAGATAGATAGATAGATAGATAGATAGATAGATAGATAGATTAACAGATAGATAGATGAGTATGCCTGTAAAGCTAGTTATATTTATGCACATGGACATTTAATTTAATATTCAACAATATTATTGATCTCCCTGCATTGACACCATTATATGAGAACTGAATATGAGAACTTTCCTCCAGAGTGGCTATACATATATAAATGAACTAAATTAATAACTTTTTTACAACAAAAATGGACCATCACTGAACTCCCTTAATCTAAACTATGATGCTTTTTCTTCTAGAAACAAACTTTGTTGCATTATTTTCCTGTTGTCTCTGTAAAGCTGCTTTGAAACAATCTGTATTGTAGAAAGCGCTATATAAATAAATATGACTTGACTACTTTTTCTAAATTTCTAAACTTTAAAATAATTAGAAAATGGAAAATATAAAAATAAAAACAAATTAAAAATATGAATAAAACTATAACGGTGTCTCAAAATAATAAAATAACGTGCAAAACAGTGTTACGTAACATTTTCTCTGCATCCACATCTACATTGATCTGCATGTGTTGTCTTTACTTATTGCTAATGTCCAAACGTTAAAATGCATGAAGTGGTGAAGCTTTGCCGCTCAACTCCACTGTCGCTCATTTTCTTTTCATCTCTCTCTTTCTCTTGATCTGTGTCTTTCAGTGGATGGAGAGGAAGGTAAGACGCTGTCGCTCTTTCACTTCTTACAGAGACATTCGTGACATTTCTATTGAGTGTGAGTGAGTGAATGCTCAAATACAAGGTTCAATTAGTTCACTTTAATGTTCATAAATCTATCACACACATACAGCCTTTGGTGTAAATGTCATGTGTGAGCAATACTTTTTTTTATTGTGCTTCAAAAAAAAACTGAATGTGCCTTTAAACTCTATTTACTACAGTGATCAGTCATTTTTATGAGAGATTTACATGTCGATCCGGTCATAACGTGTGTTATCTTTAGGCTCAGAAGCTGGAAGAGAAGGAGAAAGATCTGGAAAATCAGGACTCTCTGTTCCAGAAGCAGATCGCCAAGATGCAAGAAAAGGCAAAATTATTCATCTCATCTTTCATATACTCTCCATAACTTGTGATATCACCACTGCATATAAATGATATTACATGTGTTGACCGTCTCTCTCTCTCGCCGCACAGGCGTCTCAGTTCACTAAAGACACAGCTGAAAATTACAGGAAAGGCTTAGAAGATGCAAACAACCGCTTCAGGTGAGTGTGCAAGAATAGTTTTACTAATATTTTCAATTAGCTTTTATTTTGATCATTTTAGTGTACTTGTTGTGTTCATGATGTATTGCAATTACAGAAATGAATTGTAGATATAATTACGTGCAGATAATTATAATAATAATAGTACAATGTTAAAATGCATCATTATTCCACCAAAATACAACAATTAATGCAGTTATTGTTAATATTGTAACATTACAAATATGTGAGATTGCGCTAAAAAGTTTTCAAGTGTATAATTTACATTTTTAGTACACAGAAACTAAAATGAATAATAATAATCACCTCATGTATTATTTACATATCATATTAGCCACGTCCCCAATTGTATGAGATACTACATTAAATATGTTTCGTGTTCCCATTTGCTCAAATGTATGTACATAAGTGCATTGTATCAAATGATTAATTTAAATGTTAGTATATTGTAATTAAAGACACCTAATATAAAGTGGGACCAGTTTAATTATTTTTTAGGGCTGTAAAAAGATGAATCGCGATTAATCGCATGCAAAATAAAAGTTTGTGTTTACATAATATATGTGTGTAAATACACACACATGCATGTATACATTTAAGAAAAAAAATTATTTATATATAAAATATTATATATAATATAAATTATTTATAAATATATATACAGTATATACATGCAAATATTTCTTAAATATATACATGCATGTGTGTGTATTTATATATATACAAAATAATTATACACAGTGCACACACACATATATTATGTAAACACAAACTTTTATTTTGAATGCGATTAATCTTTTCACAGCCCTAGTTTTTTTTCAATATTGCCATTTAGGTTTAATTTATTTTTATTTAAGTTTTATTTATTTACAGGTAATAATTTTAATGCTTCGGATTAAACTTGTTTCAGTTCTTTGCCAAAATTTTCGTTTAGTTTAAGTTTTTCAACTAATATTTATATTTAATTTAATTTCAGCTTTGTTTCAATGAACATAAATGTTTTTAATAGTTTTAGCTAACGATAATAACCCTGGTGCAAGATCAGTAAATCAGTAATCTCTTTCTCACTCTCTCTAGGCGATACCAAATCAAGCCAGTGTGTTTGGATCTACAGACTCAGATAATGAAGTGTTACTCTGAGAATAAAGGTCAAACTATGAGCTGTTCAAACATCGCATCACTGTACATTCAGTGTGTGGACCGCGCCAAACAGGTAAACCGGCAGGACATGACTTCTATTCAAAATAGCAATCTAAAATATTAATTAAATAAAGCTTAGAGGACATTTTGAACTAAGACTGTGGTTTCAAAAGGATTACAGAAATGATTGCATTTCTTTCTCTTTTTTCCAGGATAAAAAGTTGAGCACTGGAGGTTAACTTACCAGCCTGTACATCAGATCTACAGTGTCATGGTGAAAGAAAAAAGACATTACAGCAAATACACACATCATCTAAACCTTTATTGCATACTGTACAGCAAAATGTGCCATTTAAACATTTTCCACTGGAAGAGTGTGGGAATTTCATCCCTAAAGAAAAGGAAACTTTACACATTTCAGCAGTTTTAAATGTGCTTTCAGGAATATGAGCCATGATTGGACCACGATAGTGAAATACCTCAACTAGTTTTAAACTGTGAACTGTGAGCTAAATGATTTCAGGTGCTATATCGAGTGCGATTTGTGTGCACAGATATAATGATGTTTCTTGTTCAGTATCCCTTTATGTTTCAGAAAAATAATGCACACTTTTTTTTGCATGACCAAAAAGTACAAAGCGATGCACAATCTGGAAGCTGCTGTCTGATGATACATTTTTGTGTAGTAAAAAGTTTGTGCCTTTGCCTTGAAATGCTTTTGTTATGGTCATTTTGGGTAAATGTGATTGGCTTTGAGCAGCACAGTTTGGATTTCATTCAAATTTGTCAATGGCAACTCCTATAATAATGGGTTTCCACATTATCTTTTCCAGCCTCTGTAGGTTCTTCGTTGTGCAACTTATTTCCACTAGGTGGCGCTGACGTTATTGTAATATTCTTGATGTATTGTGGAGCCACACTGGTCTAGAAGGTTAAAAGGACGACCACAAATTCTGCAATCCTATTTTCCCAAGGCTCTGATCAGCAGAATGTCAATAAGTTTAGTATGAAACAAACATGAGCAGTTGTAAAATGAGGCAGTAGATGCATTTGCATCCCAAGCTTGTTTTCTAGTTTATTTAATTGATTTTATGCATAGGACGAGGGCTGTAGTTCTGTCAATGCTGTATTGTATCATACGAGAATGTGAAATGAATTAGAAATGATGTCCACCTGCCGCTGGAGTCCTCTGATAAACGTGTCCTACCAGTATGAACACATATTCTAGATTCATCACAGCAATTCATGCTAATTTCACATCCAGCACACTCTGCCTTAACCTTCTATTGCATGCATTAGAAAAGCATGTTTGATGCTAAATATTCTTGCATAAAATGGACCTCATTATTGAAATCAAAATCAATAGCCTTGTGTTTTATTAAGATGTTAGTTAAAGACTCATCATTTATTCTCAACCTCATGTTGTTTCGAACCCTTTGACTTATTTTATTGTTGACTATTTTTAATGGATGCTTATATGTTACTCTTTTGCATGCATTTACAACTTTCATGCATCAAAAAGGATACAATAGCATAATAAAAATATCACAGTACATATTTCAAGTCGTCTAAAGTCATATTACAGCTTTATGTGAGAAACTAATTGAAAATGACACAAATTTGCTAACAAATCTTTCCTTTAAGCAAGCTGATTGTTAAATCGGTGAGTTGAGCTCAAAAACTGCATCAGTCTAATTCTCAAATGAATAATTTGTGAACTGAATCAACCGATTCATTGAAAATATCTGACACAAGAATCAATCAGACTCAGACATCGTTAGTCCTCTAATGTACTCTTAACACAAAACATGTGGCTTTATGAGAAATGGAAAAATGAATCCTATATGGGCTACGTTTATGATGCTATCCTCTTATTTTCATTATATAGAAAAGACTGACTCAGATAATTTCCAAAAAAAAACTCCTTTTGTGTTTCACAGAAGAAATAAAGTCAAGTCTGAAATAATGTGAGGGTGAGTAATTGATGACAGCATTTTCATTTTGGGGTAAACTATCCCTTTAACCGTAGATAGATAGGATTCAAAAATCTAAATGAAAAACAAATAACAGCAACAATATTCAATAGCCATATTAATTTCATCCCACAGTTTGCTTCCGGACAATAAGTGTTTAAGCAATCATAACGTACAAATAATGTATATGACTGTAAATGCTAAATGAAGTTAATTGTGCTTATCAGTTTGTTATATGCTATAATTGAGTAATATTTTCTGCCTCGTTTGTCCTCAAGATGTTTTTAAAGAATGCTAGGATGTAGTGTGACCAAGAAAAGCTTAAATTCGTACTCATCTCTTCATCATTATAAACCGTTTTATATGCATCAGGTGCTTGAAAGTGTACAGAATTAGCTTGTTACCCAGAGTGCAATGAACACTCACCGAAACCTGAAACCAGGACGTACTCCTGGTTCCCTTTGTCTTTAAATCGAGCTTAACATGAGCAGACCGAGCTTTATATAAGATCTAACGGGTGACATTCACAAAACCCTTGTGGTACATTGACTGTTTACAGAGGGCTTGATGATTCTCAATTACAGTTTTATAGGACGATCTGAGAGGTGCAAATCTTATGAGAGCGAAGTGTGACTAAAGGTCACCGTGGCTTAATGAACGGCTGGTTTGGTTGTTTGAAGGGCCGTCAGAACCGTGAATTGCGGGTCCCCTTGTGACCTGGATTTTACAGTGCCATGAAACCGCGGGACTCTGGGTGGGGGGCTGTAACTGCAGGCTCCGAGTCTGCAGCTTCATACTACTCCATGAAACCGGCTTCTGATGTCTGCCAAGGGCATTTCAAATCAAATGTATGATCCTAGCAAATAACAGGACTCCGTGGGCGTGACCTGTTGATGCCGTAGTATGCCAGCTTGATATTGCTTTTCTGGTCGACGGTGAACTAGTCCCTGTTTGGATGCAAACTCACTCTGTGTCACTTTATAAGAGTTAATAAGCGGTTCTAAATTGTATAATTAACGGTGTAGCGACACCATCTATTTGTCTTAAATTTGGTAGTGTGCATTTTACCTGTCATCCAGTCGGGTGTATGAACATCTCAAGAACCTTGGTTTCCTTCATCTGTGGTTCAGATACACTCCTTTCTCTCCCGTAGCACTGGATTGAGATTCCTTGAATGGTAAATGGTAGGCTACTGAACACATTATTTCATGTTTTTTGTTTGTTTTTGTTTTTTACATTTATTGTAAAGCATAGCTCGGTTCCAAATCATTAATGATACGTTATTTTGTGAGTAAGCAGACCGTGATCTCACATGCTCAAGTAGCCTACACCGTTCATTTTGAATCAAACGTTGTATAAATCAAGAATAGCTCCAAAAGATTCAGCGAGAGACTCATTAGAACGATTCTAACAGACTTTGTTTGACTGAATCATTTAAAAGAACAAGCTTGTAAGAGTCATTTGTTTATGAATCGTTTTGAAACTTTTATTTCTTTCGATAGCTTCATCCCAGTGTTGTTATTGTTAACTAAAAGTAAATCGTTTTCATTAACTGAAATTAATCTGAAATAAAATTAAAAATATAAATATTAGAAAAAAATATTTAAATGAAAATTAGAAATGTTTACTTGCCAATTAACTGAAATAAAATAAGTTTAAGTAATACAATTAATAATACTGAAACAAATATAAATCTTTTAAGTGAAGCAAATGTTTATAATTTTTCTTCTTACAAAACTGAACTGGTTCTTCAGTTCCATGTGAATCGCTAAATCGGCATCGTCATTTGTCCATTTCGTTCTTGACAACACAGAATAATTCCCACTGAACGCACAAGGACAAATGCTCTCGTAATACTGGTGCACAATAGACCTCTAAGAGCTGGGACAATTTTCATTAATATGCAGATTTGGTGAATGGGAGCTTAACTTCAGTTTTTTGTGAATGCAAAATGAGGGACGTTTTGTCCTTGACAGCAGTGAGAAAATTACCCAGATGTTTCCTCAGATTTTACAGCATATGTCTTCGTTCGATGTCTTCCCTTCTTTTCTTTGCATATATCATGCGGGTTTGCTAGGTTCAAACCACCAACTTGTTTGTTTCCAGTTTTTAATTTGCGGTCTGTCACTCAAAGCTATCACATGACACTAGAAGACTTGGTACAGCGCAAGAGGCGACTTTTGTAAGTGCTTTTGGTGTTTTGTTAATGTTTGGAGCTTTACATATGAATCTCTGTGTGATGATTCGTCAATAATTGTCCCTTTTTGTTCCACAGAAACAATAATATCAACATATTCCTGCACAAGATGACTACAGATGGAGTTGTGAAGGAAAAGCAGCCATTGTGGCGAGATAATGTTCACAGCATCTGCGTTCATGTCAAAGAGCTGATGTATCTCGTCTTTTCCCCCACCTAGTTTATTACAAATACATGTATACACAGGCTACAAGTCATAATAGAGGTACATAACCGATCAAGAGTATGTACAAATCCCATGTATTTACAGTACATACAGTGGTTTATAAAGGACATGCATCTTGTAACTGCAGTAGTATCATTCTATGAAACCTATCATATTATATTCAAAGTTAGTTATATAAATAATCAGATTATTTGATACCTGCTCATGTACGACTAATATTCACATCACGTGGTTCCCTTTATGGATAACAGTGCTTTTATGAAAACTAGTCCTTTTTTTTTTAGAGGTTGCAAAGTGGCTTTAATCGGCATCTTCGGATGATAGACATTTCTGCCTGGCTTCGTGATCATCAAACGTCACTTTCTTATTCCGTTTAGGGTCGATCCAGGAGTTTCGAATCACTGCATTGTTCGGCAGCGGATCCGCCTCGATGATGGACACCACCCGTTTCTTCATTTTACTTTTCAGGACTTTCTGAAACTTCTGCCTTGTGAAGGCATACAAGAGTGGATGGAAGACCGTGGTGCCGTAAGCCATGACTAGAAAACCCATTCTGAGCTTGACGGTGAGGTCGCTGGGGCCTGCGCTGAGAATCACAGTGTTTAAAACGGTAATGGGCGTCCAACAGAGGAGGAACGTGGAGATGATTAGCAACGACATGCGGAAAACGCGCTTTTGCCGCTCACGGCGTTCCCGGTGGCGTTTGACTGCCCGTCGCAGGGCGATGATCACCGAGACTGACGTGCGCATGCCAAGTGGAGCATTTCCGCGGTTTCCGGCGCTGCTTTGCGAGGCGTCTGTGATCTCGGGAAGCTGTTGTTCAGATGTCGACATAAGAGAGAAGTTCTTTTTCCTCCTCATCTTCTTCTTCTTCTTCTGCGTGGCATGGAAGCGCGTACCAATGCGGATGTTGAGAGCCTGCAGGATCTTCGCGTATGTCACTAACATTATGACAGCAGTCAAACAGAAAATGGGGATTTGGGCCACTAGGTGGTAGTACAGGCCAAGTTCGGTGTAATACTCGTTTACGTGCACAACGGCGGTCTGATTTGCTTTGGTGGGCTCCGGTCCCAAGAATCCCACTTCGATAAATGGCACCAAGAAGCTGGCAAAAGACAACACCCAAATGCAACCCAACAGAGCCACTGCCCGTCCCATAGTCAGCACGCGATTGGCGGGTTTAACGGAGATGTCGTATCGGTCCAAAGTGATGGCTAGCACGTTAGCTGCCGTAGCTACGCTAGCGAAGGACACGCAGGCCTCGTGGAAGCAGCACACGAGCACCGTGTCGCTTTGCAATGACAGCATTAGCACGACGATGGTTAGCGGGATGCAGCAAACGCACACCAACACGTCCAGCACATGCAGGTTCATGGTGACGATGTTGCTAACGGAATTGACCAGGTTGGACTTCATGCAGTAGAGCGCCAACACGGTCAGGTTGCTGCTCAATCCCAGGACAATCTCCAGCATGAGGAATCCAGTCAGGGACACCTGGAAGCTGAGCGGGTACGGGATCGGGCCAGCAGCCGTCATGGCGGGACTCACGGCCTCGGTGATGTCAAGGACAGTAACGTTACTCATGGTGCTTTCTTCCTCCGTTGAGGGAGGGACGTGCATTATCCTGAAAGGTAAAAACAGCAGGATGCACAATCAGAGAAAAATGTAGAAATACCAGGCGCATTTGAACAGCATTGTTTCATTCAGAATTTAATGTCTTGAAGATGAATGGATAGCTTGAATGACAGATAGATGGATGGATGGATCGATGAATGGATGGACAGAGATGGATGGATAGATGAATGATAGATAGATGGACGGATGAATAGATTGATGGATGGATAGAGAGACAGAGAGAGATAGATAGATAGATAAAAATGGATACAATTCAGTAAATCCTTCTTCCTTTCATTCCAATTTGACTTCCTTTCAGCTGTATCCAATTTATTTCAAATTCACACTCGTTCACACTTCAATTCTGAATTTTCTACAACCCTCTTTGTTAGAGCCACTACTAATCCAAGAAGAACAAATTAAGTTGTCTGTAATGGCCACACCAAGATTTATTGAGGATCTTACTTATTGAGACCAACAAAACCGTTAGATTAAGGAATCTGTGGTAGATTTCGTCTGGATTCGAATCACCGCCATATACAAAGTTCTGTATGTCTTGTTCAGATTCCCTATGCGCCTGCTAATGGCTTTACATCTGAGGTTTCTATGCACGTTGACTAATAAAGCATTGGTTATGCACTGGCCAGTCTGTATTAGGCGCTGCTATGAATAGACTCACTTTAGGCATTATTTTTTTGTCCACAATGCATTTTCATTTGTTGCACAGTGATGGATTGCTCCATTTGCAAATGTGACTGTCTTTAGTGCTGCGTTTCATTCATCACCGTGAGAGAGAGAATTAAGAGAGAGAGAGAGAGGATTGTCGAGATGAGTATTAACCTGGCTTTTGTAATTTACTTCATGTAGATGCATGCATCAAGGTGCCAACTGGGTACTAATAACTATTTTTTTGTTTTGATGTAGGCTGACTGACACCTTGGAGTGAAACCATATGGAAACTCGAATGACTTCATGAGCTAAAACACAACACCTCACAGATCATCAAGCTTGTTTTCTGGACGTCGAACAACCTTGACGACTAATGACAACTGTCTAATAGTTTATTCTGCACATAAGTTGACTTACCCTTCCCCTTCCAGCTTTTTTCTCAGCCTCGGGAGTCAGCAGTCGAGACGGGAGAGTCTGGAAGGGGTACAAGTTGTACATCAGTCCCAGGCATGGCCTTTCAAGGAAGTATTCTGCACTTCTTAATCCTCGTAATCCAAGCGAATCTCTCTCTTAATGATCACGGATGATGTTTTTGTACTAAACCAATTGATGTGTTTGGTCCCCTGCCATGTCCAGACCTAACAAAGAGTTGGCATTCCCGTTTTCTTTAACACACTGATTGAGTCCAAAGAACATGACAAGTGATTTAGAGATAAACTGTCCATTTTGATTTTCTAACCTAGCTTGACCACTGAAAGCAATTGTTTCCGATTAATTATTATATCCACATTAGGGTTATCGCTCGATACCATCAGCACGGACTCATACCGTTCCTTCACTGCTGACATATTCCCGTTATTGCAGTTTTATGGGCCCTTGAAGGACATAAATCCATATTGATTATGCTGATTTGCATGTGCCATCTGGTGAAGAACCCAAGGTCGCTGAATTGTTTAGGTCAGCATGAGGGCGCTGGGGAATTGGTGATGTAATTTCCAGTCCCCTCACAGAAGGTCACCTTTAGGTTGCATTGTCAATGCTTTCTGAAGCCAATGATGATAACTTTTCACATCCGTGGTGAGCATGGGAATATCTTCCCCTGGGAAATCCACTCGTTCTGGCACGTCTTCCTGAGAGATGGCACTTTGGAAGCAGTTCTCTTCCACTCTTTGGTTCCACAATCCTAACAAGAAAAAAGCAGATAAGTGTTGAACAATCAATTATTCATTAAGCCTGCATCCAATCCAACATCAAGTAAGGACTTCCATGTGTTATCCATTCATCTTTTCCAAGCGGTCTGCGGAAATGCACTAGCTCTGGTCTTGCTTAACGTGTATGTGAAGGTACAAGTAACATCTGCAAACCTGTAGGGGTTGATGGATGGGCCCGTGCATCTTGGGAACAATCTACAAACACTCATTTCCAAAGCAATACCTTTTAGGGAAGGTAACGCAATCACCTGTGTTGTTTGTTATGTCTGTACTTTCTCACATCATTTTTCAGTCAACAGCCATGCAAGAATATGTCTGTATCGTGTGTAATGAGGTGGTCGTGTTCCAGCCGTGAATGAGATTTTACACTGTAAATTTTTCCCAGATGTTACAGTCCAGAAGACTTTGACAGATCGGGGGGGGACCGTAAACAGAATCAATTGGGTATTGGGGGCGAAATTTGTCAGCGGAGACGTGGATCAATAAACTAACTAAAGTCAGAATGCTGTTTACAGGCAGCGGCAAGTTAATCACAAAACGTAGACGACCCCTCAAATATTCAGATAACGGATCGATATGGGGCTTTCAATGACAAATTCTTAAACTTTAACCTTTGGTTTCTTCAGTAATGAAGGTTGCATTCTTCTAATAAGCATCTTTCCCCCCCTCCATCCTTCATTTTGCTGATTTATTTGAATTTTATTTACAAGGGCAACTCCAATTTTGACAGATTTCCCTAGGGAGATGTATATATTTGCTATTCCAAGTTTCGAGATCTGCTCTTTTGAATGAACACTGTTTAAAACAGGTTTTACATTAAAAAACTCAGCAGCATACATACTTATTCAATCACATTTTTTTTTCACCAAAGTTATTCAATATCACCAGCTTACCTTTGCGCTCCCAGAGTTCTCATCTGTCATGCAACGTAGAGCATCTACATCCTCACCGAAGCATAACCTGAGATCCACAAGTGCACAGACTTTTGTAGGCATTGCATGTCAGCGAGTCGTAAACCTGCTCTCCTTGAGGAGCATGAATCCAATCCCGTCCGTGCGAACTGTCAGCAGTGCCAGCGGAGTGAAACAGACTGACTTTGATCTACTGTCCTGCTAACTGTTTCTTTCACTGTCTTGCTTCTTTTCCTGTCTCTTGATGGCACACTTGCTTACACACGCTCTCTTTTCGAACTGTGATGCATTGAAGTGTTACCGATGCACCCCTCTGTTGCTCCTCCAAAACCTTGCTTGTCCCCCCTCTCTCTCGTTCGCTCCTTCTCTATCTTCGTCTCCCTCTCTCACTCACTGCGGCGGTTTTGCAGTGTTGCTCTCTGCTGTGATTGGTCTGTCGTAATGGGGTTAACCCTTTCCTCCCCAGAGAGTGAGGATGCACTCTTTTGTTTTCTTGTCGTTCTCTCCATCCAGCTTTTCCCTCTATCCTGCGATGGAAGCGCAGTCTCGGCTCGGCTGCATCTGTCAGTCCCTGCGGAGATGCTTTGGTTTCTATTTAAACACTGTGTCAGAGTTGCATGTTTTCATTCATATTTAATGCCGTGCTCTGTGATTAAAATGGATATGTGTCTTCTGGGAAAAGGACACAAAAAGAATGTGGCTGTGTTATAAACCTAGTGAGCTGTCTATGTAGGCAGCATTTTATGATGCGCAGGCAGTTTTTAAAGACTTTTTTGGCTACATTTTGGCTGAAACAGCATGGCTTGCATTCATAACGAAGAAGGCAGTGTCAGAATGTATTGCGATGAGCTCAGTGGGAAAAAATATATTATTTGTCCAGTACAAGTACCTATAAAAATTATACATGCACTAATATAAGACCGATGAGCCGATAATTATTTTGGTATGTTATGACAGGTGAATTTAAGCATTACAACATTACAATGTACAGAATGAAAAAAAAGATAGATATTTAATAAAAATTATATCAATTTACAAATTCTTTAATTTAAAAAACATAGTTATTTAATGATATTAAATATATTATGTATTCCTATGAATTTTAAGATTAGCTAAAGATAACATTGTATCAATGTTAGAAAATTATTAGTATTTTTAAAGATGAACATTTAGCAAGTAGATGTAATATTACAAATCTAATAGTGACCGGTAAAATTTACAAAAAATATCGGCCAATAACCAACATGAACCTTCATAATACAAAAAAATGGATTAATTAAACATACATGATCTTACCCAACATATTTTTGTATAAAATAGTGTATTTTACTGTAGATGCTATTGTCATGTGGTTAATGCTAATTGGAAATTCGAGTCTAACATGCATTTTACAAAGTTGAACGCTATTTGTATGACGTAAGAATAGCCGCATGTCGATAAAATTGTTCACTTACGAGATTTTAATTAAAAAGTAGGCAGCTCACTAGGATTTGAAACCGAGCATGTGTGTTAGATTTAGATGATGGGAACACTTAGCGTGTGTGTGTGATAAGTAGAGGAATTGTGATTGATAGTTTCAATTAAACCGGCCTGTCAGCTGGCAGAAGGAGCAGTCTTTCTCTATTCATTTTGTTTGGCTCATTTGGCAGGTAAGGGTGGGCGTCGAAAGTGACAGTCATAACAAGAATGTGTGCGTGTTTGTATTTGAAGCACTTGTTGGCGTGCAGCTCTTCTGAAACGTGCATGTTGTATTATTAAGTAGTAAACAGCCTCCTATAGACACGGCGGCAGCACTGCTGAAAACTTTTCACTAAAACCAGGCTCGATATTTCAGCTGCTATTAATATTTCAGCATGCTTTCCCAGCAGCCTTCCAACACTGCAGACTAATATTCGGTTATTCCTAACCACTTTTCTGTGTTGAGTGTTGGAGAAAAAAGACACTAGCAATAGCATACAGCAATAGTGTGTGCTGTGAATAAAAATTCACAATGATCATTCTAAATAACTATTTTGATTGACATAAATATTTTCATAAATAATCCTCCCTCCGCAGTCATGTGTCTTCTTACATGTTTGTCCATGCAAATCAGACAGATGAAGGCTGTGAGAAAAAAACAAGAAATAATAAGTATATTTTATAAATATGTTGACAAGTACTGTGGTGGTAACAGATGGTAATACTACTTTTGGTTCTGTTTTCAAGATTCTTATAGCATGGTAAAAATATGGTTTGAGCAATGAGATTTACCATAAGTGCCTTGAAATGCGGAGCATTATTCAATGTTGATGCAATTTCCACTGAGACAGGGCAGGACATATCAAATAGCTCCTCCCCTTTTTTTAAATAGCCAATAGCGTTTAGTTTATATCACAGCTTGGCCAGAGCCATTGAGCTTATTAAAGCCACAGTTTTCTTCATAATCTCTAGTCTCTGCCTCAGATGTCACGCCCACGGACCGTTGGCTGAACGTCTAATGCATATGGCACACTTTTCTGGAAACACTTCAGGAGTTTCAAAGTCGCGATCTGATTGGTTGAATTCTACAGAACGTCCAGGAGACGCATGTGTTATCTTTAACGGTCCGCCTGGAAACAAATGCTGTGACGGCAAAACCCCTCGTGGAAAAAGAACGCTATTGTGTTTACAACTTGACAATGAGCGCTTACCAGGATCAACTAAACACTGGATTTTCAAAATAATGTGAAGTTCGTGGCTCCATTGTTGCAGTAAACTTGCACGTTCTTGAATTAGTAATTTATTAGATGCACGCCGGTCTGTTATTGTAGAGACATCAACATTATATTTTCATGCCCCTAAACATGACGTGGAACAAAACAAACTGGGATAGGTTGCGTTACATATCAGTCAAACGTCCTCTTGGGCGGTCCTTGACCAAGAAAATCTAAGAAAAGTTCTGCCGTCAGTCTAAAGGTCTGGCTACACGAGACTACCTAATCTCTAACATTTCTTCTCCTAATCTTCTTCATATCACTTTAAAACACGGCATACTGTGCAGAATTCAAATGGGTCCACTATGTTTTCTGGTCTGCATTTTTCAGTTTTTTCATTAACGTGAAACCAGACTTTATGGAAAGCATATTTCAATTAATCTCTATCGTTCCCTATTCCCTATATACTGTAGTGCACTAGGTGCCATTTACTATGTAGAAAACAGTAAATGTGTGAACAAGTGACCAATTTCAGCGACAGCATCATCGTCTATTTATAATGTAGGGGGCGGAGCTTCAGATTCTAGAGAGCATTTGGTTGGATAGAAAATCTGATGAGAAGCTGAAGTGCAGCGTGATGTCATCAAAATCATTGATCCATACTGGCAGAAGTGAGAGACTTCAAGTTTTGAACGCTTATATCTTCCAAATGTGAATTTTTGTCATTGTTTCGGAGCACACTTACTTTTAGATAACAATAAGGCTTACGTATTCATACTAAAAGCCAAAAAACTTAGATTTTCACTTTAAGTTTCTGGAGTGGTAGACAGCGAGTCGACTGGGAATTCCAGCACTCAAGCGTTGTTTCGATCCGTCTGCTAGCGCTATGTGAGCAGAACAGCAAAAGCCCTATTGGACGTCTGATTTTTCTAGGCCTGGCCGTGCGACAGTCATTTCACAGGTCTAGAAATCAGCTTGAGAAAGGCAGAGATCTCAGCAGCGGCTCTTTTATCTCTCTCCTGCAGTGCCACTCATGGTCTTTGTAGCCGGAGTGTGTGCGGCAGTGTCCCAGTAGATTAACACAACGCTAATAGAGGCGCCCACCTTTGTGTTACTGAAGTGGCGGCAGTGTTTTAATCACTCGCCTCTTAATATGCACAGTAAATCTGAACGCTTCCTCGGCTGGAGCAGCGACAACGAGAAAGAACAGGAGAAGAAAAAGTTTTACATTTATATGTGAAAGATATAGGCTTCCAAAAGGAATGGATTAAGTACACTTGTACTTTAGTGTCCTGAGGGAATCCTTTTAGCGATTTCAGATGGCCCACATGTAAATCAACCAGTGCAGATTCACTTGTTCATTTGAGTTTATTGCTATGTCGTTTATTTTGATGCTGCTGTTCATCGACACTGTTGTATTTAGTCTGAATTTATCGGTTTAATTTAAAGCTGTCTCCCTATTCAAAATTTGTTTTTGTTCGAGAGAAAGTCATATCATCTGATAATTTCATATAAAATGATTCTGCTCCCTTCAATAAATTCAGTGTGATTTTTTAACAACTGGTGGTCTAAAAGTTTTCATATATAGTTCGCTATATCTCAAAAAACAGTTACAAGAAAGTTAAAAATATTCGCCCCTTAGCTTCAGACACGACTATGTTTATTGGTGCGTTTTCTTCAACCTTTTAATAGCTTCTTTTAGCCAAAGTTTAGGAATTAATTCTGAGACATTACATTAATTGTACAAGACACTTTGTCCAGTTTTTAAAACCCTTAATTGCATGTTCTTTATGATTTTTTTTGCAGGCCGGCTGATTGATTTGACAGCTTGATGTAGTTTTGCATTCGTTGTTATGCATAAATTTTTCATTTATTTGTACACACATGTTGTTTTTCATCCATAACCTGTTTTCAATCCTCTTACTTTAGTGCCAAATGTTCATCTCTGTGCAATCAACGAATAATAATTGGTCGTGGGCCTCCGCTAATGTACTTATACTCAAGTCGATGACTGCATTTATAAGCCCTTTGATGTTTAGGCAAACAAATCACTCATCTTTGTTTGCATTTATGACACTCTAAATCTGATTTGTGAGCGATACCCTGTAACCTGAAGTGATTAATCTTTATTGTTGAAGCTTGTAAATTTGATAATGTGGCCAGTGAGGCAAGACTGTTTTGTCTGTGTGTAATTGTGGCCTCTCTCTATCTTTCCCCCCTGTTGTCTCATTGCATCATCTGTTGTTATTAACATGTGCTCTGATTTGTTTGCTGCATGTGTTTTGTGTCATCTCTAGTCCTCTGTGGTGTAAGACTAACTGGTTACATGAATTAGAGCTGGTGAGGTCACATAATGACTGAAGGCACACATGAATAAATGCCATCGCTTATCATAAAAAGCAGACTTTCTGAATTGGGGTGTCAATTAAAGAATTATGGAAGGTAATTGATATTGGTTGTAAGTTGTAATTGTAAATGTTAACCGAACATTTAATTTTCATTTATGTATTGATGTCATTAAACCAATTTATAAGGTGATGGGTTTGTATCACAAAGAATTTCTTCACAGATAGCTAACATTTCCACACATAATATGCATCATTTCCTCTTAATTTTTTGGATCAGTGCTAAAAAAAAGGTCAGTGCATTTGTAACTAATTTTGTCAGAAAGAAATATGAAATTGGCCAATCATTGCAACTTCTGAATTCATAAATGTGAGGGCTTGAATGCAGCAGTAATCTAGTAAAACTGGAGACCAAATCATACCTGAAATCATACGGTTATTATGTTGCAAATGATTGTATTTTAAACAAATTGAGGTGGATGCAATTTCAGTTTAGAAGATGAAGTAAATCTGCCTCTTCTGAAGACTTTTGTTGGTTTTAGCTGGTCTCAAAGCCTGACAAAGCTGGTTTAACTGGATGACCAACTAGTATACCAGCCGGACCAACTGACAAATGTCCAAAACCTCTTGAAATCCTTCAAACCAGACCAGTTTGACCAGTGGAAACCATCTTGGTGCAAACCACCTAAAGCTAAGTTCAGAGGTCTTCCACCAGTTATGCAGGTGAGGTCAGTTATGTTTACAGTATATTTCACCTTTTTGTGGGCCAGTTTCTATGCATAAATATAAAATTGCTTGCTGGCTTATTTTGTGCTTAAACTGTTCAGTGAAAAACCATTACTTGGATGCAAACATTCATTCGATTCATCCATTTCAACATGTCCACTAGGTGCATCCCTGGAGAAATTTTGGAGCCATAAAAGTTGCTGATATTGTCTGCTAACAATAGTGCAAAGCCAGATTCAGCACGCTTTACATCAGGACCAAATGTTGGATATAATAGTGGCGATGACACACAACAGTGAACACCAGTCTTCCCATTAGAAAAGGTAAGTTCTAGTCCAAGTTATTTGTTTTAGTACTTGTGAAAGAGTCCGAATCAATATTGACTAATCGATTAAAAGTAAAATTAGTTATTATTAAGAATGCATTTTAACAGTTATGTGTAGCTTAATGCTGGGGAGAATGGTGATAATAACACTAGTTTAAAATATTTCTTTCCCAGCAAAATAATGTTGCAATTTTGACAAATACATTGATATTTAATTAAATGCTTTTATATAGAGTATGACAAGTCTATTATATTCCAGCGTACAGTATACACCAAAAGAGACAGAGAGTCACTGCAAACCCCTTGACTTCCTGTTTGAGTTGCATGTTTACATTAGCTTGTTAGCGTGAGAAAGGACAGGTCCGCTGTTTCAGAACGCAGCAGACATGCTCCAGAGGACACATTGTTCACCCCTCGGTCAGAGATTCACAAGAGAAACTGCTTGGTCATGCATTAAAAAAAACCTGGGGTTCGTCACGCTCGGTTTAGTGTTACAAGGGCTCCGTTATGAAACCTAGTGAGCCATGCTGCTGTCTACTACATCCTACACTAACAGTGAGGCAGCATGCCAACCCAAATACAACCTCTGATTTGCAACACTACGGTGAAAAAACAATGGAAAACACAGATTGTCCGATTTACTCGATTATTTGTGGTCTACCCAACAAAATTTAGTTTTTCTTTTAACTTGATTTCTTTGCTTTCAATTAATGTAATTCTCTAAAATGTGCAATATAGATTAAATTATGTGAACCAATCAAGTAGTCCAATGATTTTTTTTAATGTTGACTTAACTGAAACTCCATTTCCCAGCATGCATTGCATGAGACTTGATGGGGAGGATAAAAAATTATGGTGTTTTTTTGTGGTTTTGAACAAGATGTGAAAGAGGGAGACTTGATAGTGTTTAATGTTTAATTATGTGTTTTGATTTAGAAGCATTTAAATTACACTGGGTTATCATTGTAGTAAAAAGCTTTTGCTTAGGTTGAGGATGTCAACCCCCCCCCCCCCCCCCCAACCAGCCTAAGGCGGTTTTCTGGTTTTAACTGGTTTAAGCTGGTCTTCCAGCCTGGCCAAGCTGATGTTCAACTGGTTTTAGATGGTCTTTCAGCTGGTCTCCCAGCTTGACCAGCTAAGACCATTCTGGTCAGCTAAAAAAGTGTCCAAAACGCCTCTAAAACCTGCCCTGGGGGACCAGCTAAAGCCAGCCAATCTTAGCTTTCAGAAGGTCTACATCTGAAATCACATTCTTCCTAATCCCTACTGTATAGCCTAGTAGTAGAAAAACGGAGTGTGAAAAATGTCCAAATTCACAGTATTAATAAAACAGATGTAACATATGTAATGGGACATATAAATCAGGGAAACCAATAAATTCACTACAGAACGACTTCATTTGATGATGTTGAAGTTACCGAATAAATTATGCTTGTGTTACTTAATTGGTTCATGTTGAACCGATGTAAATGGTTAAATCATGTAAATCCACACTTTTCGTCATTCAAATTGCACTCCTGGAGAGATGAGCATGGGAGACTAGATTTTAGCATTGGCATGTTGCTGATGTAGTCATGTGACACAAATATTGGGTCAAATACTTTATGTAGCCTAAATAAATCAGTGAGTTATTTGTATGTATTTTTCCCGCTTTCTCCAATCTTAAATAAAAAAATTTCAGCCATGCATTTTGGTATTGCCTTTTCCGCACAATCCACATAATTATAATCTTTTTCGAATTGCATACATGTTTACAATGCCTTAAATAGGCAGCTCAGTAGGTTTCAAAATGGAGCCAAAAACATGATGAACACAGAGATATTATAAAGTCAAGTTTTGCTAAATTTAACCACTTTGATTGACACCACCAAGGTTTATTTTTTGATTTAACAGATCCGTAAGCACATCACCAGGACATTGAACGCTGAGTAAATGTTTGTACGTGAATCACATTTGTTTGTCCTGGCCAATATAAAACATGTCGCATATTTATTTTTTCTCCCAGGGACCCTAAACAACACACTGCGCGCTGCAGGATCATCCGATGGTTATCACGTGACGGTCACTTGAACGTTTGGGACGTGGACTCATCAATCACGGGCCCACGTGCGGTCCGAAACCCGCCACCTCCCGCTGTGAGGTTCTGAAGATGCGACGTGCTGTTTGTTTTTCCACATCAAGAGAGCTCTTCTCTCGGAGAACCAGAGGAACTTCCATGTAAACATTTGACGTGTGAACATCGGATGCAGAGAAGAAGGTCTCCCACTTTCTCACGATGAAACGCATCAGTAATTGTCAGGGCTTTCGAAAGCGGGATGCGCGCCTCCATAATTCTCCTCTTGAAATGGCAGACATTAGCATTTAGTACTGACAGACTGACTGATCTCTTCCCCGTTCCGGTAGTGATGACTGATATTAGCGATGCGCTGCGGTCTCTGAATGAACGAGCTGAGATGTTGTTTTTGGCTAGCTCTAGTGTTTTGAATATGTGGTGGATTTTTGGGATTTATAATAATAATTGAAAGCCGTTTTACTCTATTATTTGGTGCACAAAACTTAGATTAGTAATCTAGTCCAGTGTACATACCAAAATGTTTGTTATCTGTGGCGAAAATCAAGCTTTTAATGTTGTTTATTAGTCTATGTAGTGTTTTTAATATGCTTTAAGACAAACCATGTGTAAATTCATAAGTCGACAGCTTTGTTGAGTATTTTCTGCTTAAAACTGCAGTGAACCAAAGACAGTCTCAAAAACACGGTTTGAAATCGCTGGTGTTTCTGACCTCACAAACTATCTTGTAACCAATCAGATCAACATGTGATCGTCAACAAGTGGATCTCTGAGCTGAGCGAGTGAGTGGAGGCGGGGCTCATTTGCATATTCGTAGAACCACGCATACTAAATGAGGCAAGGGTGTAGAGTTACATTCAAGCTATTTTAAGGCATGAAGAAATTTGGTTTTAAATAAAAAACATTTAAATATGTATTTTTGGTCATTAAAGATGAGTTTTAAGGAATAAAATTATTGACTACAGGGGGACTTTAAAATGCATCGTTAGATGGAGATCATGCAGGACGAGAACAAAACAGAATTCAATAGAAAAAAAAGAATGGGTTTTGAGGTTTGTAAAAATGAGATGCAGTGCAACATGCGTTACAGTCATCGTTTGGCTAAAAAGTGAAATTATGGGCATTCAAAGGTAGCTGTGTATTCTGCATTTTGCAAACAGCATATAAATTGAAAATATTTCAGTGTATTATAGATGTTTTGCCAAATCCATCAAATCAAATTTCTATTTGGTGCTGTCCATGAATCTTTACAGTCTGGCTTCTTCCAAACCTGCTTGGATGCCCATCAAAGGCATGTAGTTAATATTCAACAAACTGCTCCCCACCTGCTGAGAATCATGCATTAACACATACAGACATCGTCCCAGTTGGGAACATTTCAGGTTCTCCAAATGCATAGAAGAGCAAAGGTGGGATTAGCTTTGGGAAGCACCTGGAAGATAATGCCTGCTTTCTATTTCCCAGAGATTACGCTGAAGTATCAGGCACTTGATCTGCCAGCCGTTACAGAGCGTGAGGTTAACGGAGGTCAACGGCCTTTTCCCAAACCAGGATATTAAAGTAGGTGATTAGGAAGCAGGAAGGAAAATGGAAAAACGAGAGCAATTGAATGATGGATGTGAAAAGAAAAAGAGCATCAGAGAGAAAGGCTGTGTTTGGAGTAGCATAACTCTAGTTCATACTTATTTTCATTAATTAAAAAAGTGAAACTATGTATGATAAATGTTTCAAATAATATGAGTAAAATATAAATGTATACATGCATATATTATAGTATATATATTATATATTTTGTTTATTATTAAAGTACTATAAAGATAGATAGATACAATAATGATATATCACAGTATTAATATTGTTGTATTTTTATATTTATATATTTTTGATATATTTAATTTTAATTATTATTATATGCAGTAATTCCAGTGAGGATTTGTTTTTGCACAAAATTCTTTTAAGAATGAAAGAGATCCATTTTAATTTCCAATTTGATGATTCAAAACCATAATTGTGGCATATTATTATTTAAATGATTATTGTCAAATAACAGCAACTTGTTCACATACTTTTGCAAAAAGTAGTAGGCATGATTCAGTGTATTGATTACTGCAGTTTTCAGTATATAGGTATTTTTTCCAGAGATCAGGTAGAAATACTTATGTTCACCTTGACGCACGTCGCACACTTGTTAAAAAAGTCGGTCGGGATAAAAAAGGAAAAGCTGGTTTGCCACATCAAAGGTGTGCAGACGCTTCAGTGTGTCCCGGCACAAACACACACGGCCTGAATATCTGATCAGACACAGTGGCATCAGGATTTTAGTATTCTGTGCAGAGAGAAACCTGTCTGTCCAAACCTTGGGCTGAAAGCTTGCCTTGTAAATAGCAGTTAAATTAGAACATCCACAGGCTGCGCTGTTGAAAGCAGAGAGATGCGGGATCTGCTGCTTTGTAGAACTGAAAGCTTGATGAAAAAGGGAAAAGTCTGTTTTCTGTTTTCCTGCTGGGTAAAAATCTCATACCTAGACTATTGGCAAGGGTGAATAGCAACAAAACTTTGCATAAAGGAATGGAAGTCTATTTAAAATCACCAAATTTTTGACATTGACAACAATTAAGGACGTTTAACACCCCCCCCCCCCCCCCTCACACACACACACACACACACACACACATGAACTATCTGCTTATTTATATGGTAAAGTAGAATTGCAAAATATACATTGTTTTATTTGATGTAAACTACATTCACACTTAAAGGTGGATTGTGTAATATTTCTGAGGATCTATTGACAGAAATGCAATAAGAGCCATAACTATGTTTTCAGTCGTGTATAAAGACCATAATGAATCGTTATGTTTTTATTACCTTAGAATGAGACATTTATCTCTCCATAACCGCGGGCGCCCCCGACTATGGAGGTCGACATATTGTGTGGTCATGTTTCTAGTGAACACACAGCGCTACAGAGCGCGTTTCCTCACTAGTACTACCTTGAAAAATAAGTTTTCACTGGTGTATAAAGACCTCACTTAATGAACGGTTATATTTGTATTACCTTAGAATGAGCCGTTTCTGTCTACACCATGGTCTACACACTACGCGGGTTCCCTTACATTGAAATGCGCCGACATGTTTCTACAGGAGCCTTAAACGGACAAACGTGTTTCGTTACTATGTTGCTCTTCGTGCAAGGAAGCAAGCTTAGTTCAGCGAATAAAACACTGACACAATGATGAACAAGTAACAATAATCATTTCTTATAATCAATAATCATAAAAGTAAACATCATTTCTTAATTTATTCTTGTAAAGAAACCTCATTGCAGAACTGGCTACTCTCTGCTGTCTCAGACGACGACATCATTTCCTGTCAGCCACCGTAACTTTTGTTGGTTGCAATTCATAACCTAACCACTAGATGCCGCTAAAAATCACACACTGCAGAATGTTAAAGAATTATGTTAATTATGTTAAAGAATTATGTCCAAACTTTGTTATATTTTCTTGAATTGATTTATCAATGCAATCCAATGTAATGGAGTAATACGTATTTTTTTTATCCACCTATCCATAAATCCATCCATCCAATGTAATCCATCCATAATGCAGTATGAGTTATAATTATTAATTTTAATTATTTAATAATAATAATAATAATAATAATACATTTTATTTATATTGCGCTTTTCTTGTACCCAAAGCGCTACAAGTACAGTACAAAAGTAAATGCATTAAAAATTAAGATAAATTAACATACACCAATTAAGACACAAACACCTTCTTAAAAAAGATGGGTTTTTAACAGTTTCTTAAAACTCGTTAATGTTGTAGCATTCCTAATCGTTAAAGGAAGTGCATTCCACAACCTGGGGGCTGCCACAGAGAAAGCTCTTTCACCCATCGTTTTCAGTCTGCAAGAAGGCTGTTTCAGTAGAAAAGAGTGGGCGGAGCGCAAAGATCGAGAGGGCATATATGGCGTAATCAAATCACATATATATGATGGTTCAGTTCCATGTACAGCTTTATATGTTAAAATAAGAGTTTTAAAATCAATACGGGCATGTACCGGAAGCCAATGCAGGTTCCTAAGCACACCAGAGATATGCTGACGAAAAGGAGTATGTGTAAGAACACGTGCAGCTGAGTTCTGTATGTGTTGCAGTCGCTTAACGGACTTTGCAGGTAGGCCTAGATAAAGGGCATTACAATAATCAAGCCTAGAGGTCACAAGTGCATGGACAATCCTCTCAGCATCAGGTAATGAAAGAAAAGGCCTGATCCTGGCAATATTCCTCAAATGGAAGAATGCAGATTTTGAAATGCTCTTGATATGTGCTTCAAGTGTTAAGTGAGAATCAAAAATTACACCAAGGTTGCGAACTTGAGGTAATGGAGACAGTACATTGTTTTCAATGTCTAAATTAAATGTTTTACCATTACAGGTAGCTGCAGGGGCACCAACTAAAAGAACCTCTGACTTAGTACCATTTAATTTAAGAAAATTGTGGTACATCCATAATTTAATTTCGTGCAGACAGTCAGAAAGCGTTGCTGATGTACCTGTGATATTAGTTTTTGTGCTAATATAAATCTGAGTATCATCAGCATAGAAGTGGAACCCCAAACCATGCTTTCTAATAATCTGCCCCAAAGGAAGCATGTAAATATTAAAAAGTATTGGGCCAAGGACAGACCCCTGAGGGACACCATGACATACCTGTCCAACGTTAGATTTATTATTTTCTAACGTGACGAACTGGGTACGATCAGTGAGGTAAGATTTAAACCACTCCAACACTGTACCGGAAATACCAAGCCAAGTCTCGAGTCTCTCAATCAATGTAGAGTGACACAGCGTATCAAAAGCTGCACTCAAATCTAACAGCACCAAGATAGTAAGAGCACCACACCAGAGTCAGCAGAGACGAGGAGATCATTCATAACTCGGACCAAGGCAGTCTCAGTACTATGTCCTGATCGAAAACCAGATTGAAAAGGTTCTAAAAGCTCATTCATGGACAAGTGAGAATGTAGTTGTGACATAACAACACGTTCCAAAACCTTCGCCAAAAAAGGAAGATTAGATATTGGCCTGTAATTAGACAGATCAGACACATCACACCCAGGCTTTTTAAGAACGGGTGTGATGGAAGCAACCTTAAGGGCTTGGGGAACAAGTCCAGTAGTAAGAGAAGCATTAACAATGTTCAAAATGAGAGGACTGATAGATGACAGACACTCCTTGAGAACATGAGTTGGAATAGGATCCAGAGTACAGGTAGAGGAACTCATCGTCATAATTAATTTGGAAATGTAATCAATGGTGACCGTTTGAAAACTAGAAAACCGGGTAAGTGGACAATTTACAGGCTGAATCTCAGGAGGTGCACACAAAGAGACAGAAGTAATAGACTGATAAATATTCTCAATTTTATCAGTAAAGAATATCAGAAAATTATTGCACTGCTGCACAGTGGAACAAATAAGTGGATTGGTAGGTTTAAGGAGTTTGTTGATTACTCTAAACATCTTGTTTGGTTTTGCAGTACCGTCATTAATGATTTGAGAGTAGTATTCAGTTCTTGCTATTTTGAGGGCATCGCTATACCGAACCAAATGCTCATCATACATAAGTTTATGAACAGTGAGCCCTGATTTTTTAATTTATTTGATCCATCTGTCCATTAATCCATCCATCCATCCATAAATCCATCAATCGATAATTCATTTAATCCATCCATCCATACAATGTAATGTAATGCAGAGAATTTGGGATAAAAATGTGCCTAATTAAAATATGAATAGGACATTTCTTAGTGAGATTCACCCATAAAGTCTTCCTGCTTGTTCTGGCTTCATCTATAAAAATGTGACATGTAAGCCAGAACAGGCAACACGATTTATATATAGGCCTATATATATATATAAAAAAATCTATAAAAATTTGATGCAATTCTGGCAAATCCAGCGTCCAGTTCTTCCTCAGAAACACTCACAGTAACAGTCCAGGAACTTGTAAACATGACTTTGGTTTCCTGACAGACTGATAAAAACCTGCGCATCTTCATTCACGGAAAATGCATAAAATCAGCCAGATTCTGCAAGCCTTTTTGTGTGCATATGCGTCAGTACGTCTGTTGATCCACGAGCGTGTGTGATATTGACACACTGACTAAAGACACACACATTATTACTGCTGTTTAAAGGTCATCCACTCGGACGCCTTGTTCTGCTTTTATCTGCATTTCAAATCTGCCACCATTCATTTCAGTCTTTCATCCTTTTCTTTTCTCTCACTTTGTACCTGTCTTTTACCTTTAGAGCCATCATAATTGAATAACCTTTACATCAATAGAGTAAAACACTCTTTGCTCCTTCTCAAAGGGTCATTGAGACGAAACACGGCCCATTGTGTCTCAATGCTGGCTTTATCAACAGGTTTTAATGGCTGTTTCAAAGGAGTAGGTAAATCCAGTGATGCAACTAGATGAACTATGTTTATATAGCTAGCTGTTTATTCTGCTCCTGAGATCAAACTAAGTTCAAAAGTTTAATACTTAATGTTAGGGGTTTGTTCATATCAATAACCCGGGCTATTTTGAGCCACACACTATGAAGTTAAAGAGATAGTTCACTAAAAAATGTAAATTCTGTCAGTATTTACTCACCCTAATTTTGTTCAACCCCGTAAGACCTTCGTTCATCTTCGAGCCCTCACTCGAGCCCCACAGAGAAGGAAATGAATAGTTGAATAAAGTCGCTATTTTTTTGGGGTGGGGGGGGGGTTGGGGGGCTGGGGGTTGCACACAAATACTGTTCTCGTCGCTTGATAAACTTAAAGGGACATTGTGTAAGAATTTCACCCATCTAGCGGTGAAATTGTATTTTGCATTCAAACGAATTGTGCTCTCCAGCGCCTCGCTTTTTCAAATGCGTGTTGCATCTACGGTGGCTGTTATGTACCAAAAAGCTACGACAGGATGTCTTCTAAGCACTTCGTCGAGTTTTCCTTCGGGTGAACAGGTTTGTTATTTCAAACAAACTGCAACTTGACACAACGAACAAACAAATGTTACAGTATGAATAATAACAGTGCAAAGGAGCCTTTTAAACTTGTGTGACAAGCGCCTCTCACTGCTCTGCTCCTCCGTTTCTGCTGCTTTCAGTCACGTGACGCTGGCTCTGAACGAAAACACGTTGTGGAAACGCGTTGGCCTAGTACTTTTTGACCCTCTCTATAATAAATTCTTTGTTTACGAGGATAAGTCAGATAATTGGCGGAGGTATTTGTACATCATTGAGGACATATTTATGAATAAAAATATTGATTTTAGATAATAAAATACCTAAAAAACTACACATTGTCCCTTTAAGATTGAGCCACTGTAGTCACTTGGACTATTTTAACGATGTCTTTAATAACTTTTCGGGGAACAAGTTTCAATCCCTTAGAAGCCTATGGAGGAGTGATCCAGCTCTCAGATTTAATCAAAAATATCTTAATTCGTGTTCTGAAGATGAACGAAGGTCTTACGGGGTTGAACAACATGAGGGAGAGTAAATACTGACAGAATTTACATTTTTGGGTGAACTATCCCTTTAAGTGGCCAAATAATGAACCACACAAGCTAAATAAAGGAATATACATACAGTATATATATAATTTTTTATTATTACTTATTTATTTGTTTATTACAACTGTCCTACAGCTTTTGCTGTGCTTTTCATAAATGTGTTAATTGATGTTCATGTTTGTTTGGCCTTCACTTAATCTGCTCTTTTAATGTCTCAGGTTCATCTCTCTGAAAATCACTCCAGCACGCTCAAGCACGACAGCTGTAATGAACTTAATAACCGTGAAATGAAGTTTTGTGATCCACTCAGAGGAGGGAAGTTTCTGTGAGTAAATCCTTGTCTCATTCTGCACTTTTTTTGTTGAAGAAAATGACATGAGACATTAAGTTTTAATAGCAGGGACAGGATTCTGCTCTGCATAAATGTTCAATTATCATTGTTTTCATGATCGCACTTAGTCCATTCAGAGCATGAACAAAACTAATTGACTGCGGATTTGGTTTCAACTATGACGTTATTTGTAATGGACTTTTTGTTAGACTCAATGATATAATTGCCTCCTTTTCGCTTCCGCTGCGTGTGCAAGACTTTTGATTATGAGCTGATAGCGCTCCAGAAGAAGCTCAAGTATGCCTGTCGTTTCTAATCCACGTGGAGCTTAAGACAAGCCTGAACGCAAGAGCTTGTACGCATGCAGAATGATGCGTTGCTCTTTTAATGGTTTAAAAAAACTCATTCAAAAGCATTTATTTTAGGTGCAAGACACACTTCAGTAAGCGTCGAGACTCTGGTTTACACTGCAAAACATAATGCAGAGGTTTATTTGATGCATTTTTCCATCAAATAAATGCATTTTCTGTTTTTCATAGATAAAACCCCAAAATGTATTTTATTTTATTTTTTTATTCATCTACCCTGCTTGAATTGAATTGAATTTGCAGTATTTTCATTGTAATGCAACCAACAAATTCATTTTTTAAATGACATTTACTGTAGGTACAGCTTAATCTGAAATTGGACAGGCCTATAACAACACACCAAGATTTAGCTGCTCATTTTAACTCACATTTATTTGAATTTATATTCCATTCTGTGCAATGCAATAGAACCAACCAAAATATATTTTTTTAAATTAATCAGATTGGTAACAGGCTAATTTGGCCATATTTTATTTTATTTTATTTTATTTTATTTTATTTTATTTTATTTTATTTTATTTTATTTTATTTTATTTTATTTTATTTTATTTTATTTTATTTTATTTTATTTGCAGTGCAGTGCAGTGCAATGCAATGCAACCAACTAAATAAATTTTTTATGTGACATTTACCAACAGGTAAATCAGAAATTGAATAATTTTTGGCTTCCCATACTGGTCATAATTAAATAAAACAACCAATTTGATTGATTTGTAATTTGACATGCAGGTGCATCCTGTGGTGTGAAAATGGCCCAAATCAGATGATGTCAGATATGATGCGTGTTTCTGTTTCCTTACAGAGCCAGTGCCAGATATCAACAGTGTAAATGCATTCTTTTATGTTTCATGCTGTAAGGACACTTCCGGGCTCGTGGCGTTTGGCAAAGCTTCAGTTCGCCCTCTGATTCTTCACCAGCCAAACTCTACAGCTCCCATCTGCCCTTTACAACATGACCTCATCGGCACGGCACTCGCGTGTTTCCAGAGGAGAGCGGTGAGTTTGCCAGTGTGTAATCATCATTACAGGCGCAGTCTTACGTCACGCTCCAAATATGCTTTTTAAAACCTGATATTACTTGGACGGCTTAAAAATCTGTTGCTTTGATGAGTTGCTCTAGAGAGACTGCCAACATGTCCTGGATTCCTCAAACCCGGGACTCTGACAAGGAGGGACACCAACCAATATAACAAAACTTGATCTATTAAACACTTTAAAGGTCAATTCTGCAACATAGCATCATGGAATGATAATATAATGACTTTTTCCAAACTGGAATCAGGAAGCGTTGTTTGTTGTTATTAATGCATATGAGAGAGAATCAGATTTAGTATTATTAAAAATAAAAGCGAATTCAAAATATTATAAATATTATAATAATATAAATATTAAATTACAATAATATAATATATTTATACTCAGTTTTAATTTTTATTTATTTAAATTTGTAGTAATTTTGCTATGTGCTTTTGTCATTTTTATTATTATTTTTTTAATATTTCTATATAGCTATAATTTATTTTATTTTCGATTTTTTTAGTACCTCAACGTAAAAGTATTTATTTTAGTTAGTTGCCTCTGAATCTTTTTAAATTTTCGTTTAAGTTTTTCATCTAATATTTTTTATTTTGTTTGATTACCGAAAAATAATTTTTAATAGTTTCAGTTTTATTAACAATAATAACAACTTTTGATGCCAAAGATACACATTTTTCATATTTTTGAAGGGTATTTATTTACTTTTGTTACATACAGAAAGGTTAAATGCAAATTTGACGTATATGAATGCTAATTTCTGTACAACCGTTCATGCATGTTATATTTTGAATGTGTCTTTTCACACTGGTCTATTATTATGGTAACATGCTGTCTTTAAATCCATGGGGCAAATATTTTTTTTTTTTTTTAAATCAAAAAACGCAACGGAAATGATCCCAGTCAAAGGGGGCAGTGTTTAAACTTTTATCGGCTTGTGAGTGACTCAATGTGAGTAAAGTGAATTTCTACAGTAAAGTCTTAATTCTGTTGTATTGTGGCTTAATTTCAGCCTGTTTTTAACTTTAGTTTGCCTTGTAAATTTTGATTGTGTGTGATATGTGCAACTTTAAATTTCGGCAGAATAACCTGCAAGTTGTGAGAAATCTGGCAACGCAACACTAGCGGCCAATAAAAGTTTCATTCCAGTCCTGGTGAATTAATACATTGGCGTCAGTCAGACACATTAGTAAATGAATTCATGTAGCTCAGATGAGTCATTACCGCATTCAGTAAACTCAGTAATTTGCATGTAATGTGTGTTTGATGGCAGTCGACCTGATGCTCTGATGTCATCACGATGGCACATCCTGTTTCTTTCCTGAAAGGTTGTTGTTTTTTTCTTCATTCATTAGCATGCACTTATCGTCACTTCTGCCATTTGTCTCGTTGCACTGATGACAAATACCAACCATAGTATGAATTATAGGCAGGCACTCAGACAGTGTAAAACATTAAATCACTTTGTTACATAAACAAGAGGATGAGGAGAGAGAACAAGGTGAAGACAACAGCTTAAAATAGATAGAAATACACTCACAAATCAATACACTGGGTAGTTGGGTGAATCTTATGAAAACAACAGAGAAATATCCTTGTAAAATCATACTTAAGCTTTTTATTGATTAAACATGATCTGGACATTTCTTTGAAGGATTCATCAAACTCAATTCTGATTGGATGAGACTATATTTGAAGTTTAATTCTGTATTTATTTGAACATCACTACATGTATTAATTAGTAGAAATGACGATGATGATGATTATTATTATTAAATAAAACTATAGTTATACTAATAGTAATAACAACAAATCAAATCAAACTATTATTATTAAATTTATTAAAACTAATATTATTAATATTAAAAATAACAATGTTTCAAGTTTTTTTTTTATTGCTACTTTTTATAATATCCTGCCACTTTGTGAGTGTCTGTAAAATGTACAGCAAGTGTGGTCATCATTAGGATAGTTTATGATTGTCAATAAATTGTCAATTTAATGTACTTTTCCTACGTTAACCCAGTCACAAGCAAGATGAAGAAATTGTGCAATTGTTGTGAATTACCCTCTCAAGAATTAATCAGACACTGGTAAAATATTTGCAATTTCAATGTTTTTTTTTGTTGATTTTATCAGATTATTTGGTAACACTTTATTTTAAGGTGACATATTTACACATTACTACATGTAGGCTACTTACTATAGTAATAACAGTCAATTATGAATAATTACATAACCTTAAACCAAACCGTAACTCTATAGTAAGTACATGTTAATTAATATTACTCGGTACTTATTTGATAAAGTACAATGTAACTGTCACCTTAAAATAAACATCTACTGCTAACTGGACCATGCAGTCGAAACCCTTGAGTAGTTTTATTGTTTACTCACTGTCCAAACATAAGCAGGAGAGGTAAATCTGTGCAGACACTCGGTGTTAAATCACCACACTTTTAATAAGAGGGTTTTATGTGCTCCATTCACTCTGCATTCAAATCTAACCCGATCACATTGTTTAATCAGAGTCCATTTTTGTTATGTGTGTTTGTCCAACAATTAAACAGCCGGCAGCTTTCAGTTTCCTGTCTAATGTTTCTAGCTGGAAGACACTTAACATCTCTTTGAAGTGCAGGGGATATTTTTAGGCATGGCACACATCGGGGAGCTGGGGAGAAGGCCGAAAATTGGTGGAGAGAGATTGGAAGCCAAATGAAAAGTAATCCATATTTGCTCTGGAGGACGTAGATTTCCAAGATTTAAATATGACCTAGATTTTTAGCTGCGCATTGCCGAGGCGTCAGCGAGCGCTGACGTCAGAGCGAGGCCAGAACTGACTTCACGGTGGATGACATTTCAGCTGCTGACTTCTTTTTATGTTCAAAATCTCATGGTTAAAGTCCCATTCACATCAAGACTGATGATTATACCGATACTTACAGAGTGCGACAGCGCCCGTCTCCATTCATGTCTGCCTATAGGGATTTCAAAAAAACTTCCATTAAAGCGTTATAAGCCATGAAACGAGCCAAGCAGATGCGAGGAGAATCATAACATTACAAACTTTGATTTGAAGCAAAAAAGTGGACAAAAATACAAAGGTACAACCATGGCTTGACATTAACTTTATGCTCACCGGCCGCTGTGCTTTGTGGTTTTCCAAAGTTACAAACACTCAGCATTTTCATATGCCATAATTTTTGACATTCATACCATAGGGAAAAACTGCCATATAGATATTTTTAATATTATCTCATAATTTAACAGCCGGTTTATTAGGCTGCTGTCACTTTAAGACCTGACGCACGGATCCATTATACTGCTACACATGCGTTTTCTTTCTCAACTGTTTATGTTCACTTAAACCTTAACTGATGTGTGTTTACGTGAATACTCACAGAGACCAGCATTTTTACATTATTTTGCGTGTTACTGACTGTTTAAGCGCAATAAGCAGCAAAAACGGACTCAATTTAGTCCTGAGAGGATCGTGAATGTATTCTGCGTCTAATAAATATTGGAAGCGTTTCAATTATTTCAGTATCGATGTGTATCGAACAATTTATATTTTTGACAAAAAATGTATATATTAGAATAGATTCTGATTGGCTGTCATTGTTTTTATCGTTCATCAGCTGGTAAAAATCGTGAAAGTGATTCCAACGATATCGTTCCTCTGTGTCTTTATCTTTATAGCTGTGGTGTGAACTTCCCTGTTCTCTTAAATAGTTATCATTCTTGGTGTGACTAAAATTATTGTATGTTCAGTCCCAAAATGGACTGCAAACACGACCAAATGACGCCTTATTACGTGAGCAAAGAGTCGAGCATTCATTCAGCTGCAGAACAGGTCGTGTGTGATTTACAATCAGTCCAAATGTAAGAATTAGACAATGTTTTTTTGCGTTTTGGCAACTTAATTAAGACATGTCCTCTCGCATGACGGGGCTGCAGGGTATAATTTGCCAGCAGCACTTGGCGAGTAACTTTAGAGTAAATTGCTTTATAATTGAATCTCCACAGGTTCCTTTTGCAGAAAACAATGCTAATGGAGGTCAGGAAAGAAACGCTTGTTTCTCAGACTCCCCCTGAAGTGTCTTGCCTGCTTTAAAGTGTTGAAAGTTGTGATTCAGCAGCATTTCTTGCCACTAAGGATTGGCTATATAGACATTAATGGTCTTTGCCTGCAGTAGAGAGTCCTTCACAATATGCATGCCGTTACATCGCTGATAAACGATAGGAGACATTTGCGAGTTTTGTTTCCTACAATGGACGGTAAATACGGTCACTGTGATTTTGCCAAGTAAGATATGTTGCTGGATCAACGTATTTTGTTTATCTTGGAACAACATTACTGACGGAAAATTTAGTAGGCTACTAACCTTTAATCTAACCCTACCCATAACTTATCCCTAAAATCAGAGGGAAATGACACTGATAAGCCCCTAATTTTAAGCCTAAACTGTAAACTGTAAACATGTACCTCAAATCTGATTGGTTGATTAGAATGTTGTTCCAGGATCATCATAGAACAAAATAAGGTGTGTACTGAATTTGATCTTCTAAACAGTTTAAGAAAGTGTTTTTCACGTTTAGCACTTTAGACTGTCCCACTATTTTTAGTGATTGTAATACTGCAGGTGCTGTACTATATACTGCGTCCAAAATCTAATACTTACTATATAGTATGCGAAAAACACAGTAGGTGAAAAGTCCCCGGACGACCTACTTCT
Organism: Siphateles boraxobius; assembly: GCF_051911475.1. Taxonomy (NCBI): domain Eukaryota; kingdom Metazoa; phylum Chordata; class Actinopteri; order Cypriniformes; family Leuciscidae; genus Siphateles; species Siphateles boraxobius. Next base: position 706,876 of record NW_027509192.1, read on the forward strand.
GCCGAGATTTTGAAGTGTGCATTATGGACACTTATTATTCCATGAGGCCACAGTAGAGGATTTGTTAATGCTGGAGGAGCGACACAACTGATGCCGTAGGTCACATGACAATGACAATATGGCGGATGCAGTACGTCCGGATTTCATTCCTACTACAAACATTCATACTCTATATGCAACATGCTTTTTTAATGGTTGCAAAGTAAGTTTCAAACAAAATGTAGTACCTACTATAGAGTATGCAAGGTTTTTGACCAGCGAATTTCTGAGAATTTTTGGACATACGTGTTTTTCTGTCATTAGAAGCACAGGTGTAACTATCGGTAAGCAGGGTCCGCGGTTGCTTACGGGCCCGGACCAATCAGGGGCCCGCGTGACTGGAAGATATTGATTGACAGCCGGGGCCCCCTATCGCAATTTACTACTTTTATTCTGATCGCATTTTACTTTATCGCCAATTTATTTGAATAAATAATGACAACAATATATTTTTACTGATCACTGAATACATGTGTGAAATGAACAATGATGGATTTTGGCTTAATTTGTTTCGAATATGGACTGGCGAATCCCCGGGTCGGTAAGTGAACATGCGTATTCTCACAGAGGAAAGCGCGGAAAATGCAGCTATAATGTAAGTGAGCATCTTTTTTTTATGTATTTGGACCTAGGCTTATGTGTGTGTAGTCATAGCAGTGAGTAACAATGTGTTATGGTGCGCCGTCACCACCAGTGTTTTTTCATGTGTTATGGTGTGCATTCACCAGTGTTTTTTTGTTTTTTGTGTATGCTACTCCTGATTTTGTCAGTCATCTTATCTCTTATATGCTGTGTCTCTATGATCCTATCCTGTTCTATCATGGTAGCCTACTCGTGGAGATTGCATCAGTAGGGGCCCCGCCTTGATAATCCGGCATAAGGGCCCGGTGTTGGGTCGTTACGCCACTGATTAGAATGGCCACATCTGAGGCAGTAAGAGCATTGCATTGTATTTTCTTTTTTTTTATACTTTATTTTTATAGTTTCATCACATATATACAAAAATTATAATTAGTAAAACAAACAAACACAAACCAACGAGAGAAAAAAAAAAAAAAAAAAAAAAAAGAACAATCTGGATCACCTAACATTACAATTTAGTGAATGAGATACATCAACTTCAGACCTCTTCTTGTCGTTGGGATGTAAATACAGTCCATTTTCCCCAATTATTTGTGCATTGATCCTCTTGAACTCTTATCTTATGAGTCAACCATTCCATTACACTTATTTCAGACACTAGTTTCAGCCATTCATCTCGTGTTGGGGGGTCCGGCTTGTACCATCTTTTCGTAATGGCCTTTTTACATGCTGCTAACAAAATTTTAAACAGGTATCGGTCTTCTCTTGACACAATGTTTCTTTTCATATTACCAAAATACAGCACTGAACATGACTTGGGTATATCATAACCCAAGATTTCAACAATAACCAAGTGGACATCCTCCCAAAACTGTGTAATAACAGGACAGAGCCAAAAGACATGTGAATGGTTTACATTTACCGCTCCACACTGTCTCCAACATGGTTGTGGTACTGACAAAAATTTGCTCTTAATTTTAGGTATAATGAAAAATCGTATTACATTTTTCCAACAGAATTCCCTCCATATACGAGACGATGTGGTAGATTGTTGTGTATTCCATATATGTAACCAGTCTTCTTCAGATATATTCATACCTAGCTCTTTTTCCCACTTCTGCTTGACATATGACGTTGTATTTCCCTTCCTCTCCATCAGTTGCTGGTATAATGTAGATATTATTCTGTATTTCCTTGAGTTGTATATTCCTATTATAGTTCTAATTATACCGTTTTCCCCCAGATTTACTTTTGGTTTTACTTCCTTCATATAAAAATCCCTTAATTGTAAGTATCTGAAATGATCTTGATTGTATAATGTAAAGTTTTGTTTCATCTCTTCAAAACTCATAAAATTCCCGTCCTTCATTACTGTACACAGTGCTGTTATTCCATTCAGTCTCCATTGTTGGAATCTCTGGTCAAGAGTATTCGGGGTGAAGTGCCTGTCATAAGCTATCCATCTAAGTAGAGGGAGATCTGCCTCTAATTAATATTTTCGTATTATGCTGAACCACAATTTTAATGAAAACTGGGTGATAGCATCTATCTGTTTAAATAAATCCTTAGCTTCCCCTTCATCCCCAATAAGACTTTGAATTTCCCTCCCTTGTACATACTGCTCTAGGTTTTTCCATTTAGCCTCGTAATCCTTAGCACACCAGCAGACTAAAGGTCTAGGTTGTGCTGCATGAAAATATTCCTTAAGATTTGGGAGCGCCATACCTCCTTCATGTTTTCCAAGCTGTAAAGTTTCATATTTGATTCTTGGCCTTTGACCATAAACCTAGAGATAACTTTATCCCACGTTCTAAATTGATTCTCTGGAATCTCAATGGGGAGTGATTGGAAGAGGTAGAGGAGTCGAGGGAGGAAGCTCATTTTTATAGTCTCTATCCGGGAACTAAAGTCCAGAGAAAGGACATTCCACCTCTCTACATCATTTCTAATGGATTTATCCACTTTAACATAGTTGGTCTCATATAGATCATCCATTCCTCTTGTTAAGGTAACCCCAAGGTATTTCATTGTATTTGCATTCCGATTGAGATTGTATTTTTGTTGTATATTTTTGGATGGTAGATAGTTCAATGATAAGATCTGTGTTTTGGCAAAGTTTAACTTATAACCTGAATAGACATCGAACGCCTCGAGTTGATTAATTAATATTGGAAGGCATGCATTGTATTTTCATCAACTTACAGGTTAAAAAGTTTACTGTAGCTATGTGGTCAATCAGTTTTTTTGTTTTTGTTTTATTTGGCCAAAGTCTAACCAAAGCTTCTACACACAAGACACTAGCTATGACTAATGCTAGACCAAGACACTCTTCACTGCTCCTCACATAAAACATTAGTCTTTATATGGAGTTACTTTGAGTAAAGAAAACGCTGTATTTATTCAAACATCACTTTTGATTTACCATTGCATTGCAAACAAGCAGAGACATCTAAAATGTGTGCGGCACTTAATTCACGATAGAGGTGGGTGGAGTTATTAGGTATGAGGATCCAATGGAGATCAGAGGTTTAGTCACAAGCTCTTTTAAATAATTGTATATATGTATATTTATAATATAAATATAATATTTATAATTTGATAACTATAAAAACATAAAATGGATTATGAAAGCTTACCAGTAAAACAGTTGTACATCCTTTAATTACCCCTGTGGTGAAAAACAAGCTTTTAAATGTTGTTTTATATGTCTATGGGGTGTTTTTAATATGCTTTAAGACAAACCAAGTGTAAATTCATAAGTCGACACCAATGCTGAGTATTTTCTCCTTAAAATTGCAATGAACCAAAGACTGTCTCAAAAAACACGGTTTGAAATCGCTGGTTTTCTGACGTCACAAACCACCTTGTAACCAATCAGATCAACGTGTGATCGTCAACGAGTGGATCTCTGAGTGCTGTGAGTGAGTGGAGGCGGGGCTCATTTGCACATTCAAGAACCGTGTATTCTAAATGAGGCAAGGGTGTTGAATTACATTCAAGCTATTTTAAGGCAAAAATGTTTTTTTTTCAAGGAAAAAACTTTTAAATACGTAATTTTGGTGATCAAAGATGAGTTTTAAGGGATACAATTATTGACAGCAGGGGGACTTTAAAACATGCCATGTTTACCTGAGAAAGCTGCATCAAGATTTGTGAATATCTATTTTAGTCTATTGTTATGTTTCATTGGCAGATTCATGTTTAATGCAATAAAACCCCCCCCAAAAAACTAAATGTATCTAAGGAATCTAAGTGTTATTAGTTATCATGTCTTTAGTTAGCTGTAGCAATGCTATACCACTTGAAGATCGATCTGGTTTATGCGTTTTTCTTCATTATGTGAAATCTTTTTGGCTGGCAGGGCAGGTGTGTGTCGTCTGGTTTGAGCTCTCAGCAGGTGGAGACGACTGCAGCAGGTGTGTGTGTGTGTGTGTGGTGGGTGGAGAGAGACTGTGATTAATGCCGAGGTGCCCTTTACTGTTTCAGAGCGGCATTAGCATTCGAAACATGAAGAGCAGCCAGTGTGTGTCTGGTGTGGCAAGAAAACAGCAGAACACACATTTACTCAATCTGTTCACACACACATGCGCGCACTGCAGTTCTGCAGTGCTTGTTTGCCTGCATGCTCCATTTGCATTGTTTTTTCCTTGTCTAAGAGCATCTACAGTCAGACACTTACTAGCCGTCCTAATAACTTTACACAGATAAGCAGTTCATGGCTAAATTTAATCTTCCGTTTCTTTAAAAGGCAATAACTATAACCTGTTCTCCTCCTGGGAGTCAATGCTGAAAGCAATCCTTTAAGTAGTTGATCAATGCGGTTTCGGTGGCATCATTGCGAATGAATGTCCTAAGTGTCCTTGTTGTGTCCATTGGCATCTCTTCATTGATGGAAACATCCAATTCTCCTCGTAAATGAATGAGTCAGATTTCCCAGTTAGTCATCACTCTATGCAATATTAGCAATGGAATCATTCACTTGTTTTTATCTTACAATCAAAACAAGTGAAAAATCTGCTATTGCACTCTTATTAAACATACATTCTCTAAAAACAAGCCATAATATTTAATGGAGTGTTGCATCTGTAAATGTATCTTGTTTTAAGGATTTTTACATATGTCATGAAACTCTGGGCACAGGTTGTTCGGTCCTTTACATGCAATCTGCAAGCAATCACATCATTACTTAATGGCACAAGCTGATTGGCAGGGGTGGGACAAAGTCATTGTTATGCAAGTCACAAGTAAGTCTCAAGTCTTTGCCCTCGAGTCCCGAGTCAAGTCGAGTCAAAGATGAGGCAAGTCCCGAGTCCAGTCAAAAGTCAAAGCCAACAAGTCTCAAGTCGAGTCCAAAATCCTACCATTTTAGTTTCGATTTTCACAAAAAATGCTTGTATTTCATCAGCATATTGCACTAAAACAATGCACAGCAGCTTCAGTCCTGTATTGTATTGACCTCATATTGCAAAACAGTTTAACTTTCAAATAGACATGGGTCCTTTTAGCCTAAACTTTCTTAAACATGTCATCAATAAGATCCTCACTCCTCAACCCCGTAAGACCTTCGTTCATCTTCTGAACACAAATTAAGATGTGCTTTAAATGTGCTATATAAATAAAATGTACTTACTTACTTACTTAAGATATTTTTGATTAAATCTGAGAGCTGGATCACTCCTCCATAGGCTTCTAAGGGATTGAAACTTGTTCCTTGAAAAGTTATTAAAGACATCGTTAAAATAGTCCAAGTGACTACAGTGGCTCAATCTTAAGTTTATCAAGCGACGAGAACACTTTTTGTGGGCAAAAAAACAACAAAAATAACGACTTTATTTCAACTATTCATTTCCTTCTCTGTGGGCCTTGAGTGAGTTTACTAGTGTAACAGCGCAGCGCTTCTGTGTTATAAAATATTGTTACTGTTTGAAATAACTGTTATATGATGGAAAATGTAATGTTTACAACAAGAGCCATCAGAATACAATGTCAGTTTTCAGTTGCTGAAGCACAGACTATACTTGCATTTCACACCGCACAAGCTAAATGTTGTTTTCAGAACAAACACATTTCAACCAGAATGTCTTTCTGTGGAGCAGGCAGTCCAAGGAAGTCTTGTTGGTTAGGCTAGTTAAGAAACCCAGCAGTGCTGGGCAGCAGAGTCTAGTTAAAATATCTTTGCTCTTTTGATTTCAGCAGGTCTGAGCAGGAGTGAGATATCCTTTAACTGCTGGTCTTCCTCCACGTGGAGGCAGTGAGTCAGTGTAAAATGGTTGTTCACGGCCTCTGATTCATTCTCCCAGCAGGCTTGGACAGAGCCCATAAACGCTGCTGAGAACGCAATCAATCTGAGTGTGTAAGTGTGCAGCGTGTCTGCCAGAGAAAAATCTACTTTTGAACGTCATTATGCGCATCCGTAAGTTTAGTGAGAAAAAAGAGGCCAAGCTGTTAAAGTGGGGCATCAAAAATGGCAATATCAGTCTTTTGATGTGATGACACGTTATAATAAGGTTTTATGTTAAAATAATTACATTAACATTAACTAATGCAATTATGTTCACGTTAGTTAATGCAATAATGTTAACATTAGTCAAAATAAAAAATGAACTGTTAACTTCTGCATTTTAATATTTCAAGTTATGTAATATTAATATAATTAACAAATATGAATTCACAATCAATACGGTGTGTGTGTATATATATATATATATATATATATAGAGAGAGAGAGAGAGAAACAAATATTTGATAACAGTTGATATTACAAATTAAAATAAATGTTTTCTATTTGAATATTTTATTATATATTTATTATATTTTATTTGATTATATTTTATCGAATATACTTTATATTTTGAATAAATCAGCTTATTAGAATGATTTCTGAAGGATTATGTGACACTGAAAACTGGAGTAATGATGCTGAAAATTCTAAACTGTAATAATAATTCACAATATTACTGTTTTTACTGTATTTCTGATTAATTAAATACAGCCTTGGTGAGCAGAAGAGACTTATTTTAAAAACTTGTAATGTATAATAAGTTGTAAAAGTATAATTAATAAACATGAATTAACAAAAAGTATATTTATAAACAACCATTAACCTAGATTAATTCATATGTGCCTATTAATATAGCCCCAATTAAAAGTTACCTATTGTAAAATATTACTGATTTCTATGTATTCTCCATTCCATTTTGATTCATTCCATCCAGATCAATTTCATTCCATTCAAGCTGCATCCCAATTTCTTTCCATCCTATTCCCATCCAGCATGATTCATTCTTTCATTTCTTGCCTTTTCTTCTGTTCTTTCCCCCCTTCAGCGTTTGCCTCAGTCGTGTTGTGAAGTTTTCATTAACTCACAGATGTCTGTCACAGCTGCCTATGTGTTCACGAAGCCACATTAATAACTCCCCACACAAACCATTTGATCATCGCTGGCCCACAACTAATGACCCTCGCCTGGCTTCACACAATTTCATGACTGTATATGGCTGGAAAACACACCAGATCCCTTTACTGAAGGCCTGCCTGAACCTTGAAAGCAACAAACAGCAAAACTAGCGGCAAGTAAATATTTTAGCAAAAACTTCTCACATCAGAAGTGAAAGGAATGGTTGTGGGTGTGCAAACTGCCAAACAGACCAAGAAGCAATGACTCTGTATATCAGTTAAAGGAATAGTTAACACAAAAATTCTGATGCTGTCATCATTTACTCATCTCTAATTTGTTCGCAAACCATTTAAATATTTCTGAGTGAAACAGATTATTCAACAAAAGCAAATGTAGGGCAGGACTTTAATCCATCAAGAATTAATTGGATGGTCAAAAGTCTCTCTTATGACAGAAGAGGTAGAGTCGAAAAGTAGGAGGCTTTGTTGATGTCAACTGTAAAAGAAAGTATTTTTTATTACATTTCTAATGTTTTTCTTAGGAACAACATGTGCAATTGTTCATATGACCAGGAATGTATATTTAGACTATTTTTAAAAATAAGATTTTTAAGATATATTTATATTCAAAATAAAAGGACTTGGTTATGTTAACTGTAAATGAATTTCTTTTCAGAGGAGGATTAAGTTGTTACATAAAAGATTCATGTTTTGTGCACAATTGTTCATAAGAAGAGGAATTTAAAAAATAAGTAGAGTAATTTTGGTTTCATGTCGACTTGGAATAATAGTCCACAAATCATAAAGACTTTATTGCTTCATGGTGCCTTTACAGACTTTTGAGGGTTAATATGGGTTATGCGCGACAAACTCTGTTTTCTGTCAAATAGATTGCATCGCTTCTGGTCCAGGTCCTTTTTTATGTGCTTTGTTAAATATAGAGCTTTATATTTGATATGCCTTCAAAGGAGCAAGCACTAGCAGCATAACCGTTGTCCATCACATATGCAGATTGTATCTATAAAAAAAAACCTCCTCCCTTCTTCAAAAATAACAATAACTAGCTCGGTTAGTTGATTACCTGTAACTTCATAGATATCGCCGTCAGTCATTTTGCCTTTATAGCTTTTCGACATTTGACATTTTTTCACATTTCCGGGTGTCTCAGAAGCGGAAGTCGTCATAGTTGGCGAATGATTAAATTAAATAGCCTATATATATATATTTTTTTTTTACATTCCCATTTGCTCAAATAGCAAAAGAAAAACTCCACATCGTGTTTTCTTTCCACAAGTTTCAAAAAGAGAGAGAAAAAAAATAGAGAGATATTGATAATGGCAGTCTGAAGGGGGATTGATGTCACTAAGTTATCATCGCTCCCCAACTGACGAGGGTCATAGTTACAAAAACTATTTTTTTTGTGAATTTTATGCAAAGGAAAATAATAGTACAAACGTGTTATAAATTTAGCCTACATACATTAAAAAATGAAAATATTAAAAACTTTGCTGGATTTATGATGCTGATGATGACCTTTAAACGCGTCAACACAGTCTGTGAAAATGATTGGAATAAAGCCGTAAATATCGTGTTTCATGCAAAAGAGCAGCTTTCTGCAAAACATCATATTTACTGTTCCAGGATTTAAAAAACGACAGGAGGGTGAGTAAATTAGGACAATTTCATTTTTAAGCGAACTATTCCTTTAAAAGATGTTGTTGATACTGTAAGATTATTTGCACATAAACGCTATACGTGACTGCTAGCAGAAACAGTTTGACTCAGATGATTTAAGTGAATGAGTGCGAACTACGAAAACAATAATATCATGGTCTCTGTGCTTCATCACTCGCATCCTGTCCAGCGTCAACGTTTACATATAACTGGAATTTATGACTTTAAAATAAGAGCCAACTAAGTATACCAAGTTTTATTAGCTTTGGCTGTTTTTTTTCTGAGAGGCACATTGACAGACATCGTGCTGAATCTGTCTCTTCTCTGCTGGTTATTTTCGCATCCATCACTTGTCCGGTGGTCCTTGTTTACGATCGTATCTCTGCTCGCTGTTTGCGTCGAATCGATGTGAGTAATCACGCGAGGGAAGATTAACTGTGATGCCACTGCTTCAGGCCGATATCTCCACATCCTCATTAAGATGTGACTATGGCAAGCCGTTTTAGCATTTAATGCCCCTGGCTCTGCTAGCTGTAATTAGTGATGGCTGGTAATTCATGATAAATCCGTTGATTGCGTCTGTCACGTGACAAATGAACAAAAGGTAGGTAAAGTAATTATTTATGTTCCCTGTAAATTATTTTTGACTTCATTATAATGATTTCTTTTCAGAATATGACCAAGATTGCGTTGGTGGATGTTTTCGGGAATTTGGCTGTTAAAAGTATAACATTTAAAGCCACTTAAATGAACGAAATGACTCGAAAAAAAGATTCGTTCATTTTGACGAACGAGATCGAACAAGAGAGTCAGTAAAATGATTGGAACTTCCCATCACTATTTGTAGGCTAATTTAGTTTTAACTACGCAAAATTTAAGAGATATCGTGAATTTGAATTCTTACTAATCAAATCTCATTTAAAGATATAGGCCTATGCAGTTTAATAATGGAGATTTCAGTCTGAATTTTGACCAAGACCCAGACAACAACATACTGTCGGCCCAGATACGGCCCATATCTGGTAGGCCTACACAGGGGCGTCATGCAAGCCAAAATTCTGGGGGGAAGCAATCTGAGACGTTGCAATTGTTTTCTGACGGGTGATATGGATCATGTTAGGAGGGGTTAGGGCGTTTCTCACCCTGATTTTTTTTTTAATTCTGGCTGCTAAACATACCATTTCAATGCAGTTTGGGAGGGACAGAAATACCTTAATGGAGCTCGCAGCAACCCTCCTCTATCTGAGGACTAAGTTAAAGTATCTATTTTGTAAGTTTAAGTAAAAGACAGGTTGAAGAAAGAACTGTAAGCTCAAATTCAAAAGCTTTTGAAGTCTACTTCATTAAAGCATGTTTACACACACACTTGCTGTACACTTAGGCCTACTACACATGATTTTAAAAACAGTACCATTGCAGTTTTTATGTTATGATTTTAAATTGGTATGTGACCTAAGAACGATCTTACATTAAAGGTACATAAAGGTGCTGAGGTCTGACTTTGTGGTGCTCTGAAATTAAGTTATTTTAATATTAATATGTGATGAAGGACTTTGAAAGAAGTTTGACGGAAGTTATATGAGCACATGAGAGAGAGGCTGACTGCTACACTTTCGTGCACTCTAAGCCTACATCACGGTCATAGCGATCTGTATAACAACTATGCTGTAGCTTTCGAACGGGTAGCCTATCTTTTTTCACTGCATTTGAATTAGCTGCCTGATCCGTGAAGAACCGTGAATAACAGTCTATGGGAGAAACATCAAGTCAATGACTTGATAACGTTAGGTTGGATTTTGCAGTTAGCCTACAGCAAATTTAACACCCTCGTTTCTATGAAACTGAAAACAATTTAACCAGTTGGAGACTTTGACACAAGACAAAACATAACAGATGTTTCAAAACCGATTAGATAACGTTACTATGGCTTATTG
>NW_027509192.1:722500-775000 GCF_051911475.1 Siphateles boraxobius
TCACAATATTATTGATTTTACTGTATTTTTATTGATTTTACTGTATTTTTACTGTCTTGGTGAACAGAAGAGACTTCTTTCAAAACTTGTTTGTTCAGCTTTGTTGTTTGCTATTTTTTTCTCTGTTTTCTGTGCAAGTGTTTTTTTATTTTTTTTTATAGCTACATTATCTAATTCCAATAAACCACCCATAAACGGTATGTAAAACCAAAACAAACTTTGATTGGTTTACATGCCTGTCAAACGATCTCTTCCTGTTGGTTCTTGGACAGAATAATCTGCAATCACGGCGAGACTTTAGGCAGCTATAAACGTTCCTCTACACGAGACTCGCGACAGGACCGCACAATAACTGGCCATTTTTCACTAAACAGCAGCTTATTCTTATTCATACAGTAAACATAAACACTAACTCAAGTAGTGTTTGTCACGGTTAAGCAGAGCACATCGATTTCGTTTGATCTTTCTCTCGCTCTCATACTCGCTCGCTTCCCATTATAGTGGTGTAATTACTTCTAATGAAGAAGTGTGTGTGCAGATGCAGGCACTGATTAGCCAGCCGCACCCACGGACATCTCTCTCTCTCTCTCTCTCACACACTTCATCTTTAAACGTTCATTTTGTTAGTCATTTGTTCCGCAAATTGCTCCTCTCAGAACAGCGGATTCATAATGGACTGCCTGAAGTCAGTGTGAACTGAAGCACACCGAAAGGGCTTAAACATGCAAACTATTACTAGTTTAAAGTCATCATGTTTCTTATGGAATATTGCAGTATTTATTATAAATTATTTATCTGTGCACAGACTGTTGTGCCTTCGTAATCTATAATTAAAATAACTTAACAAATAACGAGGGCGGAGCAACCTGTCACTCACATGAGATCCACCAATAGAAAGCCACAAGTATATAATCAAGCCCCGCCCTACATTTGTTCTTGTTTGAGAAGCCGGTTCACTCGGATATACGTCACAACAGGGAAGAAAAGATTATCACAACTTCTGTTTCATGCTGACTTTAATGAATATCATTTCTGTTAGTGATCTAAACAGAGTCCTAATACTTAAGCGTGTCGAAATTTAGATGCTTAGTCATTATGAAATAAAAACTTGAATTTAGGACGTATTAAGTAATGAATAGTCATATGAATCATTAAATTATGAGATAAATGTCGCAAATGGGATACTAAGTCTCAATTATGAGCAGGTGTGTCACGATTATTGTTAATCGTCTGATCGTGGGTATTTCATCTAATCATAATTTGAGATAACCACAGTAATTGTGCAGTTTAAATTGCAATCACATTTTTATATTATATTATATAATTTATATTATCAGAAATCATATGGGGCTAATTCATTATAATTTGTTTTATTATATACAATTCAAAGTAAAAAGTAGGCTTACACTGTAAGTGATGTTATTTGTGATAATCGTGACAAAATTACATAAAAGTCTAAATTATGACATGAAATACTTAAAATTGTTAGATGAAAATTTAAAAAAATTGTCCACAATTATGTCTACCTTCTGTTGCATTAATTTTTGTCATAATTTATTTTTATCTTATAATTATGATGTAGTATATCATCATTTCAAATTTTTATCTCAATATTATGACTTGTTGGCAAAAAAAACTGCAGGTGATTTATTTTTTATTTTTTTAGGGACATTTTTCAGATTTATTTTTAGTGAATCCTCCAGAAAATGTAAATAACCTGTATGGTTATATTGTGTTTTATTGATATTTTGATCAGTTCTGGCTGTTTCGGTTTCAACGCTAACCACATCAGCTCTCAAACGAGTTTGTTATTGGTTGCACGGTGACATTGCGCTGACAGCTGCTGATTTGAACTGTCTTCTTTAATGTGGCTCTTCATTCTCAGCTTTATTCGCAGTCCTTGACGAGAGGACACACACACGTCACGCGCTCGCATGACTTCATCAGGGGTGCTGGGGAGCTCCACAACATGCATAAACATGAGCTGTCACAATCACAGCGAGGTCCCTTAGAGCCAGAACCGACAGTCGAAAGTGGGACCGCGGACACATACTGCAGTGTGTGTGTGTGTGTGTGTGTGTGTGTGTGTGTGTGAGTGATTTGGAGGGGTTTCAGGAATGTGGAGCACAAGGCCATGTCGTGGTGTTTCAGCTCGCTGTCGCAGTAGGTCAACACACAGAGCTCAGAGAGCAAACACAGGCACACTGCAAATAGATGAAGATACTCCAGTGCATCTCCCACACCGTCCCAACGTCCATACCTAAATATATGATCTGATTTATTAGCCTGGTAGATGATAAAGTGGCTGAGAAAATCCTAGACCTACTTTGAAGGTCTTTATGGTGACTTAGAAACACCGTAACATTAGTTTTGCATGGGCAAGCAGCACTGAAAATATTAAAATCTAGGTATATATGTAAATATATACCCTTTAATTCTGTTAGAATGTATTTTTGTCCTGTTTAAATGCTTTTAAACCTAAAAAGGGTGCACTACGGCATACAGTTCAGGCACATTCATTTAAATTTTATGAGAACATTTAAGTGTTTTCTGACTTTGAAAGACATGAATTGTTCACGAGGAGAGCTGTCTTTGAAAGAAACACGTGGAAAGCTGGGCTAATGTTGGAAATCTAGTTTCTTTTACACATGATTTCTCCCAAATGGTTGCTGTATCTTAATGATAAACGTGTCATCGTGTGCTACTGATATTTGTCCGTATTTTTATTTTGTTTATTTATTTATTTATCTTAAGGCAGTTAAAATCCATATTTCAGTTCTAAATCAAAACTGTTGCACAGTAAGCCTATATTTATTAATGTTTAGCTTTAATAATTATATTATTTTAGAATCACAAAGCTGATGAACACGTGCTTCATGTGTAGCATGGATTGTGTTTGAGCGCCCCCTGGTGGGTGTACACGAATAACTCATTATATTATATACTGGCTGCAATTTAGTTAATTAGATTTATTAGACAATATCAGACCTGAAACGATAATAAGATAAAAAGCCACATATGAAGATTCAAGTGGTGAATGGTATTAGATATTCAGACGCTGCTGATTTCTGGCCGTGCAACTCAATTACATGAGTTTTGATGTTGAGAACGGGAAAGATTTAATTGAAACTTCAAAGCAAATACGCTGAATGGAAGATTGACCACAGATCTTCTGATACACTGGGGTGTGTATTAATACAGACTTCATTAAGGCTGTTTTAATGATGATTTGTTTTGATGTCTGCAGTCTCCAGGGACACCGTCACCACGGAGATGCTATACTTCTTAAAATGCTAATCAATGGTTGGACGGTTAAAACAGGCTTTACAAACTTATTATTAATTCTATAATTACTGTCTATTAATTACTGACAAGGATACAGTGCTGTTTAAAACCAAGCCAATGTTCTGTTATTTACCACAGATCATAATTGATTTCAAAATCTTAATAAGTTTATAATCGAAGTCTATAGGGGCAAGACATTGGAGAGGGTTTAACTTTTAAATAAAACAGAACAGCTTGTATTTTTTGATAGAATTACGCTATGCGACTTTTTATTATTATTATAAAACAGTTATTAATGAGAGGCAAAAACTGTCTTTACCTAAATGCGCTATAAAAAACGTAAACCTATAATAAGGATTTATATTTTAGCGTTGGCTATATTTTCTCTGTATCATATTCTGAAGAAACGGATTTTATGCAGCCATTTTGACTGTAAATCTAGATGTTATTCAATAAATTAAAATTATTTTAGCACTGTCGGGACGGATTTGGCGGGAAGTTGCCTACCAACGTAATTCGCTTGTTTGTACAAACGTAATAAAATCACATTAATCACATTGTTTATGATTATTTTTTTCACGTCAGGAGACACAAAAGAAATGGTGCACGTGTAGGGTGGCGAGTTTAAATTTTTATTTATAATATGATACAAGAATAGTTTGTGCAAGAAATGGATGGGAACATTGACCTGTACAATATTAACATAAATGTATTTGTAATGCAATCCAATGGCAAACACAAAACACAACACTCAGTTGCTCAGTTTGGCCATGATTGTGTCAAAGGATACATCTTAGCAAGATATATATATTTTTTACACATCATTTCAGCTTGTATACATTTATTGGTTGTATAAGGTTATATTTGAATATAAAGTGCAAAAACAAGAACACTTACAGTGAAGGCATGGCCCTGAAGTGCTGTATGTAACGTGTGTCGTTGTACTTGCTTGCTTGCGTGTGGGACTCTATCCATGTACAATATGGCCATTATGGATAGACTGTCATACACACACACACACACACACACACACCTGCACACAGTTACGCAGACACACACACTGATTATGGCCTAGGCTGGACTGGTGTCATATCAAATTCAACCATTTTCCAGCACGTCGACGAATACGAAGCTCAACAGCATTCGTCTGTTTGCAATACATTTGAGTCTGTGCAATAAGTTGAGTTATACAAATATAATTAATATGAACAGCTGGAAAAAAAAGCTAAGATCTAAATTTCCCCTTTTTACATTGAAAAATAGACATTATTTGTATATATATCACTCCTTCGGCCTCAGTAAAATAGCACCACAGGGTTGCACCTTTCAAGCCTAGAAATACGAAATTACCTGATAGAAGAACTGAGCGTTGTCTTGGTTTGGAAAAGTAAGGCATTTTCGTCATTTTTGAAAGGATAAGAAAAATACACAAGCACTGTTAGTTGACTAGATTACATTTTTTTTTATATCGCATATAATTATATCATGATTTGCCTTTCGTTCATATATTTTTAAAATGTATTTCTTCTTTCGCAATTCTTCTCGCGAAGACGTTTCGTTGTAATTAGCAAATTTGATTTGTTGGTTTTTTCCCTAAAGCAAGTGCGTGAAGCATCACAGTTGCGGTTTATCATTCTTTTGAGAGAATGTGTATCGGTGTCCGTCTCCTGCTGTCCAGTTCGTGTTTTCGTGACGATCCTCAGGCTAGTTCTGCTGAGAGCCCTAGCGAAATGGAGAGGAATGTGATTTAACGATCAATTTTAAATTATAAATTCTTTAGAGCCAATGGAAATGACGACAGTTCTTTTAACAAAATCAAAGTAAGTCAAATTTTATCTTTCAAAAACAGATTCACGATATTAACGCTAATCATGCTAATTCAAAAATGCTAACCGAGTTTGTTCTCTTGCGTTTCCAGCAGTCGGGGTTGAGACGTTTCTGCTCCTCGGCCAGAGCTTTGGCTTCCATGGTGTACAGCCTCCTTTCCTCGTTTTTCATCTTCTTCCATTTATCGCCGAGAATCACGCTGATGGCTCTGAGTAAATTAGAAACATCTGTAATGCCTCATTTATCCATGTAACCGAACACTTCAGAACATGTAACACGAACTGCTCCAAAAAGGTAGTCAGCTCGTTTACGTCACGTAATATCCTCGTTTTAGCCAACAACAAAAAAATCGTATTCTACGAAAATGTACTATTTTGTCCTATTTTAGCATGGATGCTGCTGCCTATGTAGGAAACAGACATCAAGACAGCTCACTAGGTTTTTTTTTTCTTTTCAATGTCTGCCTTACTATTTTTATTATAATTCAACTTTCATAAAAGCTTACAATGACATTTAACATCAAACATAAGCCAAACTGATATTGGGGATATCAATAACAAATTATTTTTTTCAATTTAAGAGATGTTTTTATACACTTCTTTTTTCTAGTGATTGAATTCAATGAGTCATAGAATATTTAAAGATCTTTACAGAAAAAATTAAAGGAGGGTGTTATAGACATTAGATTTATGTATAAGAAACTTCCCAAGAAGAATTATTAACTGAAATGTGTTATCAATTATATCGGAGCTAGTATTACCTCACTAGGTTCTGGAACAGAGCTAATGCAAAAGAGTTAATTTGCACATACCTGTTGTCTTTGCCGGGATACATCTGTGTGTATTCCACCCTGTACTTCTTGGCAAAAAGCATGAAGGCATTCATTGGCCGCTTGCACTTTGTGGGTGTGGCTCCAGAGCTCCCTGAGGCGTGGCTGCGCTGTGATTTGCTGCTGGTGGAGTGGTGGGAGGAGCCGAGGGCCTCACAGTCGGGACTCACAGCGCCCCCACTGGACTGGGAAGCCCGACGCTGGCGTGCCATACTGCTCAGAACATACACGGCAGAAGAGTCGAGAGGAGTGAAGTCATAACTGTGGGGTGAGAAAACAGTCAAGATGTGAAACGTCCATGGAAAAAAATGACACTGTCCCTTCGGTTACAGAAGGACAAAAAGGGAAAAGTACTGGAGGAAATGGGATTGTTACATACAAAAAACAAATAATTAATATACTTTTAGAACTGTAACACAATTTCTACTTGTATCACATAGTTGCTGACTCCTTGCAAGACCTCATGTACCAGTTATCGTTAATGCTTGTGTTATTGTTGTTTGATTTTTACTTTTTTTTTAAGTTCTTTACTTTTTCTGCCTCCTTCATGTGTACAAAAAAGAAAAAACTGTTTAAAAAAATAAGAAAAGATGTTTAACGTTTCAAGTTTAAGCAAAGTTCTTATGTCAGATTGTATGTATCTATGTTATTATTATTTTGAAATAATAATAAGATGCATCTAGGAAATATAAACTAAAACTAACTAAATTAAATGAGGTACTAGTTGCAAACAAGTATTAAATTAGGTCATATATTACATTAAAATATATTTTTCTTAAATCATATTTCGAAAATTACCATTGTCACGAATTTGTCATTGCCACAATGCAAAAAAAAAACATTGATATGAAAAATTAAGTAATATTGGTAACAATTTACAAGGTTTCATTTGTTGAAATTAGTTAACATGAACTTAGAATGAAAAATACTTTTTAAAAATTACTATTATAATATTCATTCATATTTTCAATTAGCTTTAAATATTATATTTTCAGTTTTTTTTATTATGTTTTTGTGTGTACTTTTGTCATTTTTATTAGTTTTTCATTGATATTTTAACAATGTAGACATCAATCAAAAACAACCAGTGTGTTGCACACAAGACATAAACAAAACAAAATCAAACCAAATAATAGTAATAATAATAATGATAAATTAAAAAAAGAGATACATATGCAGTATGTTCATTATAACACAATGAAGGAAAACAATAAGGAACAAACACATATGCAATCAACATATATGTATATTTATATGTATTTTTATTTCCATTTAGCTTTAATTTATTTTAATTTTAATTTAGTGCTTATTTCAGTTAGTTGCCAAGGCAACATTTACATTTTTTTAATCATCAAATATTTTTAATATTTTGATCTAATATTTTAATGCAGCTTTATTTCAATTAAGGAAGATTAGTTCACAATAACAACGCTGGTACCTCCTAAAAGTGTCAAAAACGACAGAGTCGTCGCAGTTGATGGCGTCACGGTGTCCTGGCGGCAGACACAAGTCTCCGACCTGCATGTCATAGCAGGGAATGCCGTGCTGTACAACGGTAAGGCTCGGATAGAAAGAAGACCACCCTAACACACACACACACACACACACACACACAGTTAGAGTAATCTTCTGAAATCACATTGATCTGTTAACGATACTGCGTAGAAAAAGGCTTCTGCATTTACCTTTATTTTTCACAAAAAACGGATGGTCCAATCTGCACTCAGCAGTCAGAGGACCCGCTTCAGGAGAACCAGGGTCAAAGGTTAATTTCAGGACAGACTGGCCGAAAGACACACTCTCCTCAAAGATCACCAGCTTTAGACCATCACAGCCATAACTCTGCGAGACAAACAAACTTATATTATTTTGGCAATAGGATTTTTCAAAACATATTAGAAGTAACTTGATGAATAATTACAGGGCTTGTGTGTGCATGATTACCTTCATCGTGTTGGACTGTGTTTCTCCCTCGTCATCAGAATCTTCATCCGACTCCATCACATCCTCGGCCTCCTGCCACTCCACATTCGGACCTTTGTGGAAGCGTAAACGTGTTCCTAGAGGAAAAAGATGGGTAGCACAGTGACAAAAGTTTGGTGAGATACCCACATGTCAATAAATACACTTTTGTTCAAATAAAATTACAAGCAAACATGTTCTAGAAAGAGGGTGTGTTGAGTAGAGTTTGTTCTGAGGACTTGTTGTCCCTCCAGTGACCCAGAGACACGCCTGTTTCCCTCTTGTACTCCTGCTGCTCTGCATTTGTTACAGCAGAAGGTGCTGTTCACCACATTTCTCCCTCATCACTCATTGATAAAATGACTGCTATAACAATATTGGCTGTTATTTTGTTCTCAAGCTTATGGAGCACCTTTTCTGTGTGTCTTTACCTTTCAGGAAACAATGCCAGGCAGTGGAGGGCCAGGAATGGGACCATCCCAGGTCGTCATCATCGGACAGAGACGACATACAGAAAATGCCAGACTCCGACTCACTGCTGGCCTGTAAAACCACAGAAAACAGCCTCAAAACTCTACACTATATCCTATTTACCTTTTAACTGACAGCCGCTGTTTGGCAAAAAAAGTCACTGTCTGGCTTTAAACAGGCAAATGCATAAGAGTCTATGATTTGATCATTATTGTAGTGATTATTATGTTTTTAGCATGTTATATGTTTGGCAACAGTTCTTCTAACCCTAATTGATGGATTGTGTAGCTTTTCATTTCTTGTCAGTACAAGATCTGCGCCAAAAATTGATGATCTTAATGATGGAACTAACATCACAACATTTGTTTATATATATATATATATATATATATATATATATGTATATATATATATATATATATATATATATATATATATAAGGGCTGTCAATAGATTAAAATTAAATTAGATTAAGAAATGCTTAATGTCACGATAAGTTTGCGATTAATTGCACAAAAAGTGTGCAATTTATCGCAAACATATTGTGAAATTAAACTTACACCATTTATCTTGTTTACCACATTCATTTTGTCATCATTTGCTATATCCAGCAAAGGTAACCATCGGACTAAATGGTGATTCTCACGAACGACACTTGGAGACTAAAAAAAGGACACCAAATAACCAAATGATATAAGGAGCCCTTATAATTCATACATTTATGCACACCAAAGCACCAATGAAAAAAAAACATTACAGAAAAAAACTTTTCAGAATTCAGAAACATATAGTATGTGTGTACAGTGCAACATCAAAGAGCATGTTTACATTTGAGACAAGTCAAGTTGTGATACCGAAAACAGGATCACATGGAGATGCGCCAAAAAAATTAAGAACCCTAAACCAACCGCCTTGACCAGACTGCATGTACCTACTATCACAGATCCATTCAGAATTACTAAACACAGCAACATATACATGGCAAATCAAATCATCCTGAAATATTGTGTGTGAAAACAAAATGAATGTATTGAAACGTGTCTGTCCGTAAATACAATGTGTGTGCTCACTGCATCGAGAGTGAACATACAATGCTTGTTTGCGCATCAATATAACAGACTTAGACATGCTTACTGTACGACTCATGTACGTCACCGCAATCATCTTTACCTTGATTTTAATACTCTTCCATTGAAACTTTACTAGTGAGATTTGCTTTATCTAGCCAAGAAATGTAGTTTACATATCATCCGGCAATACAGCGGTGGGATGTTTTAACATTCCCTTCAGTCTGTATTTCACACAGTGCGATGTTTAAGAGCTTGTGCTCTTCAGAAACAATCACAGACCTCGTGTTTTAAAGCGAAACACAAACTGGAATGAATAATTCACTGAAAACACAACGTGAGGCTCTATTCTCTCTGCCATCTCTGATGTAATAAGCCTGTTTTTCTTTACATTAGCACTGATTGTTTGAATGCATTCGTTTACTGGATCAATGGAACTGAAATTTTCCCAGAGTTTAGCGGCTTAAAATGATCTGATCGCAAACAGAGAAACGAAATCCAGTTAAAGGGTTAGAATAGAAATTACCAGGGTTTCAGGTGCTTGCACTATTGTCGATGCTCAGTGTGATAAACTCCCGACTTCTAGATCATATAACTGCGTGACGTCAATTACGTTAATGACACAATTTCACATGCTTCAGTCATTTATTTGCGTTAAATTACCAGTATTTTAACACGTTAATGATTTTTAATTAATCACATGCATTGACAGCCTTAATATATACATATATACAGGGCTTGACATTGACTTTTTTGCTCACCAAACACTGGAAAGTTACTAGTCACTCAGCATTTTCTCTGGCCACAATTTTGACATCGATTCCATGGTGAAAAACTGCCATTTATATATTTTTAATATCATCTCATAATTTAGTAGCCGGTATATTAGGCTGCTGTCACTTTAAGACCTGACGGATCCATTATACTTTTTTATTTAGCCAATATACTTGTCTTTATGTGTGCAAACTTTGGGTGTCAGCACAAAATTTGCGGGAATGAGTAAAATTACGCTCAATACGTGCAATCCCACGCCGAAATTCAAGCCCTGTAACACCAACAATATTCATCCGGAGCAAATGAAGCGAGTGAGTGAGGAGAGGCGGGTTCGTGTGTCACTCGCTATCAGAGAGATTAGAGAGAGAGAGAGAGAACGCGCAGCTAGTATAGTGTCTCCTGCAGAATAGTTTCCGATATTTCATTATTGATACAGCTTTTGGCGGGTGTTAATGTCAATATATATTTATTTAACCTAAATAATATAAATAAGTTTCATGGCCAGTAAATTTGCTGGGTTCACTAACCGTTGGCAAGAGCGGCAGAAACGTATTTCTGCACCTTGATATCTGCACATAACTTTCGCATTAAACCTGATTATGAGTGTTTGTGTTTGGAAAGGCCCGTGGCCGTACCCTGGTGCGCCGGCGCTCTCTCATGTGGCTGCGGGCGGGACTGGGGGCGCTGCTGGAAGACAGAGGGGGTCGAGCGTAGGAATGTAAACTGCTACTGCTGGAGAAGATGTGGACAGGAGAAGACCTGGAATGATAATGTGTCATCATCAGTATAGCCTGAGCTGCACAATTTATGAATGTGCAACTGTATATATTCCAGCTGACCGGTTGTGTGGGGCGTTCTGGAGCAGGGGGCTTTGAGGGCTCGTGGCGATGTTGGCTAGCTCGGTTAGCCAGTTTGTGTGTGAAACGCTGGAACTCCATGCTTCGCCGGGTTCCTCCTCGTGATGCGACACACCCGGGGCCACCTGGAACACGCCAGGGGTCGACTGATCATCCTGAACCTCCTGCAGCTCAGGCAGGTCATCTGCAGACACACAAAACTGTCATTTACAAGTAATCTGAATATTTTGTGCATTTGATTTTTAAATTTTTTAGACTAAAATATGAGCGGTAAAGCTAATTACCGAACTCCATGTGGCTCTCGTTAGAAGGGCAGTCAGGTGAGGAGGGCAGACGCTCATTACACTTGAGCAGGTCGAAGGCCTCGTCCATTCCTGAGCTCTGTGACTGGACTTGCTGGACTCTCTGGGGGACTGACTGAGTTTTCACTTCCCACACCATATTACAACATGTCAGCTGAGAAGGCTGCAAATACAAGAGAAGTGTTGAACCCTCTCTATAGTATGGTGTTGCCATATGGCAACAATTAATTTCTAAAAATTTCCTTGTCATTCAGAAAGAAATACAATATATTGCACTATGGCAATTAAAAGGTCAGGCTTAAGGTAGCCAATGATGTGCTGTTTTTTAAGTCACATGACATTTGAATATTCCTCCAAAGCTCTCGTTCCCATTGTCACCCTCACACAGAAGACCTGTTGAAGTGCTCCAGAAATTGCTCTGTTAACCTAATTTCTAATTATCTCTTCTCAAGGGGCATTTTTTGTAGCATCTTTGTTAAGTATATTAGTAAATCAACTTTGTCTAACATAGTTTAACTGTACATTGAGAATATATATATTGCCATATGGCAACGCTGTACCACTATGGAATTGCAGTAATGTATTTCCTTATTGGGATTTTTTCTATATAGTAGCATCAACAATATGATTGCAGTTATTTATTTATTTGAAGTTTTTATTATAGTATTGTTGTATTTACGTATAAAAAACTGATTGATTTCTTCATTTCAGAAAATGAATAGAGCAATATTTTACGGAAATGGCAATAGGAAGAGTGCAGAGTTAGCTCTTCCATGTGATGATAGTGAGGATGAGTTAGCCAAATGATTGGGAATGAAAGGGATCTACTTATTTTTGGTTTGCATGAGTTCCAAGTATATAAATCTATCAATTTCCAAAAGTTATGTGCAATTAAATAGAAAAGAAAATTTTAATTTCATAGAAAAAAAGTTTTACCTCCGACCGAAATATATTTTTTGATTTGTATGATTGAAACTATTTCATGTAATAAAAACTTAATTGAAAAAATATTTCATGGAGAACCGTAGAGCGTTTCATACCACGTGGTGTTAAAGTGAAAGAAAAATGTGTAGGTAATTTCCAGACCAACATAGCAGCTACTTGCATTTGCTTTTACTTTGGGTATGTCTTTGTTTTTGTATTATGTAGACTTTTCTTTTGAATGAATGAATGAATGAATGAACGAACGAAATGGATAGGTGAATGAATGAAGCAAAACACAGAAACAAACGCATCCTTTTCTGTGGGCTATTGTGCAATATGTTCTAGGCCACAGCTTGATCACGTTGAGCACACGTATATTAAATGAGAGAATTTAAAAAGCTTGAGTCAAAAATTTTGGCGTGTTAAATTACGCGTTTTGTTTTTGCGAACACTGCGTCCGTTTCTGTAAAGCGCAGTCACGTGACCTGCAATGCACGCAAGGCTTGTTTATAAACTTTCAGGGACCTCGCGCATGCGCAGCGGAGCTCATTCATTCATAACTGCGTAACAACGGGGGATCAATAACAGCGATAGACTGCGCTAGAAAATTCACCATGACTTTTGAGACTCATAGATTGATGTCTCCCCATTCGATTCAATCGAAAATGAGTCCGTGTTTATGCGCGGAAAGCCTCATTTGAGGCTATTTTCCTCGGTTTCAGTTTTTCACACAGGAAGAAAATACGATTTCTCTGCTTTCGCGAACAAAACAGACGGAAACGCGTGGATGTATTGGTTTATAATTGATATTTTAGCACGAAAAATGTATTTTTTAGAACTGAATACGGGAACAATAACTTCAATACGGCTGTAGCAACGATATGAAGGTCTTTGTTAGAAAAAAAAACAAAAATGAATCAACAACTGTGGTATTTAATAAAAACACGTCTTATACAGACCATCCAGCGGTGAGACTTTTGATCCACGTAGAATTACTGAAAATAAATGCTTAAAACTAAACTCAAATGTCAATGGTGGGAGCTGTAAACAAAAGAATGTCAACAAGTTGAGACATGGTACATCAAGTCCTTCCTTTTCCCCCAGTGTAATGAATGGAGACCCTGTTTTCTTCTTGGCTTTAATAAAAAAACACGACTGGTTGTGTTTAGTTATTGTCGCTAAGATGAGGTAGAGAATAACTAGCTGCTAAACCACAAGCAAAACAACAAACGTCACGGAGGAAAAAAAACACACAAAGTATAAAGTTGTCATTTGCGATCGAAAAAATGAATGACAGTCTTTTTGCTCCCCACGGCCACAACCGTCGCCGTTTAAAATAGTCACGCAAAATAAAGTTCATTGACATTTCTGTTTCATTTCATGGTAATATTTCAACAACTTTTTTACTTACCAAACCTGTCGCCATTACCGAGTATCTCTGGCATTCTCCGCGAAGGCTGGACCGATTACTTTTAGATCAGGCCTCCCATTGGTGGAGACGTACGTCAGTTTGGTGAGCTCGAAGCGCGATTGGCTAGTCGCTTGGACACTGGGATAGACATGGATGGGTTTGTTATTGTGTTTGTGATTGGCCAGTTCTCCATGCCCGTTACATCAGCCTCGAATTTCATTGGTTAAGACGGCACATTTTTTTATGAAAGACCCTCCTTCTTTGTTAAATAGGGGTCTTGAGATATGTATTGTCTTAAAGGGTTAGTTCACCCAAAAATGAAAATTATGTCATTAATGACTCACCCATGTCGTTCCAAGCCCGTAAGACCTCCGTTCATCTTCAGAACACAGTTTAAGATATTTTAGATTCAGTCCGAGAGTTTTCTGTCCCTCCATTGAAAATCTATGTGCGGTATACTGTCCTTGTCCAGAAAGGAAATAAAGACGTCATCAAAGTAGTCCATGTGACATCAGTGGGTTAGTTAGAATGTTTTGAAGCATCGAAAATACATTTTGTTTTCCGAAAATAACAAAAACGATGACTTTATTCAGCATTGTATTCTCTTCCGGTTCTGTTGTCAATCCGCGTTCACGAGGCCAGTGACGCTGCTGACGTAAGACGATGCTGACGTAAGACGAGCTGATGTAAGACGAGCTGACGTGTATCTGGTGCGTCCGTGTATTCGGGTTCAAATAAATATGTCTGGTTAAAAAAAATGCAAGTCTTCCCCTGTGTCGAAATCCTCAGACATGTTTGCAAAGATTGTTTTGTTTACAGCGTGCGTCTCCCTCAGACTGTAAACAAAGCTCGGGCGCACCAGATAACACGTCAGCTCGTCTTACGTCAGCGGACTCATGAATGCGGATTGACAACAGAACCGGAAGAGAATACAATGCTGAATAAAGTCGTCGTTTTTGTTATTTTTGGAACAAAATGTATTTTCGATGCTTCAAAAAATTCTAACTAACCCACTGAGGTCACATGGACTACTTTGATGATGTGTTTATTTCCTTTCTGGACAAGGACAGTATACCGCACATAGATTTTCAATGGAGGGACAAAAAGCTCTCGGACTGAATCTACAATATCTTAAACTGTGTTCTAAAGATGAACATAGGTCTTACGGGCTTGGAGCGACATGAGGGTGAATCATTAATGACATCATTTTCATTTTTGGGTGAACTAACCCTTTAAGACATTGTAAACAAACATAAAACAACATTGGTCCTCTCATTTGGATTTATTACAGCTAATTTAAAGTGAAATGGCTGTTGGTTCGAGGCATAAATGCAGGTTATGGATCCAATTAATGATATAAAACACAAAAATATCACATCCATATGAGGAAGTTTTAATATTTTGATGGCATTTCTATGTAAATGTTACTTAACGAGGTCATAGTGAAAATAAATAATTTCAGCATAGGAATAAGATGCTCAGTCTCACAATTTAGCTGTAATAATCACAACATGATTTAAATACAAAATTGTTCTTTATTTGAATGGAAAGTCAAATATAACTGACGTTATAATACTGGGTTCTCTTGCACCAAGAGACTGTAGACCTTTGATCCATTTTTCAGGACATAAAAAGCATTAGCGACTTCTCAATTATAGGCGGCAGAAATTCACAGAAATGGTACAGAAATGAGCATTGATCAGCAATTAAAAGTCTTTTCCCCCCAATGAACAGGGTGGAAATTGTGTAAAGTTACACTGACACACAGATATGGTTTAGGGATTCATTACAGGTTAGTTTACCAAGAGACAAACCTGTGGGGATCTACATGGGAAGAGGTGATGATGATGGCTAAGCTGTTTATATTAGAGGTAGACAGTAATGAATCTTCAGTAATGCTTTAGGAAGAAATGGATACTAGTAATGCTTATGACTTGCTGTGATGTAAAAAGATCCAATCAACAAGGATGAACTTCTCATACATCAAGAGATAGAGAGAAACAGTGTCCAAATACTGCAGAAATGAACAATAAAGCAAGTGCTCTGAAGAACATTATCAAAATGCAAAAAGCTTCCAAAAACAAAATAAACACAGAAAGAAAGAAACTCACAAATTATACACAGGAAAAACGAGGAATCATTCAGATAAAGCAAATGTCATTGGTAAGTTTTTGAGCTTCTAGAAAACAAATGTGAACATACTATTTGTGCATGTCGATCTTAATTCAACGTGAAGTATTAAAAAACAAAATAAAAGCACTGAAGATGTGAACAAATCATGAAAATCTGCTACACCATTTTAAAAGTAAAGGTACACGATGACTATATCTACTATTTATACGTGACAATGAGGAGCTTCCCTAAAAGAATGTGCAAAAATAAGGAATTGAAAACATGTAGAGCTGTCATGACACTGGCATCAAAGTGCAATTATATTCGAAATGCATTTTTATTTCTTCATGTAATTGAGTCTGTGCATCTCTATGTCCTTTTCTCATATTGTATTCTCAATCAGTCTGATCGGACACTAACTCATGAAAGTGTAATGAAAATTGAGCATTGAACATCAGCGTGAAACAGTTCGCAGACCATTTTACAGTTAAATAGGATATTCAACAAGAAAAAGTGTTTTATCCATCAGATTGATTGGATGGTGAAAAAACCTCCATACCAGAATACATTTGTGACATCAGCTGAAAAAAATGTTTATGTACAAACTTTTTGTTGTTGTTGATTAATGTGCACTAAGTATATTTGAGTTTTTATGTTGACTTTAAAGTGCCCTATTATGCTATTTTAAAGGTTTCAAAGGTCTTCTACAAAAGTTTCTCCTGCATCCAGTCAAAAAACACTTTTTCTCATAATATATACTAATTTCTCAAAGAGTCTGAAACGGTTAGTTCGATGATTCAATCTCTCTAAACCCCGCCTTTCTGCGAGTCTACTCTGCTCTGATTGGTCAGACGGCCCAGTCTGTTGTGATTGGCTGGGGCATGTTGGAAATAAAACACCTATTACCATATCTGAATTTCAGCTCCGGAGGCTTCCTTGATGCACAGTGATAAAAACAGTAACAACGGCGTCGGTTTTCTGTATCAATTCCAGAACGAGTCTTATCCTTTTAAAGTGTATTAAAGTGGAAAACAGCGTCTTATCGACATGTCAACAAACGAACCAAACTCTTTCAGTCTCAGCCACAACTACAGTGTTTGAGGGCGGGGCAAAGTTGACTTTGTTTACGGGCAGCCAATGAAGAGCATAGACTGGCATTATGCAAATTTGTTACATTGTTATTTAGGAATGTGACAGGAAATGAGATACTGATAACTCATTTCAGCCATTCAGGATCGATTATTTCGATAAACAAAGTTTGTTGTGCATTTTGATCTTTAAAACTGTGCAGACCTTTTAAATTCACAAACAACTATATTACACACTGCATGAAAGGTAATATTCAAAAAAGCATTATGGGGCACTTTAAACTCTTGGCGTGAACAGTCCATAATTGTTTCCTTTTTCTGTAACAGGTGTCATCAAAATGCAGTTCATGAAGCAAGTGGACAGAGCTCAGTTGCTGAATTCATTAATTAATTTAGTCAAAAATGACTTACATTAAAAATGACTTACATAACACTGAAAACATTGACAACCTGTAGATTTCAAAATGCAGAAGTTTAGCTTTAAAAGAATAAATTAACATATCACTGTGCTGTATATGGCAACAATTCGGTCTTTATGTGGACGTCACTGTAAAAGATGCAGCATCGGTAACATGAAAGAAACACAAACCATGTTAAAAAATTAGAAAGATTCGAATAAACAGACCAGTACCAAATCCCCAAACCGAAAAACGCGTGAGGAAACCCCTGTAACCCTCATGTACCCTGGAGAAAAATGCTCACATTTGGCTTTTCACATCTAAAAAATCATGATCATTGACACACCGGAGTTTCACATCTGTGAATGCAAAACAATAACTTCAAGCTTATGACCTACAGTATGTTAACACGATCTTGACCATGATGACGGGCCTCTACTTACCATTTTCTCATCATTTCATGTTGCATTTAAAGTTTGCGATGTTTATTGATTAACTGATTTCATGCATTCGGCTCCTCTATTGCCATGTGACTCCCGAAAAGCGTGATCAGCTGCTCTTCGTAATTCGCAATGTTCCGTTTCATGATGTCCATGCAGGGGCCTAATAACCTCTCAAACGCCTGGACGTCCATTACTGTAAAACACAAGGTGAATGACCTCATGTGCAGATGCGATACATACGTTATGTCATATGATTTATACTTACCGGCCACTTTATTAGGTACACCTTGCTATTACCGGGGTCTCCTTTTTTTGTGGTATACTGTAATTCTGGAAATATTCCTCAGAGATTCAGGTCCATATTGACATGATCGCATCACACAGTTCCTACAGATTTGTCGCTGTACATCCATGATGTGAATCTCCCGTTCCAGAACATCCCAAAGTTGCTCTATTAGATTGAGATCTGGAGACTGTGGAGGCCGTTTGAGTTTAGTGAACTCACTGTCATGTTCAAGAAACCAGTGTGAGATGATTTGAGCTTTGTGACATGTGCGTTATCCTGCTGGAAGTAGCTATCAGAAGATCAAAACACTGTGGTCATAAAGGGATGGACATGGTCATCAACAATACTCAGACTGTGGCGTTTAAACGATGTTCAGTTGGTACTAAAGGCCCAAAGTGTGCTATGAAAATACCATTACAGCACCAGCAGCCTGAACCGCTGATACAAGGCAGGATAAATCCATGCTCTCATGTTGCTTATGGCAAATTAACAACTGAATGTTGAAGCAGAAATGGAGAGTCATCAGACCAGGCAACGTTTTCCCAATCTTCTATTGTCCAGTTTTGATGAGCCGGTGTGAATTGTAGCCTCAGTTTGCTGTTCTCATCTGACAGGAGTGACACCGGTGTGTGTCTTCTGCTTCAAGGTTTGACCTGTTGTGTGTTCAGAGATGCTCTTCTGCTTCAATGTTCGAGGTGTTGTGTGTTCATAAATGCTCTTCTGCAGATCTCGCTTGTTTCGAGTGCTTATTTGAGTTATTGTTGCCTTTCTATCAGCTTGAATCTGGTCATTCTCCTCTGACATCAACAAGGCATTTTCTCCCACAGAACTGAAGCTCACTGGATATTTCCTCTTTTTTGGACCATTCTCTGTAAACCCTAGAGATTGATGTGTGTGAAGATCAGCAGTTTCTGAAATACTCAGACCAGCCCGTCTGGGACCAACAACCATGACATAATCAAAATCCCTTACAATCCCTTTTCTTCCTTCAACAGTTTGAACTTCAGCAGATCGTCTTGATTGTGTCTGCATGCCTAAATGCATTGAGTTGCTGCCATGTGATTGGCTGATCTTTGCATTAACGAGGAGTTGAAAAGGTGTACCTTATAAAGTGACCAGTGAATGTATAATTATAAGTCATTACCTAAGCATTTGACGTTGTCCATGGCATATGCAGAAGCCGCCCGTGGCTTGTTGGTGACGAGCGCCAACTCCCCAAAATACTGCCCTCTAGAGCATGTGGCAATTTCCACCTCCTCGTCTTCGGTATCGTTTTTAGACTAAAAGAGAGGTAATGACACCGGAATGTCATGCATGTGAACCTTTTGGCGCTGAAAGGCATATTGGTTTATTAAGATGAATAATGAACCGAAACTGTAAACAGTGATTCTTAGTTAAAACACATTTTTGACTCACCTTGCTCCTTTTCATAGTGATCCTAACATGTCCTGACTCTACGATGTAGAAACTGTTTGCCAAATCACCCTTCGAAAACAAGGATAACCACTAAGCACTGCAGATACACATTTCAGATTTTTACTTTTTCTTTTTTTAAAAGAAGTCTCTTCTGTTCAACAAGGCTGCATTTATTTGAACAAAAAAAGCAGAAATATTATTACAACTGTTTTGTATGTTGACTTATTTGTAAAATAAGTGATCAAAGCTGATTTTTCAGCATCATTACTCCTGTTTTCAGTGTCACATGATCATTCAGAAATCATTCTAGTATGATGATTTGCTGCTCAAGAAACATTTCTCATTATTATCAATGTTGAAAACTGCTTCATATGTTTGTGAAAACCGTAATTCTTTGATGAATAGAAAGATGCATTAAACATTATAAATAACATTAAAATGTCTTCACTGTCACTTTCGATCAATTTAATACATCCTTGCTAAATAAAAGTATTAATTTTGCATAAAAAAATCTTACTGAGCCCAAACATTTGAACGGAAGTGTATATAACATATAGCACCATCACTAAAATCTGATTGGATGAGCCATTATTGCATGATTTTTCGAATTGTTAAAAATCATTTTATATAGGTTAAACTCATAATTTGTACTCAAGTCTGATGAAATATTTTAGTGCCGAGCATAAATGCAGAAATTTATTTTAAATTTCCAGGTTTTCCATGACTGTGGGAACCCGTAATAATTACTTGGTCGAAATATTTTCTTTATTAGTTCTGTCACTGTTTAAACTAACCTGAGCAATGATCTGTTCCCCACTATTGTACACTTTGGTCGACAAGACATCAACAACCTTCATTCTCTCTGAAACCTAAAAAACAAGAGACACATTTATTCATGAAATCAACAAGAGGGCTGCACATACAGAAGGAAACTCAAATTACATTAACAGGTAAGTGTGTCTGTTCATACCTCCAGTGACGTGAGCAGAGGAAGGGTCCCGATGAAAGCCTCGTACGTTTTTCTTTTCTTTGCGTTGTTCTTTAAGATGATCCTTCTAAATGTCAATCGATCCTAGGGACATTTAAAAAAAGAAAAATACAAAACAGTATTTTACCACCAAACGCAGAGAAAGAGAGATTGAGTCTTTATCCCTTTTTCCTACACTCCATGACGCTTTGCACAAATTATGGGAGTAACTTCCCTCTCGGTAAATTGTAAACAATCAACGAAAGTTTCGCTCAATGAATGCAATAATAGGCATTTTTAAAAACTGGGGGACGATGAGCTGACATTATTCTCACCCTTCAACCATTGCACATTAAAAGGACATTTAAAAGTGTAAAAGCATTAACAAATTACTACCACAGACTATGAATAACCCCCGATCATTTCTGCAGCAATATTACGGACATGTTAAATATCAGTTGTAATATATGTCTGTATTATGCAACATATGTTGGGATATAGGAAAAGCAGTGACCGACAGAGCTCCTGCTATAGATATTCCTTTTACACTGTAGCATGTCACATTAAAATACCAAGCGTTACGATATTATCCTGACATCTGAAAACAAAGATTTAATTTTAGCGCAACCTTATGATTTGAAATGATTTGTTTCAGTCTTTTTGAGTGGAACTTCCTCAAACTTGAAATGCCTCCCTTAATCAAAAAAACGCAATTGGCTTGTTAGGAAAAAGGTGGAAAGTCCTGTAATTTCGATACTTTCTATGAAAAGCAGAGGGCGCTCTAACACAAAGCACACATGAAATGCTCTTGGAGAAGAAAACAATGCATTTAGCATGTGATTTTACTGTATAATTGCTTAAAGTTGACATGAAACGGAAGGTGTGATAGCCTTTTCTTCCCTGTTGTGACATATTTCCGAGTGAAACGCTTCCGGAACAAGAACAAAATGTAGGGCGGGGCTTGATTTTGTTCATGGGGAATTGATTGGATGGTTGTGGTTTGCTATTGGTGCATCTCATGTGAGAGACAGGTTGCCCCGCCCTCGTCATCAGAGAAGAGAAAAGCTGCAAGAGGGAGGGGAACTTTTTGTTCAAAGATTACATGAATGAATAAAAATGATGTGCACGGATAAAAAATTATAATAAATATGGCAATATTCCATAAAGAATAAGGCTAACGCTTTAGTTTACGATCCAATTCTCACTATTAAATAACTATTAACTACGACTTTTGCCCCAATAAACTCCTAAGTACTGCTTATTAATAGTTAGTAAGGTAGTTTAGTTTACGTATTGAGTAGGATTAAGAGATGTTTAATATGATCATCCAGAATAAGACATTAATATGTACTTTATAAGATCTTTACATATTACAAAAAAGATCTTGAAACTTGAAACTAATAAACAGCCAATACCCTAGTAATATGCATGCTAATAAACAACTAGTGAGAATCAGGGCACTTAGAAAGTGATGTACTGTAACTGCACTTGATTCCCGCCACTGAATATTTATTAAACCATCTTCATTTGCGCTCCACAGAAGAAAGCGTGCCATACGGCTTTGGACGGTCCCGAGAGTAAATGATGACAGGAATCACTCACGAGGCACCACAGGGCTCCAGGTGAGGTAGCGATGATGGTGGCGGCCCTTGGCGTGTTGTACATGAGGGCCAGCTCTCCAAAACTCCCACGGTTGTCATAAGATCCCACGATCCGCGTGGTACCGTCTGCTTTCAGCTCGATGTCAAACAAGCCCCTGTACGACGAACACATGATATCGATGTCAGACAGGTTTAAACTCCAGCATTACGATGCAGAGATAAATCCAGTTTACCTCTCAATGACGTAAAAGTTGTCGCCATCGTCATCTTGATCAATGATGTGCTCTCCTGTCACCACTACCTTCTCAAACATGGCATCCAAGACCTGGGATATCTGCTCCTGTTCATTCAGAGAGCAAACATATATGATGAGCCTTTCTGGTGTTAAAGGAAGCCTAACTGACTCTTCTGGCATCGTTATTTCTTCCAACATATATAAAAGGAGATATTTAACAGATTTCAAGTGAATACCTACATACATTTGAGTTTGTTCCTTAAACCATAAAAACATTTTGTTACTTGAAATAAAATAAACATGAACTGAAATAAAATAAAATCTTTATTAAAACTAGTGCTGTCAAATCGTGATTAATCGCATCTAACATAGTATTAATGTATATATATATTATTATTGCGTGTGTATGTGTGAATGTGTGTATATATATATATAACTAACATAAACTTTTATGTTAGATGTGATTAATCAATTTTATTTTAACTTAAACTACTAAAAAAACTAAAACTGAAATATTAATAAATTGATATTAATAAAAACTATATAGACATGTTAAAAAATATATAAAAACACAATTACTGAAACTTAAAACTTACTTAAAAAAAAAATCAAACTATTAATAAATAAATTATGTCATATTTGGAACAGGGTTATTATGGTTCCCTAACACTAAAACTATTCAAAATGTTTTTTGTTAATTGAAATAAAACTGAAATCAAATAAAATATAAATATTAGATAAAAAAAAAAGAAGAAATGTTGCCTTGGAAACTAACTGATATAAGTTTAGGTTGAAGCATTGAAATGACTATCTGGAAATAAATTAAAACTTAAACTGAAATAATAAACATAAATAGTTAAATAAAAAAACACATTTGTAGGTATTTTATGTGCTTTTGTCAGTATTATTTAAACTAAAATTTTAAGAAAATAAATGCTAACTCAAAATATGAATAATATAATAATAATTTTAAAATAACTGGTTTGAAACAACGAGGTCAGTAAATTATGACAGTTTAATTTTGGGATATTTTTGTATTCCTTCAACACACATAATGAGTCACCTTTTGGCAAAACAATACACTATTTATTTTTTATGACAGTCTTCATTTTTTTCTATCAATCTATTCAATTTTTTTCTAGAAGTAACTAGGCAACAACCCATCCATGTTAATCTTAGTGGCTGTCTGACAACAAATTCACCAAAAACATGTTGTTAAATTGAAGAAAATGGTGTCTTTTCATCTTATGAAGTGTTCATCATCTTACCTGGTCCAGATTTTTGAACAGTAGGATGTCTTTGCAGGCTTCCTGTAGTCTCTGCCTCTGCTCGTCTGTTTTGGGGTAAGTGACCTGAAGTGCACAGCAAAGCATTGTGGGATACTGGGCAAAAGCAGACGCCACAGAAATGCATAAAAGAGGAAAATCTCTAATTTCAATAGGCTTGTTTTGAGAGGCCACTCACCCTGGGTTCTCTATCCTCTTCGTCCTCATCAGGGTTGTACGCCTCCGCACAAACTGTCCCGAGAGGAATAAATGCAGTAAATCAGAAGCAGGATTAAAACGACCTGTCTAGACAACGCATTACTACGCAATTAAAATACTGTGCTTTGTGCAACCTGTTAAAATAGAAACATTCAATTTTATGAAGATTTGAATCTGGTTTATTGGATTATTTAAATGGTTAAAACACCTAAAAATGAAAATAAAGGCATAATTTTCTAATCCTTATGTCGTTCTGAAGCTTAATGACTTTCATTCTTTAGTCAAACTCAAAATGAGATGTTTAGCAGATTGTCCAAGCTGCTCTTTTACAAACTCAGAGGCATTTAAGAGAAGGTTTTTAGTGGATAATGACTTAATTTTGGGTCATTTCCCACTGTTACATGTTCACTGGTTTTGTGTTTCTTGTTTTTTCTATTAGGACTTTTATTTTGAAGTGTCTTTTCTATTCCCAGTGTTTTATATATAGTTACCCTTGTTTGTTGCCATAGTGATTGATTACCCTCACCTGGTCCTAGTTAGCATCTGGTTATCCTGCGGTTTTATACCCCAGTGTTTCTCTTGTTCAATGCCTGTTGTTGTCATTTGTGCTTTGTTTTCAGTTCTGTTTCCACCTGCCTTTTCCCCCCTCTGTTTTTCACCTTAGCCTAGATTTAATTGTTATTTTGTTAATAAACTTTGAATATTGGAATTGGATCCTACTGTCTTCTCTGAAACATCAAGCGTCACAGAACACCAGACATTGAACAAGGGAAACACTGGGATATAAAAACGCAGAATAAAGAGAGGCTAACTAGGAATGGGTGAGGGTAATCAATCACTATTGCAACAAACAAGGATAACTATAGAAAATACACTTCAAAATAAAAGTCCAGATAGAAAAAGCAAAAAACACAAAACCAGGGAACATGTAACACTCACAAACATACAATCTAAAATTAGAAATGCTTACTGAAAACTAACTGAAATAAATAAAAACTAACTGAAACTAAACTAAAACTGAAATACAGGGCTTCTACTCAGTATGGGAAAAGTATGGAATTTTCTAATGTCCAGGTCCACGTAAGTATGGAAAAAAGAACAACGCAGTACACTGGGAATTTTTTTAATGCTATTTTCACTCAGAATTTGCTAGTAAATTTCAGTTAATCACAAAGAAATGGCAAGTAACACATTGAAATAAATGTGAGATTTTTATTTATTTTTTATTTTTAAAAAAATGTATGAGCAACAGAACCTAGCTATAATAGTCCGGCAATTATTTTGGCAACATAATATTCATAGTCAGAATGTAATATAACAGCTGGATATTAAAACCATTTATCAGATACTAAATATGGTCTGAAAAATCCAAAGAAAAGTCTGGAAATTTGAATTTTGATATGGGAAATGTGAAGGAACCCTGGGAATAAGACAAGTAAACCTAAACAGTAAGATTTAAAAAGAAACAATAATAATATTAAGAAAAATGACAAAAACACATAAAAATGAACACATAAAAATGAAAACTAAAACTGAAATAAAAATAAATGAAAACCTTAATAGTAATATTTTTAAAAATACTAAAAATTAAACAAACAAAAAAAAGCTAATTTAATATAGCGCACAAGTTGTATTAAATACTATTATTGTACTTAAAATGCTTTTTTATTTCACTGTATTGAAAGCAAAAGATCAGATGCTCTGCTAAACATCAGCTTTCACGTTTCACAGATGAAAGAAGGTCACGAGTAAATGAGTGAAATTTCAGTTTTAGATGAACTAAAAATAAAGGTTCCACAGTCATTCTAAATCTAAACTAATGATTGAAGATTTTTTTCCACAATAAAGAACCTTTTATGCAGTGCAAAGGTTCTTCATGGGACCATCGATGCCAATAAAGAAGCTTTATATGTAAGAAAAGTTTGATGGATCTGCTTGCAGTGCTGTTACACATGCAGCGAGAGATGAGAGGATCGTCTGCTCTCCTCTTCCACACGCCACCAGTATTCCTACAATAAATACCATCACAGAGAAGACAAGACCAGGAACTCCAGTGTCGATACTAAAGTTTCAGGGCTAGGATCCCTACAAGACTGATCAGCTCTAGATCTCTCAGGATATTGTGTACATCAATCCAGGACCTATTTCGGTCTTTAACTTCAAGTAAGTTTTAGATGATTCAGCTCACCTAAATATCACCTGACGCACAAGAAAATCACAGAAATATTGCTCACATTGCCTTAATATTGGTACTTCGCAGTCTTGGTTTGTTCTCGTTGTTCTCTATAGATCATACACCATTCAACTTTTTTTAAAAATCAAAAATACAGTAAAAACAGTGAAATATTATTACAATTAATAACAGTTTTCTATTTGAATACATTTTAAAATGTATTTTATTCCTGTGATAAAAGCTGAATTTTCAGCATCATTACTCCAGTCTTCAGTGTCACATGATCCTTCAGAAATCACTCTAACATGATTTGCCGCTCAAGAAACATTTATGATTATTATTAATGTTGAAAACAGATGTGCAGCTTCATATTTTAGAGGCAACTTTAATAATAAAAATAATAGAAAGTTCAAAAGATTAGCATTTATTTGAAATAGAAATGTTTTGTAACATTATAAATGTCTTTACTGTCACTTTTGATCAATTAAACGTATCCTTGCTGAATAAAAGTATCTTAATCAAAAAATATCTTAATGACCTCAAATTTCTGAACAGTACAGTAAAGTCTTTATTTCACGTCATTCTTGATCACATCTGGTCAGATCTGAGCAGTTTTCAGTCACAGAAAGAGAACAGAGCTCATGCTATTCTATTAAAAACCTGACATGAAATAAACCAGACGGGAACAAAGTTCAACACTTTGAGACTCTCCGGATTAATTGTTACAAATAACAGAACTACATTTAGCTTTATAGAAACCATTTTCCATTACAGTAAAGTGCTATCTATATATCTATCCATCCATCTATATATATTTATCATTCCATCTATCCATCTATCTATCTATCTATCTATCTATCTATCTATCTATCTATCTATCATCCATCCACCAATACATCCATCCATTTATCATCCATCCATCATCCGCGATCTATCTATCTATCTATCTATCTATCTATCTATCTATCTATCTATCTATCTATCTATCATGTTGAATGTCTATCTATCCATCTATCTATCTATCATCCATTTATCATCCATCCATTTATCATCCATCCATCCATCATCCACTGATCTATCTATCTATCTATCTATCTATCTATCTATCTATCTATCTATCTATCTATCTATCTATCTATCTATCTATCTATCTATCATCCATCCACCAATACATCCATCCATTTATCATCCATCCATCATCCACTGATCTATCTATCTATCTATCTATCTATCTATCTATCTATCTATCTATCTATCTATCATGTCAAATGTCTATCTATCCATCTATCTATCTATCATCCACCAATACATCCATCCATTTATCATCCATCCATCCATCATCCACTGATCTATCTATCTATCTATCTATCTATCTATCTATCTATCATGTCAAATGTCTATCTATCCATCTATCTATCTATCATCCATCCACCAATACATCCATCCATCATCCACCGATCTATCTATCTATCTATCTATCTATCTATCTATCTATCTATCTATCTATCTATCTATCTATCTATCTATCTATCATGTTGAATGTCTATCTATCCATCCATCATCCACCGATCTATCTATCTATCTATCTATCTATCCATCTATTATTTTAAATGTCTATCCATCCATCCATCTATCCATCCATCCATCCATCCATCCATCCATCCATCCATCTATCCATCTATCCATCTATCTATCTATCTATCATGTTAAATGTCTATCCATTCATCCATCCATCTATCACATCATTATAGGAATGAGTGTCATTTTTTGCCCATTATAAACACATTTCTTATTATTCGACCACCAAAATCCCATCTTCCCCATCACAAACCAGCTTTATTTCCTGTTTCAGTCCTTCCTTAAACCACTGTACATTAAAATCATCCGTCCTCACTTGTGGCTCTGAGCTATCCACGAGAGACAGAACTTCACAGCATCTGAAACACTTTCGTTCGGCAAACAATGCTGATCCTCCATTAGTCAATTAAACCATTAGCCTCTCATTTGCTCTGAGAGCAGTAAAGACGTAAATTATATGTTAACAATAACAAGACAAAAGGCACTCAAATCACAAACACAGGCTGATTAACCAGAGTTAGATGTTCCATAAGCAGGACATATTCCACAAATTGCTAATAAGTAGATTCTCTCTCTTGACCACCAAATCTGTTTCAACAATATATTGCTATTCGCTACTATATTAGCAACGATATGAATCTACATAGAAAGCTCTTCAGCAAAGGTGATTTCTCTGATTCATGCACTAGTGTCCAATTGTGTTGTGATCCAGATTTTAATTTTGTTTGTGTCTAAGAACCCAATAATGATTTCAGAATCTTCCGCACTTAAAATAGGAGTTTATAATCATATTCCTGAATTTGAATAGGCCTATATTGTAGACTCATACACAGTTGAACTGCATTAACAAGGAACCTACCAGAAGCTCTCCGGACAAATCTGTTGATAACTGGAGCTAAAAGGAAAGATATAAAAAGGATTGATAAAAAATATTACTTGTGGTGCATTACAATAAAATCAAATGTTAATATAAAATATTCAATTTATGATGCCACAGTAATGGCCAATACATGGATCCGTCCACACCCAGAAAGCATATTTCAGCTTGATCAAAGTCTAAATGTTTGTGACTCATAATTGATAGTGATACTTCTCAATATGATACACATTATAATTTGCATGCATGCAAAAAAAATAGGCCTGTGTGCACTGTACACATCATGCCAAGAATTTAATGCACACAGGGCCTAGTATCATTTTTATGAATAATAACCAGACCATCCAAAAAGCATGGAAATGAGAACATTCATATGATAAAACCAAGCCAATTAAGCATGGTCTTTGTTCCAAGCCCCTCTGCAGTGAGCAGACCCCTCATTTTTAAAGGAAAATGCATTTCATCATCATCATCATCAAGGAGATGTGTGATCATGCATTAGCATTGAACAAAAGATCACTGATTCTGCCAGTGTGGCCAATGTTGCGATGCATTAAACATGCAAAGGAAGGATGCCTGTATAAATGAGGATATACAGCTGATCTAGTTGTCAGAATGCATTACCTACGAATTCTTCATCATCTTCGTCATCTTCATCATCCTCCTCTCCGTTTTCAGAGTCGATCTGCATGGCCTCCTCGATGAAGTTGACGGCTTTGCCCGCTCGCGAGGCTGAATTGTGTTCATTGCCGAACGCGCCGCCGCGGGTCTCGTTCTCCTTGAGACGCGTGAAGTATTGCAGCGCGAACTCCAGCAGATCCCCCGGCTGGTTCCTCAGGACCTCCACGGTAAAGCTCTGCAGAAGCTCCGTCAAGCCTTCGGGGATTTCTATACTCATTTCCTGACGGTGAAATGTGCGCAAAATTCGGCCCGATCTTGCGCGTATACGTAACGTTACAACAACAGTCGGTCCCGTTTCGCCGCGTCAGCCGAGAAGAATGACCCGCAAAACGCGTCAGAGGGAACGCGACCGATTTCTCGCTATTCCACCATCTGCGTGTTTCCCACCGTGTCCGACCGTGTCCTCTAATTTGCGGGCGTAAAAATGGCTGGGATTTCAAGAGCTGGCATTTTTTTCTCTCTCCCCTGCTGCTGGCTACGGGAAAGCCGCGCATGTGATGCGGGAAACCATGGCAACCAGCATCCCGGGATTTGCGCAGGAGGAACGCGAACGCGACGCGACGAACTAGAACGCAACGCGAGCTCTTAAAGGGGTAGTTCGCTTCTAAATCACCCGTTGCTCCAAATCTGTATGAGTTTCTTTTTTTGCTGTTGAACACAAAAGAATATATTTTTTAAGAATGTTGGTAATCAAACAGTTGACTGTTTAATAGTATTTTTTTTCCTATTATAGAGGGAAATGGCTGTCGTCACCTGTCTGATTAACATTATTTAAAATACCTTCTTTTGTGTTCAACAGAAGAAAGAAATTCATACAGGTTTGGAACAACATTGGGGTGAATAAATGATGACAGAATATTTTTGGGTGAACTATCCCTTTAAATTAGATTAAAAACACTGATATGTTTTTAAGTTTTCGCAAAAGTACCATGGTATGATGATGTTTTTTTTGTTTTTTTTTTACAAGTAGCCTACCTTGGTATTACTATAGGATCCTTTGAAATCGCTACCTTGGAGTCTATGCAAATACAGGCCTATATTACAGTAGCCTGATATGGAAATCATTCAGAACCATGTAGGGGGAGACTAGTTGTCACACGTTTTCTCATTAAAATAGCCTATGTTTATCATGATTTTTAAAGTTTTGACAAAAAAAATAAAACATTTAACATTTCCATTGAACACGTTGACTTATATACATGTACATAATAAATCAAGAAATTGCCAAATAGAAAAGGTAATAAAAAAAGCCTTATTTTTGCCATCAGGAATAAATAAAAAAAATTACAATATACAGGAGTAGATAAATCCCTTGTGACAACCTACCCCAACCTGACTTTTATGATAACATGTAGTTCAACCGAGACTTTTGGCAATTTGAATCAGGCTTTTGACTTTAACTTTCCTGTGACAACTAGCCCCGGTGTCCTAGCCTATAGTATCAAAGTACCACTGTATTTTATTTTTATCTCAAACCATCTTCAGCATTGTCTTGAATCTGTATAATATATTGTTTTGCACCTTTTTAGAGTGACGCTTTCAAACATAATTAAGTTAATGGATAAACAGACACCTCAGACAGAACTAAGTGGGTTGCTGGTTAATCACGTTTTAACGAAAAATATGAGCTGATTATGTTGAGATTATTATCAGATTTTGACCTTCTGAGAACAATTACATTGTTGTTATATAAAGGTACAAAGTCTCTCTCTCTCTCTCTAAATCTATGTCGTGTTCCACATCTGTCATAATGTATCCAGCATAGAGAACAGAATAGAGAAGAGGATTAAAATAACTCGGGATGGAATAAACTGGAGACTTTAATATCAATGATAGTCAGGGCACAAAAACATGTTCCAGTCCTCTACATCAAATGTGTTCCTCTTTATACTGAATGTGAGGAGAAAATGTTAAGATAGATAAGGTATTCTGGCTGGTTATGCGTGAAAATGTGAAATATTATCATAGTGAAGTGTGTTAACTCACATGACATGATGTTGCTGCATTTAAATGCATAACCAAAGTGTGCAGCTCATATTTCCTTTCCGAGATAATGTTTTTATAGCTCAGATGATTTAATAGAGATCTAATTTTTCTCTTATTGAAGTATTAAATGTCTCCTAAATGTCTAGGGAGTCCATAGTTGACATACAGTAAGAGTAGAGTTTAAAATTAATACGGATAGCAGCACGGATCATTTGATTTTCTCTAGAGGAGATACATGTGATATTAGTGGAGCCTTTTTCTTGGGAGATAGGCCTACAGAAAATTGAGCAAAAGCCTGCATTTGTTCTCATTTGTCTAAAAAAGCGATATATCAAAGAAACCTCATTTGTTAAAATTTGTATAATTATTTTAACATTATTATAAACTATATGAATTTTTAAATGACCATATGTTAAAGGAAGTATATAAAGTACCATGATGTACACATAATGTTAAATATGTAGGCTAATTATTTTTATTAGGCTACATTAATAATGTCACAATGCAAAAAAATCTCAGATTTTACGAAAAAAAAAAAAATATATATATATATATATATATATATATAGGCTATATAAGGAAGGGTATATAGCCATATCATAACTAAAACTAAAACCATAAACATATTTTATTTCTGTTAGTTGCCTGGACAACATTTTAGTTTAAGTAAAAAAAATAATCCTATAAATAATAATGATAAAAATACACAACAAAATTACTTAAACTTTAACTAAAATTGTGAAAAACAGAAAATGTAAAAATGATATCTAACCAAATTCAAAATATTAACAAAAATATTAAAAAATATATTATATCACAAACATTAGCTGTGTGATATAAAAGTCGAGGAAACGCTATTGGCTATTTTTAAAAAGGGGAGGAGCTGTTAGATATGTTCCCGCCCTGTCTTGCTGTTTCAGTGGAAAT
Organism: Siphateles boraxobius; assembly: GCF_051911475.1. NCBI lineage: Eukaryota > Metazoa > Chordata > Actinopteri > Cypriniformes > Leuciscidae > Siphateles > Siphateles boraxobius. The sequence continues at coordinate 754,462 of NW_027509192.1, forward strand.
TATGTCAATACCGTCAATACATTGAATAAAGCTGCGCGTTTCAAGGCACTTCAGTGTCTTTTATGTGTTTCCCTTTTGAAGTATTGAAGTATTGTCCTTGTAATTGTTTTACATAATCATGTATTAACTGTTGTTATTCTGAAGACAACGATGAATAAACAATGCAAAGCAACCAATGCGTGTTTTCTACCTTGTCTGACGCTGTCGCTGACGCCTCGTTGCTAGGAAACAAGGCTTCCGCTACCAGCGTGCTTGGTTACAGCTGCTCAACCAATCGTTTTTCACGGTTAGTATGACTGACATGTAAAATGGGCGGCTTCAATGTGAAGGAGGCGGTGCTAGATGGAGGAAGACGCTCGAGCACATCAAGCAAAACAAAAGCAACCCAACGAAATATTTCGCGATTAAACTGACCAGAGGGTGAGTTAGTTAAAGTGGTTATACACTTATCTATCTAATTTAAGAGCAGTTTAAACGTATTGTCGAAACGTGCAGCTGTGATTTAAAAAGAGTTAACAGAAAGTTAGTTTTAATCAGTTTAGTGCCCTTGAAACGTGCTCTTGCAAAATGTCTTCAGTCCGAGACAAAAACTACATGATATCGCTACGTTGTTTTTGAACATGGTGTTGAGGTAATAGTATGTTTTTGGTATATATCATGTTTTTTTTAAAATACGTTACAACGGGTTTTTCAATCTTTTAGCGATTCAAATATATGATCATCCTGCCAAATTTTAAAAGGCACCTAACTTATGTATTTTCATGCATGAAGACCCAATTTATATTAATTAAAATTATACACTATACCAGGTTGAATTATTATTTTGAAAAAAATTACTATTTGCTAAGTTACATTGTTTTTTCTGTACTCACGATAGTACTGTACTGTTAAACGTATTCTTTATTTATTTAAATAAAATGTTGTATTGTTTACTTATCTAATCTAAAATCATTTGAACCTAATTTTTATTTATTTATTTTAATTAATTTATTTATTGTAATTCAATTGTTTAACTATTCTTTTTAATTTTTCAGATTAAGTTTAAAAACCCTTGCATCAGACTAGTACATAAATCGCAATGTACTATGGTGTTACCCTCATTGCACCATAGTACTTTCTTGTAGGGATCTCCTGGTTGCGTTCAACACGTATTTCTCGGTGTCCTCAGGTTTGCTGATGATGTCGGCCTTTCCATCATCTTCCTCCAAGAGTCTGACCTCCACGCCACTGAAACCCAGAGCCAGCGTCCCGCAGCGCAGAAGAAGTGTGGAGTCCAACGGAGACTCGACGTCCTCTCTGCTGTCACCCATCTATCATGACAGCTTTGAGCTTTCAGACGAGGAACCAGAGGCAGATCAGACTCAGCGCGTTCACAACATCACCGTCACGTTAGCTGAAGATGTCTCTCCCTCCAGGTGAGCGCTTGTTGAGTTACACATCAAGGGAAAGAAATCCAAACCAGCACACCAGTAGTCATGTATCACGTAAAATCATGTAAAACCGGACATGCTTTCAGGGATGAGGTGGACAAAACAGGCCTGGAAGACAGATCTTCCAGTGGGAACTTCAGACTGAGTGCCTGGGAACAGTGGATTGTGGAGAAAGCCAAAGAGGAGCGTGTCAGAAAACAACAGAAAGCTATGGAGGTACATGACAAAAACATTTTGTAAAGTTATGGGGATATTTTATGTAAGCACTACTGATTTTCAGTAGTGTTTTTTTAACAACATGGACATTATTTTATATACACCACTGTTCAAAACATTGTGTTTTGGAAGAAATGAATTCGCAAGGACGCATTCAATTAATCGAAAGTGACACTAAAGACATTTATAATGTTATAAAATATTTCTATTTCAAATAAACACTGTTCTTTTGCACTTTCTATTTATCAAAGAATCCTAAAGAAAAATGTCTCATCAAAAATAAGAAGCAGCACAACTGTTTTTAACATTTATAATAATCAGAAATGTTGATAAAATCATCATATTAGAGGGATTTCTGAAGGATCATGTGACACTGAAGACTCGAGTAATGATGCTGAAAATTCAGCTTTGATCACAGGAATAAATTACATTTGACAATATGTTCAAATAGAAATTTTAAATTGTAATAATATTTCACTTTTTTTATACTGTATTTTTATCAAATAAATGCAGCCTTGGTGAGCAGAATAGACCATTTTTTAAGCAATTAAACTTTTTTCATTTTCTTTTTAAGTATTCGATTTATGAATAGTTTTCATCATAGCTATAGTAGTGTATGATAATAACCCTGGTTCATCAAGCATTCATTAAGATCTATATTTCAGGAGCTCATGCTGAAGGAAAAAGAGGAAGAGCAGAAGAAAGAACAGCAGAAGAAGAAAGTCGCCTGTGATTGCAAAATTCAAGAGTGGCTGCAAATGAAACGAGAGCAGGTAACGGCCTCTGTGAAACAACAATCACTGAGACTTTATTGCTAGGATTCATTTAAGTTTGTGTCATTGCGTTTCAGAATGGGAACTGGTCTCCTTCTCATGCTTTCACTGTTTTTGTCCACAGGAAAAGAAAGAGAGAGAGTCTAAAGAGTTTCAGAAAAGCAAAGAACAGCTTCAAGAGGAGAGAAGACGTGCTGAGATTGAAGAGAAAGCCCGGGAGAAATATAAGGAGTGGATGCGGAAGAAGAAGCAAGAAGAAACAGAGAGAAAGCTAAAAGAGAAGGTGTGATTTATATTGAACATTATTCCCATTGAACTTCACGAGGTTGTGTAAATGATGACAGAATGAACAATCTCTTTAAAAGGAGGAGGCAGCCAGAAGAGAAGCAGAAGAGAGGGAGCGCAAAGAAAAGGCGGAGGAAAGCTTTAAAGAATGGCTTGACGGTGTAAAAACGAAAGGAAAACTGAGCCGACGATCATCAGCATCCTCAGCCGGTGAGTGAACGGCCATTTGTGGCATTTCAAAAGTTTGGACATGAAATATAGTCAGAAGAATATGCAAACTGGTACACACTGAAAAATATGTAAAACCCCCTACATGTCCAACATAAATATCCATAAAAAGCCCGAGATTCAAAGCCAAGCTTTAAAGTATTAATGTTATCGCTTTCAGGCAACTATAACAATGTGAACTATCCGGCTCCGAGCTTCGTCAACCCCGTTCCCTGGAAACCCATTCACGTTCCACTGGAAGACCGAACGCCCAGGAAGAGTTTGGCGCGTAAGAGAACGGCTAAAAGCCAGTCGAGCCGCTGTCTCACACACACACCTAAAGACACCATCGGTTTGGCTTTCAAGAGACGGTGACACTGACATCTGCTGGTCTCGGTCCAGTATTAACTCTTCTGAAGACTTGCTGCGTTTTTGTACAGCAAGTGTTTTCCTTCTTTAAAAGACTCGTCCACTTTTCATGTGATGGAATTATGAATTTGATTTGTATATTTTTGGTTGAATGTTAGCTAAATATTATTTTTCCTGTCCAAATTAAAGATCTTTGGAAATACAGTCATTTTCCCAATATTATTTGTGTTAAATGGTTCTGTACAAACATTTTAGCAAATCCATCTGTTTAAAGAGCTCTTTGTCATACACTAATGTTCAAAGGTTCGGTGCCAGTAAGATTTTTTATGTTTTTGAAAGAGGTCTCTTCTGCTCACCAAGGCTGTTTTCATTTGATCAAGAATACAGTAAAAACAGTAATATTGTGAAATATTATTAACATTTGAAATAACTGTTTTCTATGCGAATATATAGTAAAGTGTAATTTATTGCTGTGATCAAAGCTGAATTTTCAGCATCATTACTCCAGTCTTCAGTGTCACATGATCCTTCAGAAATCACTCTAACATGATGATGTGATGCTCAGTAAACGTTTCTGATTATTAATGTTAAAAATAGTTTTTCTTTGATGAATAGAAAGTTAAAAACAGCATTTATTTCAAATTGAAATATTTTTTAACAATATAAATGTCTTTATTCAATTGAATGCATCCTTGATTAATTAAAAAAATATGAATTAATCTACAGCTATTGTAAATGATGATTCCTTATACTTGTATACATAGCATATTTGTATTATACTTATTAAATGACTACGTAGAATATGTTTGCTTAAATGGAGATCTACTTCAAAATTAAGTGACCAATTGTCAAATAATTTATTAATTAAAAAAAATAACTTTCCAAATATGTAATATATATATATCAATTTATTCCTTAATTTAATAAAAAATGTTATTAATTTTTTTTAAATTCTTAAATATTTAAAATATGAGGAAATAATGATAATAATAAATTAAATTAAAAAAAACTTTTTCAAAATTCATTAAGCATTTAAAATTTAGATTTACCTAAAATGTTTGTTTTTAGTGTATAGAAATATACTAAAAAGCAAAAAACGCGGAATGCCTTCAGCAAGAAAAAACACCTTTAATAAATGTACAAAATACAATGTAAAGATCTATACATTTACACTTGATGATGATGTGCGTGATTTTCGATACAATCAGTGTTTGTCCTCATGGTAGACTGCCGTGGTGTGATTTCACAAAAGACTTTTTCTGAGTTGAACAGGAGTCGTCATTAACTGGCTTATCTGCATTTCTCGAGTCAGCTTGTGACCAGACACAAAGACCTCTGACCCCTGGACCGGGCCGAGAGCCAAATGCAGCCCTCGCACAGATGTGTGTATTGTCCAGCGCGCAGCGTCCCTTGGAGTTCTTTCAGCTAATGACGTGTGTGAGTGAGTGGGTGTGTGTGTGTGTGTGTGAGTGCATGTGTTCACAATACTGTAGATTTCATCCCTTCACATTCTCATAAACACATGTTACTGGACCAGAGATACTGTAAGTGCCACTCAATAATATTTCTGTATTGAAACAAGTTGATTGGTCTAATGTAAGACTAATTGCTAGTTGCTCATACTAGTACTTAAGACCATGTTTATGCAACTGACTGACCCACATGTTATTTGTTATGGATATGGCAGGCAATTCTCAAATCTATCACTAGCTGTGATAGTGTGCATTAGAGCAAGTGAGTTATGTGTTTATATCCTGTTCTGCTGAGCAAAGGTCACCTTTCAAGACAGCAGTGCTGCTTTGCATTTGTTTTGTTGCATTTTTTTAAGACACATGTGTGTTCAAGTCAGTTTTTTACATGGGAATCAGGTTAGGACGCTTCAGAAGAAATATTACAGGTTTTCTCGTATGTACAGCTTGAATTATGCATGTTTCTCTCCCAATAGATTGCAGTATTTGCAAGCAAACGGCAGTTCCCAGAGATGCATTGGTGCAGGTGGGCAGACGGCTGGATGTCTGACTTTCAGACACAGGTACACAGGGGTGTGTCTGTTTGCATTTGAGTCAGTGTTTCAAAGAAGGCAAAGGACGTGGCAGAGAACAGGAGTTAATGTTGTGTGACTTTGAGGTCAAAGCTGACTTGTTCGTTAACCGCGTTTGGCAGCATGGAGTTTTCTTAACATGTTATTTTCTGTGCTAGCTTAAAGAAAAAGCCTGTTTTAAAAATATCTATGACAGACGTAGGTTAAAATTGCACTGAGCCTGTGACATTAGCACCCTGAATGAATCGTTTCAGGGTCAGTAGGTCACAATCCGCAAGTATTTATTGCAGAAATGCAGTCCACAGGGCAAGAGGATGAAGATCGCTGCGACTTTCTGTTCAAGATCATCCTGATCGGCGACAGCAACGTGGGAAAGACCTGCGTGATCCACAGCTTCAAGTCTGGGGTGTTCAGTGACAACCAGCACAACACTATTGGAGTGGACTTCACCGTTCGCAGCATTGACATCGATGGGAAGAAAGTAAAGGTCTGTGTACTGATTTATGACTTCAAATTAAAAAAGTTTTTCCTTACATGCAGTAAAAAAAATCTTCTTATTAAGGCTGTATAGGTTGTATAGTATATAATTTGACAAAATCAGGACAAAATTATTAAAATAGTTTAACAAGGCCAAAATCTTCTCCACCATTATACATATATATAGACACAATTTTTTTCATTCCACAAAAGATTATTTATAGTGGCAAAGGCGTTCTTTAGATTACTAAAAAAAAAACATGGTTCTTTTGAAGGGGCTGTATGTAGAATTCATAAACCCTTGTTATTAGCGACACCGGTGGCCGTTGAGTGAACTACAGCCAGCAGCTTATTACTCGCACTCATGCAAACGTAACGTACAAGAGACTGATTCAATGCCGCAATATACTCATATACTCACGGCGAAGTTCTTTTCTTTCATTGCGTAGAAGTAAAAAGAAGTTGGAAATACCTTTACAGCGATGTAGTGTTAACCGAACATCCAGGCACCTTTCATTCTGCTGAGAGCGACATTTAGATCAATAATATGTAAAAATGTGCTGCGCGCTTTCCTCTCAGTAACAAAATAAACACAACTATAGAAGCTTTTTTTCTGCCGAAGAATAAAACTTTTTAAAAGATAATTGCGACTTTATTCCTCAAAATCGCATGATATAATTTCCCAATTGCGTGTTATAAAGTCAAAATTGTGCAATATAAACCTACAATTGTGACAAATAAACAATTCTAAACGCAACTCTGACAGTTTCCTCGCAATTGCGAGTTTATATCTCACAGTTCTGACTTTATATCTCGCAATTGTGAGATGAAAAGTAGCAATTATCTTTAAAAATGTTTTATTCTGTGGCGGAAACAAGCTTCCATACTTCCATCTATAAATGACAGCAGTGAGAAAGCTGCAGTTAAGAAAGCATATGATCATAGCGATGTGGATTTAAGTGCACCAGTTGTCGACAGATGAGGTAGGCCTAAATAAAATGACACTGTTTTGATAGATTGATTGTAAAGTATATTTGAGACTATAGTTTGAATTAATTACTTTTCGTTGCATGATACATTGACATTACAGTACAGAATCTTTCGGCATTATCCTGAATATTGTATAGGCATTCATATGTGTCATAGAACGGAAGTGAGGCTCTTGGAAGCACGTCAACATCACTTCCTTTTGATTTTCCCGGCAAAAACTTTGCGATTCCTCCACATAAATATCAGTCTTTCATAGGCCCAGATCCGGCCCACATCTGGTACACGTGGAATCCACACGCACCAGATGTGGGCCGGATCTGTTGCTGTCCGGGAACGTAGGAAGTTAGAGAAAATCTTGTTTTTTTTGTTTCTTTCAAGCGGTTCACACATTGGCTATACAATGTGATTAATACATGAAAATTCTTACATATCGCCCTGGGCGGTTTTAGGATTTGATCTTAGCCCTCAGTGAGAATGTGTAGCAAGAGACCATTGCCTAAGTGATGTAAATTGGCACCACTATATAGTTGGTCAAAAAACACCATACCAGTACTTAAATTGTCCACTGAACCAAAAATGGCTCTTCTATTTTTTTATGATTGTGCATGTCTTGGAGAGGCACTGATAAGCCATTTGTGATTGTGTCTGTGTGGAGTTCAGATGCAGGTCTGGGACACGGCGGGACAGGAGCGTTTCCGCACCATCACACAGAGTTACTACCGAAGCGCCCACGGTGCCATGATCGCGTACGACCTGACCCGACGACCTACCTTTGAGTCCCTGCCGCACTGGATACAAGGAGTGGAACAGTACGGAGCCTCCAACGTCGTCTTCGTTCTGATAGGTCAGAACACAGATTCCCAAACTTTTTTATCAACCAAACCCCCAAATTTACTTGAGTACCCCCTGAGGTTTTAGAATCAATATTTCAATAATTTGACAACAATTTTGCATGTTCACGGTTGTCTGATGCTGGTTAAAGTCGACATGAAACTTATCCCTCATCCTTCCCTTAGCCCGGAATTTTTTTGTCGAAAATTCTTTAAACATTGAGTGTTCATCGAGTGTTCACCCCATGACTTTTGTCGTGCTTGAACCACGAATACACACAAAAAAAGAGTTTTGTGGTTGAAATTTAAAAAAGTAACAAATTGACCCCCATAGGAATGAATGGAATGCGAAGAATGCTTCAGTACACATATAAAAACCTAAAAATGCTCAAAATTCAAACTAAAAATGTTTGCATGTGTATCTGAATGCATAATGAAGAAACTGACTTTAGGACCCAGTGGAACAGCTCATTTGCTCCATAATAGCTATAAGGCCATCTAGTGGCAGGAGTCATGAAAAATCAAGTTATATATATTTTTTTCCCCACAAGATGTAGGCAAAGACACACAATGTAAGATCATTTGAGCTGAATTAAAAGGTTTAGGCATGAAATTGTGAGTTATTTTGAATGTTTAGTTGAAAGAATGTGAAGAATGTGCTTCTAGATAACTATTTATTTATTATTTATTGGTTAAATCTAGTAATTTAAAGGTAAATAAAATAAAAAAAGAACAAAAAATTTAAAAATAGAAAAAATATTATCAAAATGAAATAAAATAAGCTTTCTGGACAAAAAAAAAAGAAGTATAATTTTAAGGCTTTGGGTCATTTATGACTCGCGAGGGAGGGATTTAAGTTTGAAAGGTCTTTCCTTTGCTATTGTAACCATAGATTGTGATATTATTGTATTGTTTATACGAGTGAAACGGCTTCTCGCACAAGAACAAATGAAGGGCGGGGCTTGATTTTGTCCACTGGGAACTGATTGGATGGTTGTGGTTTGCTATTGGTAGATCTCATGTGAGTGAAAGGTAGCCCCGCCCTCACACCAGTGAAGGGAGGGGAAGTTATCATGATTAAAGATTACGAGGCACATGAATTAGATAATTTCAGTTTGAGACATTTAACAGCAAATAAACTAGATATTCACGATGTGTTTTCCGTCCTGCAGGAAATAAGTGTGACCTGGAGGCGCAGCGGCAGGTGCTGTTTGAGGACGCGTGCACGCTGGCGGAGCGGACCGGTGCGCTGGCCGCGCTCGAGACCTCCGCAAAACAGTATCGTAACATCGAGGAAGCTTTCGAACTGATGGCCCGGGAACTCATAGTACGACACGGAGGAATAGTCCATCAGGACAACCAATCAGATTTACCCACAGTTTTCTTGCACTTGGATTCTCATTCAATAGATGGAGAACATAAGAAGAGGTCATGTGACTGCTGACTTTATTATATATTAGGTGGACAAAGATGATAAACACAGTGGATATGACATAAAAATAAATCAGACATCTCAGAAAATGTAGTTGCATTTAATGAACGAACTCTGTAAACTTATACAAGTATGATATTATGGCTTTCTTTTTCTGTGACATTTATTTTGCAGTAGGTTGTGTAGGCTACAGTACAATAAAATGCAAAAACATTAAAAACAGTGAGTCAGTGAATGCATTTTTTGTTCTTTCTGAATAAAAAACAATATATTTAAAGGACGCAATATTAATTGAGGGATTTGTGTGTTAAGTTATTTAAAATCAACAATAAACAATATGCAGCTTGTTACCGCTCACTGACTGCTCAGTCCAATGGGCCGTTCAAAAATAGCTAGATAAAACATTTAAAAAAAAGCAAAACACACATTTTTAACTTTTTTAACGAAATTATATGAAAATACAGTACGACATGATGCCCAAAACGTCCAGCTCTTGTACATAAAACAGCTGAAAAAACATTGCAAACCATGTACGTTCTGTGTGAACGGCTCTTAAGAGGTACAGTGTTACAGCAAACCAAAGTGTTCACATTTAAACAAACTAACTGAGGCGTACGTGTACTTTAAGGATATTTTAGAGAACACAAATAAAATATTTACAACCTATTGGAGGGAAAAAACTAACTTCCTCCTTTCAATGGGATTGTGTTGTTTTCTTTATTAACTAGTATAGCTTCACTAACAGGCTTTCGTTGCTGCAAGCGTTTAACCTTGTGCTTGTGAAAGTACTAAAAATAAAGGTTCCAAAAGGGGGTTTCACACCAATGCCTAAAAAGAAAAAAAATTCTTAGTATGCAGAACATTTTGAGAATCAATAGAATCTTTTATAGAATGGAAAGATTCCGGGGATGTTACATGTTCATCATGGAACCATCAATGTCAGTAAAGAACCTTCATTTGCTTCAAGTGTAGCACTCTGAATTTCCTTCAACACTCAGTTTGAGCTTGTGACAATTATACTTGAGGATACGTCCTTTCCCAAATAGTGCACTTGACTTGTGTCTAGATGTAAACGTCATTCAAACTCTTACTTCAGTCTTGTGTGAACTGCTGCATTTAATTCAAATTACACCAACCTTTGCTCTGCTCGTGCGGTCACATTTAGTTTTTCTGCGAATATTTTGTGTGGGCGAAATCTAATATGAACATACATGATTAGGAATTTTACGTGAAGGCGAAAGATTTCCCCATGCAGATTTTGCAAAAAGTTCAAACTGGTCACAGATTCGCCACGTTGACCAACAGAAAGCTGCTTGGTTTGTCACACTTACAACTGTAAATGTGACCGCACCTTAAGAAAACAGTTAATGAAATAAGACATAAGTTGTATTGTAAGATGTAAAGTAACATTGTGACATATAAAGTCTCAAGTCGCAATTACGAGCAAAAGTGTAGCAATTGCAAAGTCGCAATTACCATTTTTTACTCTGAAGTAGAAAAGAGCTTTACTTTATGCAGTTCCATAAAAAGTAAATTTTTTTGCTAATTGAGTTCTGTTAAAAATAACAAACTGAGCAGTGCTTCAAACATCGCTACACTACTGACAATAGATAATTTCCACACCTTTACAATTACCTTATTTATGTTATAATGGGCTTCCATCCCAGACAGCAACATAGTGTCGGCCCAGATCCGGCCCACATCTGGTAAATGTCGATTCCACACGTTCCAGATGTGGGCCGGATCAGAGCCAACACTTTGTTGCTGTCTTGGATATTTGTTCAAAGGCAAAATATGATTTAAATGAAAGGACAAGGCACGAAAAAATGACATGTATAAGTATATAACAAAGAAAACTCATAGCAATCAAATAACATTTGCAAGTAAAATGGAAGGGGAAAATAAAATCTCAAATACCATGTTAAAAATTTTAAAATCACAACAGACAAAAATAAAAAAGTCATAAGGCACAAATAACACTTCCTGTGTAGACAGCTTCATAGATTATAATGACTGATCTGTTCTGATGTGTTGTGACGCACCGCGTGTAGATATGGCATAATAGATGGCGGTTTACTGCAGTGGCCAACCCTCCAGCTGGAAGACCAACTCCACTGCATCCCGAACGTCATGGACGATGAAGGAAGGCTGGGTCAGGCTGGGGTCGAAGCGGAAGTCCCGGTGACCGTGGAAAATCCGCTGCTCCGTGACCGTCTGCTCGGGGTCGGAGGGCAAGTCCTGTTGGTCTCGGTTGTAGACGCCCGTGCAGACCAGGATTGAGCTGCAGCCTTCAGGAACACGGTGCTCGAACGAGCCTCCCACCATCACCTGTCCGGAGCATTTGTCATCGTCGGACGCTTCACACGCCAGGTCTCCGGTCACCTGGCTGGCCGAGGCACCCTGCGCCTGTACCTGGGACCGGCTGCGATGCATCGCTTTGAGGTAGCGGTTGTACAGGTTTGCACCGTAAATATCAGCCATTGGGTTGTCACTATGAGAAAATAGATGTGCGTCAGAGTCTTAAAGTGACAGCAGCCTAATAAGCCTCACTCACTGAAAATCACTCACTGCTCTTGACTGAATCCCTTTTGCAGCTTTAATAAGGATTAATTTATTCAATTTATAATGTGTGTGAAGTGTAAAATGTACTTAGGAGCATGTGTGCAAATAGAAGTCCCCACAGGTCCTTTAAAAGTCTACAAAAATTCAGTTTTATGAAATGTAAGGTCAAATATTCATTCATTCATTCATTCATAATTATCTTAAATGTTAAGACAAATGTCTTGGTCATTTTAAGAGGTCTTAAATTTGGGGATGGAAAACAATGTTTAATTTATAGTGTTTATATTGTAATATGTTGATAATTGATAATAATAATTATTGCATTATGCGTACATTTTTGTGTGTGTATATATATATATATATTAGTGCTGTCAAACGATTAAAATATTTAATCGCGATTAATCGCATTAATGCCGTAGTTAACTCGCGATTAATCGCACATTTTTATCTATTCTAAATGTCCCTTGATTTCTATTTGTCTCATTATTTTTTCTAATTTTAATGCTCTTATCAACATGGAAAAGTGGATCAGCAGTAAGTTTGTTCTTAGCTGTGGTATCCATGTGCTTCTGTCTGAAGTCATCCATTGTAGAGCTTAGATCGGGCCCAAAAAATCAAGCCCGACCCGAGCCCGTGCGCATTGTGTCCGAGCCCGGCCCGACACATAAACTGTAATTATGAGCCCGAGCCCGATTTAAACCCGTCAATTTTTTTCATACGTGGGTCGTTATAACTGACGTTCTCAACTATTTTCTATGTTACTTTCTCCCGCCCGCAACATTTTTGTCCCGCTCCCGCCCGCAAATACACTCTTTTTTTGTAGGCTACCTCCAAATACTTTCGCCTACGTGTCGCCACCATACACATCAGCATAAATGCTCCTGATAAATTATTTGTTATTAAAGCATTAACACACAAACCACTGTTATAACATAAAAGCAAGCAGGCTACTGAGTGCATGGTTTGGCATTACTGAATGCGCGCAAAGTGTGCTCCCTTAATAATTCCTAAAAAGCTGACATCAGTTCATCGCAATCTCACACATCTGTTATTATCAATGAAGCTGACTGCACAATGCATCTTTCATAATATATACACTTTGTTTGTTATAATTTGAGGATTTGCCAGCATACAGAATTCAGCACTGAACAAAAAGTCAGTTTTGAGCGGTGAGGGGAGTCTATTTTAAATGCTTCTGATTGGCCATTGCGTTCAAGAAATCAACACATATGTCTGTGATTGGCTACATCCCTCAACGCTGCAAACATGTTATAAAAAGAAACTCTGACCTGTAAATTGTTTCTATTTAGTTTTAGTTGTTCTTGTTGCTTTTCTGCAACATATGAATAAAAATGTATTAGTTTTTATGTTTTATTCATAGATATTTCTAGTTTGCGGGAGTCCCGCGAATCTTTTTATTCTCCCGTATCCGCACACAGAGTGAGTGCATTACCGCTCGAGCCCGCCCTCGCACACGGCCATCAAATCTAGTCCCGCGCCGCACTCTATTGCGTTGAGAGTGCACGACTCTAAATCGGTGTCTCGCGCTCGCGCCATCCAGTCAAAACGTAACGTTAGCCTAATACTCTTTGGCCTGGCGCGCAAGCCCAAACAAGTACGTGCGGCGTGCCTGTTGTTTTGTTTCCGGTCTAGCTATCCGGTGTGATGTTGTAGTTGTTCTAACGTTACTAGTTGTTGCAACAGCATTTGATAAAAATACAAAGTTTGCTTGGCCAAAAAGAGCGTTAATTTGCGATAAAAAAATTGACGCCGTTAAAATGTGTTTGCGTTAACGCCGTTAATAACGCGTTTAACGCACAGCACTAATATATATATATATATATATATATACACACACAAACATTCAGTTAATATTTTTAAATATTTACATATTGAATATTGTATTAATTCAATTGAATTTACTGTATTAAATACAGTTTGAATCCCAGTGTAATATTTAAAAACCCAGTGTATTTTTTGTATTACATAAAATTAAATAATTTTGCTTATAAATATCTCCTTGTATCCATTTATTAAGGAAAAATGATTATAGCAAATATTGGATAGCACCACTAATGTTTTTACTGTGCTACATGAATTCCTTGTGAAAAAGTAAGTGCCACACCCTGTTCAGACTGAGCATCAGTTCAAGGTCAATGAAATGTGACCATTCAATGCTCTAAAAAAATTGCTCATGCATATTAATGTGGTCCAAACTTTACCCAATGGCGTAGAGTCTCTCGACCGGCCGGGTCCAGCCCAGATTCTCGGCCTGTTGTCTAATGAGCAGTTCGGCGTAGTTGTAAGTCACGACGCTGGGCTTCCCGATCAGAGCCTCGTACTTCAGCTCACAGCCTGTTATCTTCTTATAGATGCTCTCCAGGCACACGAGGAACATGCCGTGACCGAATCTAGCAACACATGAACAGCAACCCTTGTTAGTTCTGTATTTAACTAACAGCCACTAGAAAAAAATTCTGGTTACATGATCGTTGTTAAAGTCAACATAAAATGGCATTTGCAACCCATTTTTTACTTGAATTTCTGGATATTCAGGATATAACAGGATATTCAATAAAAAGGGATTTTATCAATCAAAAATTGATGTGATGGTGTAAAGTGTATTGCATTGCCTATAACGCTAGCATAAAACAGTTACTAAACAGCTATTATGGCGATTGGTTAACATTACCAAAAGCCATCACGATAAAATCAGTCAAAAAGGAAAGTTGTTCCAGACTTGGAGCGAGACAAATATATATATATTTAAATAACATTCACTGATGAATCAAGCCTGATGAGACCTGATGCATGTGTTTAACTATGTTGATTCTATGTAATATATGCAAAATATATTTAAAGTTGAGAATATTTTTTATATATATTTTTAAAGTTTCTTCTGTTCACCAAGGCTGCATTTATTTGATCAAAAATACAGCAAAAACAGTAAAATTGTGAAATATTATTACAATTTAAAATAATTGTTTTCTATTTGAATATATGTTAAAATGTAATTTAATCCTGTGATCAAATCTGAATTTTCAGCATCATTACTCCAGTCTTCAGTGTCACATGATCCTTCAGAAATCACTCTAATGTGATGATTAACATTTCTGATTATTATCAATGTTGGAAACAAGTTGTGTTGCTGCATATTTTTGATAAAACATTTTTTTCAGGATTCATCTTTGAAGAATAGAAAGTTCAAAAGAACAGAATGAATTTGAAATAGAAATCTTTTGTAACATTATAAATGTATTTACTGTCACTTTTGATCCATTTAATGCATCCTTGCTGAATAAAATCTTCCTGTCACTAACCGAGGGTTTTTGGCTTCGGCCATCCACAGCAGATCCATGTTGCAGGCCAGAACAGGGATGTGTGGGTAATGCAGTGATGTCACCGTGTTTCCTGGCCTCCCATTGGTCAAGAGCACATCAACAATCAACTGTAAGTTTGTCTCCCACCTGATAGGCTCACCGAACAGGATGACAGCTTTAAAGCGACAGTAAAGACAGATGTGAGCGGACACAGATCTCAGCCAGAACCGAACGTGAAACAGGTGGAATGAAGCTTACCGTCGATTGGTGGAAAATCTTTAGATGGAGGAATCTTAGGAATATTAAATACATTATACAGTCAATGCTCAATGCTTAGGATTAGGAATCAATTAGTTGTAATGACACTTGCCTTACAAACACAGCTAATAACAAATGCTAAATTCTCCTGATTTTTACATATTCAGATATTATTGTTTCTACTCACAATGTCTTTGGGTCTGCGATGGTGATCCACCATGTCCTGGAGAGGAAACGCCTCCCTTAGCATGTCAATGGTCACAACGTTCTTGAAACCTACACTGGAGTTTATTTGATCAAGGACAAATTTAGATATAAAAAGCCATCACACACACACACACATATATTAATATGTTTATACTACGGGTCTGTTGAATGCTTGATTTTGCACTAGCGAGGAAATAACGGCGCTGTTCTTGAAGCAGTTAAACTTACAGTTTATCTATTACTAGAGAAGCTGCTGCCGAACACTGTCGAGAGACGCACAGACGGAGGTAATTAATACACACTTGTTAACTCTCTCTCTCTCTAATAACTGCACTAGACTGCTATCAGTGGTTTAAGCCTCCATTACTAGCTCTAAAATTACATTTTGGAATTAGCAATGGAGGTTTGGGATTAGAAGCGCAAGTAAAATATAACATCTGAAAAATGATTTAAGGTATGGTGGTAACCTTAGTATAAGCGGAATACTTGATTCTAGTCTGTTGAATTAGTAGAACATAATGCACATCCGAGGTGTAACGGCTACAACGAGAAAAGGTGTGCATTGGCACGTAGTCAATTATTCCTATATATATATATATATGTGTGTGTTTGTGTGTGTGTGTGTAAGACTTAACATTAACATTTGAATTTCTCTCGAGCACCATTCGATACGCAAGTCTCACCTAAGAAATCCTAATCTACATCTTTTCCCTTGACCCCCCATTCTCCCCCCACTCCTTCTCCCTCATGCTGAGATCATCTGAAATTCACCCAAAAATTCTATATGGTTTAACGTGAATAATTATCATACAGTATCACACATGTTTGATATCATTTGAAATGTCTCAGTGCGACTGGTACAAAGGTCTCATTCTCAAAGAGGTAAACCAGAAGGTAATAAGGTATTTAAGAGTTTAGAAATAATTCGCACACATAGGACGCGTGTCTTCCAGGCATATGGCCTCAAGTTCTCAGAAGGTGAAAACTCAATGCAAATTCCCATTGTTAGCAAATGGTTCCATGTAAATCAACTTCTGCCCCCAGTAAGTCTGGGACGGTGATTAATGTGAATTCCCACAGTGAACTTATCTTTACATTTGAAATGAAGTCTGTCTACATAATGAAACGCAACTAGAGCTCAGGGCGTTTTGTAACTCAAAATTAGCCCGTGATGCAGAGTGGATGCCGGCACGCCGCATCATTTATTTCTAAATGTCGGATTTAACCTACATCTTTTACTCATTTGATGTTTGTATCTACTATCTTTGAACTGATTATGCAACTGGCGCGATACATTTACCTGACATAATAAATGGTAAACATTTGATTTTTCTGACATTATTTTCAGTTTCAGAGTTAAAAAAGAATAGTCAAACATTCGTTCACACTCAATGATGCAGATATACCATTAAAACCTTTTTCATTTATGGAGTCAGATGAAATAACGAGTTAATGCATGAGAAAATGTATTTCATTTAATCAAATTATTTTGCCACACGGAAAGACGGGAACGCACAGAGACCTCTGATCGGAAAAACCTTCTTTGGGCCGATCCAGCCGGGTTTTACTTATGTATTATATATTATTTACATATAATAAATGCATGTATTTACATATATTATTATATGTATATATATTTGTATAATGTTAATTATTTGTAACCATTTTATAATTATAGTCATTTACATCAAGGTAAAGGATACTTGTGTGCAACTTCCACCAAGGGTCCCTGTCCGGACACCAGCACGCACAGGTCATGGAACTGAGTGAAAACCCTCAGAGGACTGTGGGACAGCACCACCTGGTCTGGTGACACCTGTTTGGAGAAGTCAAATCGCCCTGTCTTACTCTAAGACACTGTAAACAAATCAAATGTTGTGTTTAAACTATCGGCAGTGCAAATGGAGCAGGCTGGAAGGATTGAATATTTGTCGTCAGGTGTCTCACCTCAACCTCCAGAAGGTGAGACAGCTGCTCGGCTTTGGTTTGCCGGAGAGAGTTCCCTGCGTTCGTCACAAACACCACAGGAACCTTGTATTTGCCATCGCCGTCCACCAGGTCCCTAAAACACTGTTTAGCTGCAGGAATGGGCGTCCGTCCACGTACCAGCACTCCATCAATGTCAAACAGAAGCCCAAACAAGCTGCGGTCCGGTTCATCCTCAAAACAAACATAATTACATGTTTTGTTAGTACTCACTTAGCAGACACCTTTTATCAAATCAAGTCACCTTTATTTATAAAACGCTTTATACAAGACAGTTTGTTTCCAGACATCTTTACAGTGATAAACCGAGAAAAAGTGACCAACTGTACACATAACACTCAGTTTTCTCGCAGGAATCTAAGGTTAAAGGTCGTGATCAAAGTCACAATGGTGATAGTTTTGTCTCAGTTGGGGATTTGAACCTACAACCTTCAAGTTACAGATCAAATTGAGGCTCAAATTGAACAATGAAAGCCATACCATCCCCCAATAACAAAGTGTCTCATACCAGAGATTGTTTTCACATTTCCTGCAAAAGGAAAGTGAAACTTTAGGTACATCATCCACTCACATTTTCTGTGCTATTTAGGGGAAAACATCCCAGAGTAAAGAAATCCAGGTGAAAATTCATGTAGATCAATTGCAAAAGTTCCATTCACTTGCTGAATATTAATTACTGTCAAAATAACTAACATTTTATTAACGTGTGTGTGTATATACACACACACACATATATATATATACAGTATATATATATATATATTATATATATATATATATATATATATATATATATATATATATACATACAGTATGTTAACCAGTTGCTTATTACAATATTACTATGATATTGGCTGTTTATTAGTTGGCTACTTATTATGCTCATATCAATGCGTTATTCTGCATGACCATATTCTAAACATTCCTAAACTTAACAACTACCATACTAACTATTAATAAGCAGTAATTAAAAGTTTATTGGGGCACTATATAGTAGTTCATAGTTATTTAATAGTGAGAACTGTACCCTAAACTAAAGTGTGACCATAATTCTTGAGCCGAAAATGTTGTCTAGATAGGCAGCTCACTACGTATTGAATACAGCCCGACACTGACCAGAAACTCTTAACAAAACAACAACAACACCAAAAGCCTTTTAACACATATAACACCACTCGGTTTGATGTTGTCAGGCGTGTTCGTTTGTTCATGATTATTAATGAGGGTTAAATTCTGAATAATAATAACAATAGTAATGAGCATGAACTCACTGTGCTGTAGCGGCGCTGCGTCTGCGCAAAAGCAGCTGCATTAGTAACTTTCCTGCTAAATTTCACGCCTATCCACCCGATCCTAAACATATTCAAGCGGGGAAACATCTCTGAGGAAAAACAAACGAAGAAACGAGACAACGTTTCTACTTTGACCTGAGCATGACTGCTGCTAACCACTAGCCCACATGCTATCAGCAGCTGCCAAACATGTTTTTCTAGATCCAAAGGCCACGAATAAGATGGCTCTTATCTAAATCAATGCATGTGTGTTGTGTGTCAGCAGGAAATAGTGTAGAACTGACAGGCAAGCGCCAGTGCGCGCTCGTGTTCTTGCGCAGACTCAGAACGCGTTCCATTAAACACAAACACACTTCCGGTTTGTAACCAGCGTGTTTTGAAAACGAGGAGTGCCAGTGAACGCTGTGAACGCACACAGACTGGGTAACTAAATACAAAAATTATTTGTATTCATTTATTTTGCCACGAGAATATTATTATAACGAAGGTTTAATAATGTGAGCATAGGTCAATATTAGAAATGGTACATGTAGGACCATTAACAGTTGGACCATTAACAACCGTTATTTTTATATTTTGATTTTAACGTACAACTATTTACTTCACATCTGACTGGTTGATTAATAAATAAAATGATCATTTAATTATATCGTTAATTTATTGGTCCAAATAAACCTGTGTAACACTTTGTTTGTTCAAACTTCCCACCGCAAAGCGTCACTGTTTACATGACAACCATCAACGTGCTATACTGATCATAAGAGTTTTTATTTAGCGAATATTTTATGAATCTTGATCTGTTGCATGTTGTTTTTGTTTACCTTAATTTTAGAGTGTAGTTTGTTCACCTACAGCTCTTTATATTCAGGTGAGAATATATTGAGTGCACCACATTATAGACTTTTTTTATTATTTTAGGCCATACTCACTGTGATGATGGATTCTCCTCCTACAAAAGGGCATAAAAGGTAAATATAATTTATATTAACACTGATTGAGAACATCACAAAATCAAAAGAAACAATATTTTGCCTGACGTTTTTTCTTTTCTTTTTTATGACCCATTAAGACTTTTTAACAAGAAAGTTTTTTTTACAAGTAATTACTATTTTCATTAGTTTTTACATCCCCACCCCCCAAATTCTCATTATCATAATCCAATTTTACAATTTCCATTATTCTTGCTGATTATTCCCATCACATTCTCCTGTATAATTCCTTCATTTATAATACAATGATTGAAATAAAGGCAGAACACTTTAAACCACCATGCACAATTTATAGATCATTCATTTGAGAATGATATTTTGAGTTTTTTTTTTGGATAATGGTAATAAGACAATGGGTGCAAAATATGCTTAATTGACATGGAAACAATGCAAGACAATAAGAGAATATATAGCCTATTTATATATATACTCTTATTTATATATATATATGTGTATATACATATATATATATATATATATATATTGAGAGAGAGAGAGAGAGATAGATTTATCAATATATCATTAATGACCATATGCATGTATGAAGCATGTCTGAAATCCCAAATGACACATTTTGAAGTGCTGAAGCTGCTCTCCTCTTCCTCTCTCTGTGTTTGGGTCAGTCAGCTTGAGTCTCCGCTGCCCTCCATCTCGGAGCGTCTGGCGTTCCTGCGGCCGTCCCGCGAGCTGCTGGAGTTCTACAGGCAGAAGGTGGCTCAGTTCGACGGAGAACATGAAGACCTTCTGCAGATGCTGGAGAAGTACAGGAGCACCGCAGAGGAGCAGGTCAGCCCTCTTCACCTGGATTAGGCTTCTTTCTTTTCATGTATATTTTTATTGAGCAGTTTCTTAAAGGACAATTCCGGCCCAAAATG